>NW_012122932.1:4195012-4211142 GCF_000951035.1 Colobus angolensis palliatus
AGAGAGAGAGAAAGAAAGCAAAAGTAAAGGTGACTAGCTCAGCCCAGGTGTCATCTAAGAGGTGACAATGGAGCAAAGGCCTTGAGTGGGGTACATAGGAGCCCTCTGTAATGGACAGAATGTTTGTCTCTTCCCAATCTTATATGGGGAAGCCCTAACCCCTAATATGATGCTATTAGATGACAGGGCCTTTGTGGGGTGATGAGGTTTAGATGAGTTCATAAGGGTGCAGCCCCCATCGTGGGGTCATGGCCTTCATCACCATGGAAGAACACACAGGGAAAGCGGCCTCTGCAAGCCAGGAAGAGGCTGGGCTCACATGGTCTGTGCTCTCAGAGATCTTGCAGATGCGCTGGAGAATTGCACAGTTATCCCACACTTGCAGGTTAACATGTAAACAAACAACTGCGCTGAAGGAAAGGACTTTCATTCTTGGAGATGATATGAGAAAGAGAAGCTAACCAAGGTCTGGGAGGTCAGGGAGGACTTCCCTGAGAGAGCGCCCCTCGAGCTGATAACTGTAGGATGTGTAACCATTTACTTGCTGAAGAAGGGAGTGGGAGAAACACATTCCAGGCAGAAGGACATCTAGTGTGCAGGCCCTGGTAGAAGGAAGCCTGGCACAAAGAGCTTAAAGGTAGGGGGAGCTCAGGGAGCAGGTGGGAGACCTGGTAAGAGAAGTTCCACAGAGCAGCAGGGGCAGCCCACGCAGAGCCCAGGCACCGTGGCGAGGGGATGGTCTTCATGCTATAAGCAACAGGAAAAGCCACGGGAGTTAGAACAGAAGGGTGACGTGGTCACATTTGCATTTCACAGAAATCACTGTGGCTTCAGCATAGGAGGGACAGGTGCATACACAGGGAACCCAGTTAGGAAGCCACTGCAGGATCTGGGCAAGAGATGGAGATGGCAATAAAGAGAAGTGTCCAGACAGATATGGCACTTAGGAAGTCAACTCAGCAGCATCTGGGGACAGATTAGACATGCAAAGTGAGGAAGAGAGATGTGTCAGGATGGAATAGAATAAAGGGCAACATGGTTATAATGCAGAAAGAAGCAAGAGTACGCCACAAAAATATTGTGTGCTCAGAAATGTGAACCTTATGCTCTCAGTAGACGAATTGTCAAGAGGAGGGGATGGAGTTCAATAGGACAACAGTGCAAAATTCCATGCAGGGCTTTGGAATCAGACAGAGCTGAATTAGACCTTCCATCTTCTCCTCACTTGCTGTGTCCAGGGCAAGCGACTTCATGTCTTTGAGTCCCGGTCTGTTCATGTGTAAAATGAGATATTCATATTAAGTTGGATCCTATGAAATTCTGAGTTTGTTAGTCCAAATCAGTTAAAATTCAGCAGTTTTCTATGGGTCAATGTAATATATCCTTTCTAAGACTTACTGTGATGATCACATAAGATGCTTTTGTAAATGCACCCAGTGTCCTCATCTTCATTATCAGCACCTGCATTCATCTCATCATTCCCGCTCTGGGTCACCCTCGTGTGTGGAGCTCTTAAAAGCAAGCTGAGCTCTTATCCACCTGGACCATCCCCAAGGCAAATGTTTCTTTCTGAAACATTTGGCTCCTTGGCTGTGAGTATCAGTGGCTGTTCTTCCTGACTCCTGGCCAACTTTCAGGAAAAGCATTCCAGCCTTCCTCTTAGCCAGCCCTTTCAGGACACTTACTCAGACCCTCCCTGGAATTACATCTATCTGGAGGGTGCGGCAGGAGATCCTGCCGGGGAAAGTCTTGGAGGAGCCTAAGAAAGTGGTAGGTGTGCAGGCAAGGGCTGGTGTGGCTGAGTCCAAGGCCTTGTCGCTCCACAAATGCCCTCGTGACACCAGCTAAGCCACATTGTCTCTCTGGGCCTCACTTTCCTCATTTGTAAAACACTAGACCAGGAATTGGCAAACTCTTTCTGTAAAGAGCCAGACAGTAAATATTTGAGGTTTTACAGCCCACATAGTCCCTACTGCAAAGACTGAGCTCTACCACTGCGATGTGAGAGCAGCTGTAGATAATAGCATGGATAAGCAGAGTCAGCTCGTCCATTCAGCAGAGCACCGAGGGCTCATGATATTCTCCAGGGCCCATGAAAATATTTCAATTTCTTTCAAGATCAGCAGGAAAAAAAGGACACAATAGGAATGAATATGTAAGAATGAATTCAGCCTGGATTATATTTGTCTTCATACCAACACAATCATTAAATATACTTTGTATTTACTTATTTACTTTTATGGAGGAAGGAGGCACAAAGACAAAAGTGCCTAAGACTCATGAAAGTCAGAATGTGGCCATCTGTAAAAGAATACAGTTTTATTTATGGAGACTGGAATTTGAATGTCTTAAGGTTTTCATTTGTCATGAGATACTCTTTTTTTTTCTCTCTCTTTTTTGAGACAAGAGTCTCACTCTGTTCCCCAGGCTGGAGTGCAGTGGCACGATTTAGGCTCACTACAACCTCTATCTCTGGAGTTCAAACGATTCTCCTGCCTCAGCCTCCTGAGTAGCTGAGATTACAGGTGTGCGTCACCACACCCAGCTAATTTTAGTATTTTCACTAGAGACAGGGTTTCATCATATTGACTAGGTTGGTTTCAAACTCCTGGCCTCAAGTGATCCGCCCGCCTTGGTCTCCCAAAGTGCTGAGATTACATATGTGAGCCACCACGCCTGACCATGAAATATTATTCTGTTGATTTTTTTCCCCCAACCATTTATAAATATAATAGCCATTCTTAGCTCACAAGCTGTGCACAAACACCGCAGTACTAGAGGATCTGTGAGCCTTTCCAACTCATGGTTTGGTCAGACTGTCAGAAGCAAAATCTGGAGTTAAGCGGAAATGTCAAGAGTTTGATGAAGAAAAGGAAGTCACACCCTCACTCTAGAGTTTCTGTAACATCTTGGCCCTAGAGTAAAATTACGGAGGCTGAGGCAGGAGGATCACTTGAGCCTGGGAGGTTGAGGCTATGGTGAGCTATGATCGTGCCACTGCACTCCAGTCTGAGCAACAGAGAAAGACCCTGTCTCAAAAAAAAAAAAAAAAAAAAAAAAAAAGTCAAAGTCAATTGGTGTGGGTCTCCAACCACAGGAAGCCCGTGGACATAAGCACTCCAAGATAATCAAAACACAGGAAGGGAGTATTAGGTTTTTCCTCACAACAACCAATCCTGACACCAATTGAGTGTCTTACAATTCATTTCAACTCTGATACTAAATTCCTATAGTTAGCATCAGACCTGACAGGTTTAAGGGTTCAGCCCCACAAGACTGCCTCACTTCAGAGGCCGGCCACAAGTATGGGGTCCCCAAGTTACCTACCCTTCTGTCTGACCTGGCAACAAAGTTGAAATGTGTCCCTGCATTCAGGTTCAGTAATTTGCTAGATGAGCTCACAAATCTCAGGGAAACACTTTATTTACATTTTCTGGTTTATTGTAAAGGATGCATCTCAGAAACAGCCAAATGAATGTGATGGATAGAGGAAGTTATGGGAGGGGGAATGCATGCCAGCCTCCCACTACCTCAAAGTATTTACCAAACCAGAAGCTCTCTAAACTCTGCTGTTTAGAGGTTTTTATGGCGTTTTTTTTTGTTTTTGTGTGTGTGTGTGTGTGTGTGTGTGTGTGTGTGTTTTATCACAGAAGTATGATTGATTAAATCATTATCCACTGGCAATTAATCTCCAGCCTCTTCCCTTCCTGGAGGTTGGGGATGGGGCTGAAAGTTCCAAGCTTTAAATGAAGGCTTGATCTTTCTGGTGACCAGCCCCCAGCCTGAAGCTGTCTAGGGTCCTGCCAAGAGTCATCCCATCAGAACAAAAGACACTCCTATCACTCAGGAAATGCCAAGGGTTTTAGGATCTCTGTCAGGAACCAGGAAAAAGGCCAAATATATATGTCTTCTTATACCACAGGAAGCACTGAACACCACTACCTGCTGCACTACATTCCACATACTCCAGCTCAGCCCCCATCATGGTCCACAAAGCAGGCACTGCCATGATCCTCCTTAAGCAGATGAGGAAACTGAGGTGAGGGAGTAAGTCACCTGCTCTAGGCCACACCACCAATAAGTGAAAGAGCTGAGACTTGAACCCAGGCTGTCTGATACCAAAGCCCCAAGTGTGCAACAGCTACATGCTACTCAGGTGTGAAGAAGTTCTAATTATACACCTAAGCAATGGGCCCTGAGATGGCTTTATAGCAAACAGCCTGGGCCAATTTTTGCGCAGGGGATATTTGGCAATGTCTGGACACATTTTTGATTGTCACACCTGGGGAGGGGTAGGGGTGCTCCCGGTGTCTAGTCCTGTGCATCCCACAAGGTGCAGGATAGCTCCAGAACAGGGTTGCCAGCCCCAAATGTCAACAGGGCGAAGATTGAGAAATGCTGCATTACAGGTCTCCCAACATTTTTCGTTAAATCCCTACCTAAAGAATTTTGAAAAGTGCTACCTTCTTACACATTTTTAAGTTGACATCTTAAGCTATTACATCATAAGTTTGATATTTTCAAAGCATCTAATTTATAGTACATTACACATACTGCCTTTTTTTTTTTTTTTTATTTTGAGACAGATCTCACTCTGTTGCCTAGGCTGGAGTATAGTGGCACCATCAGGGCTCACTGCAGCCTCAACCTCTTGGGCTCCAGCAATCCTTCCATCTCAGCCTCCCAAGCAGTTGGGACCACAGGTGCGTGCCATCATACTCAGGGAAATTTTTATTTTTTATAGAGACAAGGTCTCGCTATGTTGCCGAGGCTGGCCTCAAACCCCTGAGCTCAAGCCATCCTCCCGCCTCAGCTTTGCAAAGTGCTGGGATTACACATGTGGCCACTGTGCCCAGCCATACTGACTTTTTAAAATAAATTTGTTACGTCATTCTTTACCTATGATAAAAGCACATAAGCAAGCTTTTCTTTAAGAGTCTAGAGTTTTACGTCTTTCCTTGTCTCTGTAAACCTCTATTTCCACTTGACTTCCCCATAGAATGTTATCCTAATATTGTGGGTATATGTGTACATGTATATGCATATGTGTTTCTGTATATATATGTGTGTGTATACTACATATATGCTTGAAAGTCTTTCATTGATCAATTTTCATAATTACCTGCAACCAATTATATCCATTTATTTAAATTATATAATTAAAATTTTTTCTTTGAAAATAAGCCTCTAAGTGTTGAAAAATTTTCTTTTGGATTAAGTTACTAGTACATAATTAAATAACAAAATATACTATTTTTACAAATAATGACTAAACACTCAAAGTATCTTTTTTTGAATTCATCTATTAACAAGATAGGATGGGATTTTTAAAAAAGTATTGGTTAATGAATGAATATTTCTTGTTACTAGACTGAAGTAGGATTCAGTATCTATTTTTTTGCCCATTTTTCCTCTTTTTTTTTTTTTTTAACCAGAGTCTCTCTCTGTTGCCCAGGCTGGAGGACAGTGCAGTGGCATGGTCATAGCTAGCTGTAGTCTGAAACTCCTGGGCTCAAGTGATCCTCCCACTTTAGCCTAAAAGTAACATGCACCACCATACCTGGATAATTTAAATTTTCCAAGACAGAGTCTTACTCTCTCGCCCAGGCTGGAGTGTGGTGGTTTCATGTCGGCTCACTGCAACTTCCGCCTCCCAGGTTCAAGTGATTCTCGTGCCTCAGCTTCCAGAGTAGCTGGGATTACAGGTGCAAGTCACCATGCCCGGCTAATTGGTTTTTTTTGTATTTTAATAGAGATGGGGTTTCACCATGTTCCCCAGGCTGGTCTTGAACTTCTGAGCTCAGGCAATCTGCCTGTCTCAGCCTCCCCAACATGCCCAGTTCCTATTTTTAAATTTAAATAAGCATGTTATAATACATCCAACTTATCTTTTATTTTTAATTCTAAGAAGGGTAAAGGTACATGGAGGGTATGTAGGTAGACTAGACAGACAAATAGATAGATGATAATAGATGATAGATAGATAGATAGACAGATGATAGACAGATAGATGATAGACAGATAGATAGATAGATAGATGATAGACAGATAGATGATAGATAGATAGATGATAGATAGATAGATGATAGATAGATGATAGATAGACAGATTATAGATAGATAGATGATAGATAGATGATAGATAGACAGATGATAGATAGATAGATGATAGACAGATGATAGATAGATAGATGATAGATAGATAGATGATGATAGACAGATGATAGATAGATAGACAGATGATAGATAGATAGATGATAGATAGACAGATGATAGATAGATGATAGACAGATGATAGATAGATAGATAGACAGATGATAGATAGACAGATGATAGATAGATAGATCATATGATTCTGTTGAGAGACTATGACCAAATAAAAAAGAAAGAAAGAAAATTGCAAAGACAGATGATAGAAAGAAGACAGTGGTGTGGATTAAATCAGTTGCTGCCATCTTCAGTACTTATTGCTGATGTGCCTTTGCCCTAGTGTCATGGTCCCTGAACAGTGACACATTCTCTGAAAGAAGTAAGATATTTAAATGAAAAATTCCTCACCTGCTGCCCCCCTGTACAATCCCACCCACTGGCTGGGAATAGGGGTGGGGTTCGGGGGAGTGCCTGGCAATTAAAGTTGTAAAAACTCTTGAACAAATAGTCTGGGTCCAGTGGTTCATGCCTGTAATTCCAGCACTTTGGGAGGCCGAGGTGTAAGAATGGCTTGAACCCAGGAGTTTAAGATCAGCCTGGGCAACAGAGTGGGACCTTTATTCATCTCTACAAAAATTTAAAAAGAGTCTTGCTCTGTCACCCAGGCTGGAGTGCAGTGGTGCGATCTTAGCTCACGGCAACATCTGCCTCCTGGGTTCAAGCAATTCTCCTGCCTCAGCCTCCCAAGAGCTGGGATTACAGGCACGCACCACGATGCCTGGCTAATTTTTGTATTTTTAGTAGAAATGGAGACTTGCCATGTTGACCAGGCTGGTCTCGAACTCCTGACCTCAAGTGATCCACCTGCCTTGGCCTCCCAAAGGGCTGGCATTACAGGCATGGCCACCCGGCCCGGCCCCTTCCTTAGATTTATAATGCCTTAATTATAAGAGGCTGTGACAACACCAGTATGAGGGATTCTTGAACAACATGGGTTTGAACTACGCAGGTCCACTTACACATGAATTTTTTTCAGCTGAACATGGATTGAAGGATGCAAAACCCATGTATGGGGGCGACTCTTCACATCCAAGGGGTTTTCAGAGCTACTGCAGGACTTGAGTTTGTACCAATTTTGGCATACTAGGGGGTCCTGGAGCCAATCCCCTGAGTATACCCAGGGATGACTATATTTCAAATAGTCCCTCTGTTTGGCTGCCCAGAGGTTTTTGTCTCTAGGACAACACACTGCAGGAAGATTCAAGAAAGAACGGAGTTTGCCTTTATTTTGTAAGGTGGGGAAGAATGAGAGAATGCTGTGCCTACTGGTCTGCTTCTTTCTCAGGAAGGTTAATATGACAAAAGCAAACACTGATTCCCTTAAGGCTATCCATGCTGATATACATGTTGGAAGGACATGAGTTCCCAGAGGGGTATGTGCGTCATCAGCTGGGTACCTACATAAGGTCACCTTGACTTTGACAATGATTGAGATCCTGCTCCTGGCTTTTCTTTCTTTTAAAATTAAACATAATACCTTTCACTTGATGTCATTTCTTTGTAAATCTGTAAGACATTCCATTGTATGAAAGTGTTATCGTTTATTTAACCTGGCTCCCCATTGCTAGGTATTTCGAGTGTTTTCAATCTTGTTTGTGTTACAAACAATTCTGCAAGAAATAACTGTACGTACACTTTGTGCACATGTGGGAGAATATCTGGAGGGGAAATCCTGGAAGTGGGATTGCTGGGTCAAAGGGCACGAGCGCTTACAGCTTTGATAGGTGTTGCCAAATCGCCCTCCGAAAAGACTGAGCCTCTTTGCACTCCCACATGCGGAACAAGGTGGCCCTTTCCCTCACTCTGCCCAACACGGAATGGTAGCAAACGTTTTCATCTTTGAAATAGGAGTTAACAATTATATCTCATTGTAGTTTTATAATCACCGTCTTTTCATAGGTTTATATCCCACTGTAACTTTTCTGGGAACTGTCGGTTTGTGCCTTTTGCCCATTTGCTATTGGATTAGTCTTTTCCTGGAATCGTATTAACACCTTATTTACTGAGGAAATTAGCTCTTTTTCTCTTACAAGTGATGCAAATATTTCCCCCCAGCTTATCGCTTACTTTCCTACTTAGACTATGTGTTTTTGTGTGTTGTACAGAAATCCTTAATTTTTCATAATCAGATTTCTCCATCTAATTTTATGACATGATTTTCATATCATATTTTATTTTTATTTTATTTTGTTTTATCTATCTATCTATCTATCTATCTATCTATCTATCTATCTATATCTATCTATCTATCTATCATCTTGAGACGGAGTCTCACTCCATCGCCCAGGCTGGAGTGCAGTGGCACAATCTCGGCTCACAGCAACCTCCACCTCCTGCGTTCAAGCAACTCTCCTGCCTCAGCTTCCCAAGTAGCTGGGATTACAGGCACCCGCCACCTCGCTTAGCTAATTTTTGTATTTTTAGTACAGATGGCGTTTCACCATGTTGGCCAGGCTTGTCTCCAACTCCAGACCTCAGGTGATCTGCCTGCCTCGGCCTCTCAAAATGTTGGGATTACAGGCATGAGCCACTGTGCCAGGCCTCATGTCACATTTTGAAAAGCTTGCTCTGAAATTATTCTCCTTAATTCTTCTTTTTTTTTTTTTTTTTTTTTTTTTGAGACAGAGTCTCGCTCTGTCACCCAGGCTGGAGTGCAGTGGCGCAATCACGGCTCACTACAAGCTCCGCCTCCCAGAGTTAGCCAGCATGGTCTCGATCTTCTGACCTCGTGATCCACCTGCCTCGGCCTCCCCAAGTGCTGGGATTACAGGCGTGAGCCACCACGCCCAGCCTCTTCTTAATTCTTCCATGCTTTTTTCATGCTCTCTTTTCTTTCTCTGGTTATTTAAACATTTTTATTACATCTGGAATTTATTTTGGTATAAGGAATAAGCTAGAGATCTCACTTTGTGGCCATCCCATTGTCCCAACACCACTGATGAACTTGCACCTTTCTCCATTGGTATAAAACCCACTTTGAGCACAGACATAATCCTTAAGATCATCTCATTGATCTGAGCGACTTTTCCTGCCTAGGACAGAACTGCCTTTAGTTCTGCTGGTCACCATTATTACTTTCTATGTCAGAATTTTCTGACTATTCTTTTTTATCTTTTTTCTTTTTCTGTTTATTCTTGTATACTCATTTCTCATAAGAATTTTTCAATCAACTTCCTAATTCCCACAGAATAAAGCAGGGTATTTTTGTTTGTTTGTTTGTTTTGGAATCACCCTTAAATGAATAATTAATTAAGGAGAATAGACAACTTTCTAATATCAAGTCCCCCTATCCAATAGCAGGGTGTTCCTTTCAATTATTTAGTCCTTCTGCGGAGCCATTTTGAAATGTCCAGCTATGGAAGTCAAAAAAAGAAAAATGTTAAGAAAAAACAGAAGTCAGCTAGGCGCAGTGGCTCATGCCTCTAATCCCAGCACTTTGGGAGGCCGAGGCGGGCAGATCACGAGGTCAGGAGTTCGAGACCAGCCTGACCAACATGATGAAACCCTGTCTCTACTAAAAACACAAAAATTAGCCAGGCGTGGTGTCGCGTGCCTATAATCCCAGCTACTCAGGAGGCTGAGGCAGGAGAAGCCCTTGAACTCGGGAGGTGGAAGTTGTAGTGAGCCGAGATTGTGCCACTGCACTCCAGCCTGGGTGACAGAGTGAGACTCCATCTCAAAAAAAGAAAAGAAAAAGCAGAAGTCAATAAACAGATAACCATAATGAGATACCATCTGGCACCAGTCAGAATGACAATTATTAAAAAGTCAAAAGAAGTCTGAGTACTTTGGAAGGCTGAGGCAGGCAGATCACTTGAGGTCAGGAGTTTGAGACCAACCTAGTCAACATGGTAAAACCCCGTCTCTACCAAAAAATACAAAAAAAATTTAGCTGGGCGTGGTGGTGTGTGTCTGTAGTCCCAACTACTCTGGAGACTGAGGCACGAGAATAGATTGAACCAGGGAGGTGGAGGTTGCAGTGAGCCAAGATCGTGCTGCTGTACTCCAACCTGAGTGACAGAGTGAGACACCGTCTCAGAAAAAAGAAAAGAAAAGAAAAAGTCAAAGCATAACAGATGCTGGTAAGGCTGTGGAGAAAAAGGAATGCTTATGCACTGCTGGTGAGAATGTAAACTAGTTCAGCCACTGTGGAAACCAGTTTGGAGATTTCTCAAAGAACTTAAAGTAGAATTACCATTTGACCCATCATCTCATTACTGGGTCTATATCCAAAAGAAAAAGAGTTCTACCAAAAAGACACATGCCCTTACATGTTCATCACAGCACTATTCACAATAGCAAAACATGGAATCAACCTAGGTGCTATCAACAGTGGATTGGATAAAGAAAATGTGTTACATATACACCATGGAATACTACACAGCCATAAAAAAGAACAAAATCATGGCCTTTGCAGCAACATGGATGATGCTGGAGGCCATTATCTTAAGCGAATTAACACAAGAATGGAAGACTAAATACTGCATATTCTTACTTATAGGTGTGAGATAAACATTAAGTACACATGGACACAAAGATGGCAACAACAGCTACTGGGGACTACCAGATGGGAGACAGAGGAGAGTGTGGGCTAAAAAAGAAACACCTACTGAGTGCTATGCTCGCTACTTGGGTGATGCGATCTTTTATACCCCAAACCTCAGTGTCACACAACATACCCATGTAAGAAACCTGCCCATGCATCCTTCAATGTGTAATAAAAGTTGAAATTATAAATAAATAAATGTGGCTGGATGTGGTGGCTCACACTTGTAATCCCAGCACTTTGGGAGGCCAAGGTGGGTAGATCGCTTAAGCTCAGGAGTTCAAGACCAGACTAGGCAACATGGCAAAACCTGTTTCTACCAAAAATACAAAAATTAGCTGGGTGTAGTGGGTGTGCCTATAGTCCCAACTACTAAGGAGGCTGAGGTGGGGGGATTGCTTGAGCCTGGAAGGTTGAGGCTGCAGTGAGCCCTGACTGCCACTGCACTCCAGCCTGGGTAATAGAGCAAGACCCTATCTTAAAAATAAATAAACAAATAAATAAATAAATGAAATGTCCGGGGCGGGGGGCAGTTCCTGGTCAGTCTATGAGTAACCGTGGGCTGAGCATGTCCCCTTGTTCAGCGAAAGCAGACTGCACTGCTCCCAGAATCAGGGGACCTTTGTAGGAGGCCTGGTTGGACAACTGCAGGGCTGAAGGAATGGCAATTGCTGCCGCCCCCCTCTTTCCGGAGCCTGTCTCAGTGGTCTCTTCTCTGCTGCAGACACTTGCAATGCTTGTGACTTAATCAAGCCTCATTTCCACAGAAGCATTTGGGGATAAACAAATAACCCAATGCTTCCTAGGCAACTAGTCAGGATTGTCTCCCCTACAACTTTTCTTGACCATTGACTTCAATGCCCAGGACCCATCACAGAGGAGCCAGGAGACCATTTGGCTTGGGCCACATATTCATAAAAGGCCTCAAATTTTCCCTTCTCACTCCATTACAATTGAGGTGAATCATGGAAGCACATTGAGAAAACTGAAAAAAGACATTCACCAGACAACTTAAATTTGAGTACCATTACCAACCATGCCAGACCATGCAATATGAATTTCATACCAACCATAACCAATTTGTGACTAGCACAGCTATATTGCAGGATATTGTCCTATGTAAATGAATATGTTAAAAATTAAGCCTATATGTTTTGAATGACATATTAAGTATCACTCAAACTTTAATTGGGGCAGGGCGTGATGGCTCACACCTATAAACCCAGCACTTTGAGAGACACAGAGGTGGGTGGATCACTTGAGGTCGGGAGTTTGAAACCAGCCTGGGCAACATGGCAAAACCTGGTCTTGACTAAAAATACAAAAATTATCTGGGCGTGGTGGTGGGTGCCTGTAATCCTAGCTACTAAGGAGGCTGAGGCAGGAGAATCACTTGAACCTGGGAGGCGGAAGTTGCAGTGAGCTGAGATCGCACCACTACACTCCCACCTGGGTGACAGAGTGAGACTCCATCTCAAAACAAAAAAAAAACAAAACAAAAACCCCTTAATTGGTATAGTGCTTTCCGTCGTATCAAAAACTTGAAAGTTATATCAGTTTATCATCCAAATCTTAGACAGTATGATTGAGCTACTTCAAATAACATATTTTTGTATTCAGATAAATAAAATAATAATACACTGTCTTGCATTTTTAGTGCTAAAATAAAGATTAAACATATAGCTTGTGCAGTTGGAATTTGGCATAACTTCATTTTTTCATATGTTGAAGGCCTCCAAAATGAAATAGTCCCAAGGCTTGTTGAGGGCAACAAGAGCTGTCAGTACAACGTCTCGCCTCATGATCCTAAGCCTAAGAGGATCAGGTTTTAACCCCATCCCAACTCACATAACGATTTCCTTCCGTGTCTGCTCCAGCATCATGTACTGCGTCCACTCCTGTTCACTCTCGTATGTCTTAGACTGATCCACGATCTTTTGGAACATCGTCCTTTTCCTACAAAACACATCAGTCTAGTAAAGGGAGTAAATCTTAGAATAAGGCAACACCTGAGCTGCTAACATTAGCTGATTCAGATGGAGGCTTATTAAATCAACAAAATTCACAAAACAAGGTTGAAAGAACCAAGGCCTGGGAGTGAAGACCTAGGTTTAACCTAAGTCTCTGCCACTGATTTGTTACCTAATCTTAGCAAATCTCTTGTCCTGAATCCCGGTGTTCCCACCTGTACAATGGGGGTAATAATATCTAACTCATAGAGTTGTAGCAACAATCAATGTGTCCATAACACATGTGTTGTGCCTGACACATAGTATATGCTAATTTAATTGGAACTAAGATATTTGTTATTATTATAATCATTGTTGCTGGGTGCAGTGGCTCATGCCTGTAATCCCAATACTTTGGGAGGTTGAGGCAGAAGGATGGCTTGGGCCCAGGAGTTTGAGATCAGCCTGGGTAACATAGTGAGAACCCATCTTTACAGCAAATTAAAAAATTATCCAGGATTGGTGGTGTTCCTGTGGTCCCAGCCACTCAGGAGGCTGAGGTGGGAGGATCCCTTGAACCCAGGAGGCAGTGAGCTGTGATGGTGCCACTGCAGTCTAGCCTGGACAAACAGAGTGAGATCCTGTCCCAAAAAAAAAAACTTTCTCTCTCTCTATATATATATATACATATTCACACACACACACACATATACACACACATATAATATATACATATATATATACACACACACATAATCATTGTTACTTTTACTATTAGAACGAGAAGAAATACCAACTTGAAATACAGGGCGAGGTCTGTGGCAATGATTGCAATGTCCATCATATGGATGGCATGCTCATGCTGTCGGCGATTGAGGTTTTGAAAGATATTCAGGCTCTAAAGTAAAAAGCAGAGGCAAGATGGGAGAGGATTGATGCTGGCAGTAAAGTCACCCAACTACCAATGGCTATCCCAGATGATGGCAGAGGCAACCCAGGCCAATGGAAAGAATGTTCCCTGGGCACACACAGGCTCCTTGTGAAATGGAGTCTCTGATCCAGGCCCCGCAGCCAGTGCACCCTTGGCCCTCATCCTACCTCGTCTCTGAGCAGTGTTTTGCCAAACTCCAAGTGGTGTCTTTCCAAGATGGAGGACCCATGGAGCTTGGCCAGTGGGTTCTGGGATCTGAATGAGAAAGAGAGAGAATCAATATGGAGTGGACAATAGAAAATTAGGACTAAACATCAAGTCTCCTGACTCAGTCTTTAGCCTTCTCCACAAGTGATTCCAAGTTCCTTTTGGGTCACGAACTCATTAGAGAATCTACTAAATAGCATGGACCCATTCCCCCAGAAAAAGCCACAAACACACACAATGCCATAAGGGATTTTAGGGGCATTAGCATTGGGCCATGCTTCAAGATCATCTAGCCCTGATTCTTCACATCCAAGTCTGAAGGAAACCACTGAATTTCCACAAGCCATATGTTTATTCATTTCTGTATTCAATAAACACTTGTTGAGCACTTACTATGTGCCACACGCTGCGCTAAGTATTTAGATTCTCAAAAAGTAAAATGTAAACCCAATATCTGGCCCCAGAGCAGCATGGAAGTATTAAGACTCAGAGCAGCATGAATTCAGAGCTTGTTAATGACTTACAGGCCATGGCCCCTGAACGGAGACTCAGTTTTCTCATCTGTAAGTAGGGATAACATTAGCCCCTGCTCTGCCTAGCCCGGTGGGTGGTCGTGAGGATCCAATGAGATCAGGTCCAAGGCCTATGCTTCATGGGCTGTCTGAAATATAAGCTCTGTGAGGACAGGAGCTGTTTTGCTCATCAGAGCACCTCCTTTGCCTAGCATAGAGCCTACCACATTATATTCGAAGCATTATAAACATGAGATGAGTGAATGAACCATTACTGGTTATTAATGTCTTGGCCCAAATTAGTGCAGCAGGTAGGACAGGGAAGGAGACGAGTAAAGGAGTTTAATGGATTTGTTTTCTACAGCTTCTATAACAAACTGCCACAAACTTAATGGCTTAAAACAATAAAATTTATTATTTTACAGCTCTATATGGAGTCTGAAATGGGTCCTTAGGGCTGCTTTCCTTCTGGAGGCTCCAGAGGAGAATCCATTTCCTTGCTCGTTTGAGCTTCTAGAGGCCACATGCATTCCTTGTTTGCAGGCCATGCCTCCATCTTCAAAGCCAGCAGGGTAGCGTCCTCTCTCCTCTCTGACCTCCTGCTTCCCTCTTATAAGGACCCTTGGGGCTACACAGAGCCGACCTGAATGAATAATCCCTGTATCTCAAGATCCTCGACTTAATCACATCTGCACAGTCCCTTTTGAATGTAAGGCAACATATTCTCCAGCTCAGAGATTTGAGATCTGGACATCTTTGGGGGATCGTTATTCTGGCTGCTACAGGAGGAGACCCAGGTCCCAAGGGCAGAAGGCAGTGGGAAGCTGTGGACCACAAGGCTTCCCTGTTGGCCCATGAGTCTGCCTGGGGGCCACACAGAGCTGGATAACGAATCCAGAGGGCTGGGGGTGGGGAGGGAAGCTGACTCACTTCATCTGGTAGAGGTTGTTGGTGCCTCTGTGGTCAATGTCATGGCAGAAAGCAGCAGTGACCATGGCCAGGGCCTCCAGGTCCGTGAAGTAGCGCTTCAGCTTTCCTGTCTGGAAGGGCAATCAGAGTGCAAATCATTCCTTTTGTGTAGGGGCTGGAAGCAGGGCTGAAAAGGCAGGTGTGAGAAGAAGGGCCCAGAACTAAAAACTCATGGGTCTGATCTTGGCTGTATCCTGGCTCCAGAGGCTGACCAGAGGATTGCCCAGGGCTGAGGGGTTTTTTGGACATGGGACTTTCAGTGCTAGAATGGGGAAAGTTCCAGGTAAGTGGGAACAACTGGTCACCCTATTTCTGAGTTGACTTTAGCTGGTCTCATCTCCCTTTGAACCTCAGTAGCCCAATCTCCATACTGAGGGTCGAGCATATTGGATTAGATTAGTTTTAAGAAACTTGTAGAGGGTGGAGCAAGATGGCCGAATAGGAACAGCTCCAGTCTCCAACTCCTGGCGCGAGCAGCACAGAAGACCGGTGATTTCTGCATTTTCAACTGAGGTACTGGGGTCATCTCACTGGGGAGTGCCGGACAATCGGTGCTGGTCAGCTGCTGCAGCCTGACCAGTGAGAGCTGAAGCAGGGCGAGGCATTGCCTCACCTGGGAAGCGCAAGGGGTAAGGGAATCCCTTTTCCTAGCCAGGCGAACTGAGACACACAACACCTGGAAAATCGGGTAATTCCCACCCCAATACTGTGCTTTAAGCAAACGGGCACACCAGGAGACTATACCCACACCTGGCCGGGAGGGTCCCACGGCCACGGAGCCTCCCTCATTGCTAGCAGAGCAGTCTG
>NW_012122932.1:4216392-4232572 GCF_000951035.1 Colobus angolensis palliatus
CCTGATATAAATGACAAATTGATGGGTACTGACGAGTTGATGGGTGCAGCACACCAACATGGCACAAGTATACATATGTAACAAACCTGCATGTTATGCACATGTACCCTAGAACTTAAAGTATAATAATAAAATAAAAATAAAAATCAAAAAAAAAAAAAGAAAAGAAACTTGTAGATGTCAGGTTTTAGGATTTGGAGAGTTTCTGAATATGACCAGGCTGTTAAAGCAAATCTTCCAAATGTGGTCTATTGGTTTAAGCACATCCCAGAGGAACCCTTCCCTGGGATTCTGCCAGACACTTAACTCCTTGTTGATGCTGGGTGTTGAAACAAAATGTGGGAAAGCACTCTGGAGAGCTGATGCTGACTATAAGAAAGCAATCGCTCTGAGCGGTGTTCTTGGTAGCCTGAGAATTCACCCTCTATGGTAGCCTGGTCAGAATTCCTGCTTCCGGGCCGTAGCATCTACTCTGGCCTGAGCATTTCAGTCAAGGGAGAAGGGACGAGGATGAGGAAGGGCAGAGATTTGAATCATGATCTGGATGGTGAGATAATTTTAAATAAAACACAAAGGTCTCCAAACCCTCTGAGCCAAAAATATGAACACAAATACACACACAAAAAAGTCCATCCAAGGATATTGTGACACTGTAATAGTGAAAGATTGAAAAGACTTCGAAGTCCAACAATAGAATACTATGCAGCCATAAAATTGTACCATGGATAAGCCTTAAAAACATTATGCTAAGTGAAATACGCCAGACACAAAAGGACGAATACTGTATGAGTTCACTTGTATGAGGTGCATAGAATAGTCAAGATGAAAGAAACAAAAAATAAGATAGAGCCAGGCATGGCAGGTCACACATGGCAGCACTTTGGGAGGCTGAGGTAGGAGGACCATTTGAGCCTAAGAATTCAAGATCAGCCTAGACAACATAGCCAGACCCTGTCTCTACAAAACTAAAAATTTAGCTGGGCATGGTGGCACACACCTGTGGTCTCAGCTACTTGGTGTTAGGCCCAACTGCGTCATTTTGTAAGCTCCCCATTATTTTGCAGACCTTGGTCAAAGTGAAACATTTCACGGGGGTTTGGGTCGGGAGAAACATTCTTCCTAACCACCTGACCACAAGGCAGACAAAGGCTCAACTAAAGAAACATTCCTATCATATCTTGCTGGGCAAAAGTCCAAGAAACACCACAATGGCATCCCACCAGGACAAGGGCAAAACCGCCTCATCATGAGAACATCTTATCAATAACCTGCCAGGCAAGAAGCCATACTGCCCAGACCCCTCCCACCCATACCTGTAAGTACCCCCAGCCTGTAAGCAGTGGTGGGCTCTGGCATTAGGCTGGTTCCCACTTCTGTAGGTTTTATGCTGGGCGTAAAGCCTGCACTTGCTGTTGAGTCACCCTCTTTCTGTGTGTGTGTGTGTCTTTCTTTAACCCTCACCTTCCCTTCAAAACCTAACATTTGGGAGGCTGAGGTGGGAGGATCGCTTGAGCCCAGGAGGTCGAGGCTGCAGTGAGTCGTGTGTTCTCAGCACTGCACTCCAGCCTATGTGACAGAGCAAGACCATGTCTCAAAAGAAAAAAAATTCTAAGAGGATAGAGATTAAATGTAGACTCTTCTACAATTTCTTATTACCAAGAGACTAAAAATATTTGAGACTGTTACTAAACATGTTCTGTGCCACAGTGACAGATTGTACTATGGGAAAGTACATGCTTCCAGAAATTATTATTCACAGACTATTGATCTACAGATTGCTGGTGTAACAGACAGTTCACAATTTTTGCTTGCTTCCTAGTGTTCACTAGAAATTAAGGTCACTAAGGGTTAAGAATTCTAATTAATATAAGGCTATATTAACAAATATTAATATATATTTCTTTATTATTTAGAATTCTTTAACTAATAATATATTATTAATAAAACAATAATGGAAACAATTCTATAAGCAATTATATAAGAGGGCAAAAAGTACTTTTGGTAAGAAAAAGCTATAAGATATGAGGATGTTTTATTTTGTTAAGGGGAAAAAAATTTTTTTGTCCTAAAGTAGGATAACTAGTTGCTCCAAAATGAGAAGAGGAAAAACTACAAGACAAAAGCCGAATGGATAAGAAAGTTGTAGAAGGCTTGTGGAGGATAAATCTGGTGAAAGTACTTGTATGTGTGATTAAGCTGGCTAAGATTGGAAGAAAATTATTTGTAAGTTTTTCTAAAATTTTGAAATTAATGCTGTCTTGAACATTAATGTCAACAGTACACTGATGCAAAACTAGAACTTGGACCTCTCTTTTAAAACAACAAATTTTCTTTGAGTATTGGTCTGCTCTTAATAGGAAATTTATATTTTAGGTAATTGGCCTAGGAAACAAAGATTCTGTGCTTTGCCACATTTATTTCCTGTACTCCAGGTCATCTTTATTAGGTTTCTGATCACTTAAGAAAACTGAGTTTTCTTTATTAAAAGAGCTAAGGTCTTTCTATAAGTATTTAACTTTCTATATTTTTATTATTTATTTAATTTAATTTTTTTTTTTTTTAGACAGAGTCTCGCTCTGTCACCCAGGCTAGAGTGCAGTGGTGCAATCACAACTCACTGCAGTTTGAACCTCCTGGGCTCAAGCGATCCTCCCACCTCAGCCTCCTGAGTAGCTGGGACTACTGGTGCATGCCACCACACTGGGCTAAATGATCTTATTTTGGACTGGGTGCGGTGGCTCATGCCTGTAATCCCAGCACTCTGGAAGGCTGAGGCAGGTGGATCACTTCAGATCAGGAGTTCGAGACCAGCCTGGGCAACATGGTGAAATATCGTCTCTACTAAAAGTACAAAAAGTCAGCTTGGCCTGGTGGCATGCACCACCACATCACAGTCACTTGGGAGGCAACCTTACAGTATGCTATGAAGGGACCACAAAAAAGTAAGTGTACCACTGGACCCTGATCAGGAGCTATGCAGACTTAGGAGTGGACAAACTTAACTGAACTCTGTTCAAGCACCACTAGGTGGCCTCTTTTCCAGTCCCCAAGGGCTTATATTGGGTTTGGCTTACTCTGTTCTGTCTCCCTGATGGTTCAGAACTTATTATTTGGCCAGGCTCACTCCTGCTCCCAAATAGCTTTCCCTGAAAGTTCCCATAATAACTCTCACAATCAGAGGCCAAAGCAATCGATAACCAAAATTACTACCGACCTCAAAATAGATGAAGATAAGTTAGTGTCTATGAGGAAAGTTTCCAGTGGGGCTCCTGGGGGCTCACTCTTGCTGGTAGAGAGGTACCAGTAAGTACCAGTAATAGGGAATTTAAAGCTAATTATACATTAGAGGAAGATCTTTGATTTTATAATCAATCAGGCCTCCCAGGGTTCAGACAGGTATAAGCAACTCTCTAAAAAGTGGATGAGAAGATTCATGGAAACACCTAAAGGAACATGATGCAGCTTTAGACCTCCTAACTTTGTCCTTGTTGGGGCTTGCATATGGGGCTGAACAAAACTGAATGTTGCACTTATCTTTTCTCTGATTTTAATACTACAGAAAGCTTAATTTAAAACATGGCTGATACTGCTGTTTCTCTAAACACTGCCACAATTTAAAGAAATTTCAGAAAATTTCTCTGGGGAAAAGAACACACGATGTGTTTATGGGAGCAGCTAACAGTTTGCAGGCATCTTGAATGGTGAATGGCAAACGTTTCTATTCCAAGGTTTTCTAATCTTTTTTTTTTTTTAACTGGATTTCCAGATTACTATGACTTGCACTGCCAGGCTAACTACAGAAATGGATACCTCTTTATATGAGGCCATTGAAAAATGAAATATGTTCCTAATTGTCATTATGCCCCAAACAAAAACTATAACCAACGACCAATTGAACTGTTGATTTTTTTTTTTTTTTTTTTTTGAGACAGTCTCACTCTGTCGCCAGGCTGGAGTGCAGTGACGCGATCTCAGCTCACTGCAACCTCTGCCTCCCGGGTTCAAGCAATTATCTGCCTCAGCCTCCCAAGTAGCTGGGATTACAGGCGCCTGCCACCACGCCCGGCTAATTTTTGTATTTTTAGTAGAGATAGGGTTTCACCATCTTGGCCAGGCTGGTCTTGAACTCCTGACCTCGTGAGCCACCAGCCTCGGCCTCCCAAAGTGCTGGGATTACAGGCGTGAGCCACCGCACCCGGCCCTGTTGAACTATTTTTATACCTGTGACATGGTTACCCCCAAATAACCAGACTGCGGTTGGGAGTAGCTTGCAGCTTTCTTTCACTTTTTGTTTTATATGCATCTCTATTCTTGGAATCCTTTTACACTAAACTTGTACTGTTTTCACGTCATTCTTAAAAGACAACAAATAGAGAAAGAAGAACAATGCTATTGCTACCATGTAGAGTCTGCATGAGATTGTCTAGTGTGATGCAAGCCCACCCTACCAGCCCCACCAGCCCCACCATACCACCAGCAGGGAGAACATGGTCTGTCCCACGTTGAAACCGTGCCGCCAGTTGTGGTAGGTGATCTTGCGGTAGCCCTTACTCAGGGAGTACATGAACCGCACCAGGGCCTGTGAACACATGCACATCGGTGAGGCAGGACACACCTGAAATGGTCTCATGAGGGTGGGAATAACAAAAACATGAAGAAAGCATGGCCCATGGCCCTCTCTTTTGAGGCTCGAGGTCCTCCAACCCCATCATTGGGCCAGGAGGTGAGAACTTGTAATAAATGCAATTATGCTGTGAAAGTACTTTGCAAACTGCTCAACACTAAGAAGATGTTGTTGTTTTGTTGTTAGGAAACGAGCTGAGCATGCGTCATTCCTCTGACTGAGCTTCATCAGTGATTTCCAAACTGTGCCCTGGAGAGCAACTGTCCTTGGAGAAGCTAACAGGGTCTCTACAGGGGAAAAAAAACAAAAGGACTCTTTTATCCACTGGTTCTCAAACTTGCGTGTGCATTAGGCTCACTTGGAGGACTTGTTAACACAGCTTCTGATTTATCAGAGCTGGGAGTGTGTGTGTGTGTCTGTGTGTGTGTGAGAGAGAGAGGAGAGGGAAGAGAGGGAGAGAGAGAGAAAGAAAGAGAAGAATGTGAATTTCTGGTAAGTTCTTAAGTGGTGTGGATGTGGTCTGGGGCAACACTTTGAGAACCACTGCTTTAATCAAAATCAAACAAGTTCAGGAAATTCTGCACACCATATCCCACTGCCTTCCATACACACCTTCTCTCCGGTCCCCCATGCCCCTAGACTCACAGCAAAGCTTAGTAAAGAATCCTGCAGGGAATGAGCCCTGTTTAAATTGGTTTAGCCCACATTTTCTGCCCTCATTTAACTATAGGACCCATTTTTTGCAGCACATCTATTCTCAGCCTTCAGAGCTTAGTATCTCAGAACCCACTGCAAGAAACCAATGCACCCAAAACATCACACTTCACAGGACACAGAGAACAGCCTGTCTTTTTTCTTATAAATGACTCATCTGTGCAACATGACTAATTCTTTAAATCCTAAATGCTGAGGGTAGATTCTTTTTAAGGTAGTTTACAGATTTTGTTTTTTTTTTTTTTTTAAAGCAAGCAAGTAAGAAAATAAAAAAGGGAAATCAAAGATGTTTGTTTTGACCTCACCTCTTGTGGAATGTGAAATTTATCCACCACTTTGAGCTCATAATACATCTGTATTCCACATTTCACCAGCTCCAGTTCTGTTAGGGGCAAGTCACTGAAGTGAAATTTATTAATTTCATATTTCTCTGCATCTGGCAGCTCTGCTTGCTGTATAAGGAATAGAGTCAAGCGATGAGGAAACATGAAGTGTTTCTGGGTGCCCACCTCCTGTCCAGCCCTGTCCCTATCCTGGGTCTGCTGGAAGGATCAGAATAGAGTGATGGGGAACATGCTTTGCAAAGAGACACCCCTGCATGCTCAGGAGCACCTTGCACTTGTTATGCATCAGGGCTCGTGCTGCCCCGGTTCAGCTCACCAGGATCTCAGCCAGCTCCTCTTCCTCACATTCCCATGGCTCCTTCCCATACACCTCTCTGGTTTTCTGTCAGGACCCAAAATGGCAGGGGAAAAAAAATAGGTTACAACATGCCTCCGCGTTTCCATTCCCATTTATCTCCTTCCTCCAAAGTCCTTGTAACAGAACCACCAGCGCAAAGAGGATTCCACTTAACATTCATTGATGCACAAGGTCCTGAACTTTAGAACCATAGAGACCTGCATTCAAATTCGAGCTCTACCTCTTACTAGCAGTGTTATTAATGCTTCTGATCTTCAGTTTCCTCATCTGTAAATTGAGGATAATAAATGTACTTCACTGGTGAATTAAAATTCAATTGTGCAAAGTCATTCTTAAGTAACATATGTAAAATTAAATAATCCATATAAAGCACTTAGCACAGTGCTCGGCACATAGTAAGCACTAACATAAATTAATGTTGTTGTTGATAGTTTTATTGTTATTATTACTAACTGGGAGTAAGGAGGCCTTGGCCATAGTCCTGGTTCTTCCTCTCATTTACTGTGTAACTTGAGGCAAGTTCCTTCTGTCTCTGGGCCTATGTCTCCATGTGCCAGGGGAGGGGGAACTGGACCCCGTTACTTGCTCCTGACTTCTTGACCCAGAGTATAATCTGTTAACTTGTAACTGGTTCACTGAGGTTGTGCTCGATAGGTTGCACATACCCATTCTTTGGCTGAAACTGCGGACTGAGTCAAGCAAATCATGAGGCAATTTATTCAAACTGGATGTTTTCTCCTCCGAATTTACCAGTTATTGGAATGAAATGATCAAATTTGTTGTGGTATCTTCCCAGCTTAAGACATGCCCTCTAAAAACATTAGCCTGTCTTTCATTTTTTTTTTTTTTTCTTTTTTTTCTGATCTCACTCTGTCAGCCAGGCTGAAGCGCAATGGGGCAATCACGGCTCACTGCAGCCTTCGACCTCCATGGGCTCAGGTGATCCTCCCACCTCAGCCTCCCAAGTAGCTGGTACTACAGGCATGCACCACCATGCCAGACTAATTTTTGTGGGCTTTTTTTTGGTAGAGACAGTGTCTCACCATGTTGCCCAGGCTGGTCTCAAACTCCTGGGCTCAAGCAATCTGACCACCTTGGCCTCCCAAAGTGCTGAGATTATAGGTGTAAGCCACTGCACCCAGCTTAATAGGGTCTTTTAAGTGAGCTGACCCCACAGGAGGGAGGCTCTGAGAAACTGGTAATTGTCCACTGGTCTTCCAGATAAAGCTTCCTCTCAGAGTAGGGGCCATGGCTGGTTGACTCTGTCTCTAGTACCAACCCATCCCTGAGCACAGTAAAAAATGGAGTTTCTAGAGCTGTCAAGCCAACATCTGACCCCAAGAATGAGGTGTTTCTGCAAGGAATACCTGTCCTCAGGTCACACAGTGCAGTCATTATGTACCACTCTCAGGCACTCATCTGCTCATGCACTCATTCATCCATCCATCCATTCATTCATTCATTCATGTATTCATTCATTAAATGTTGAGGGCTGCTGCATCCCTGTGCTAGGCAGGAAGGATACAACCATGCACAAACCCACGCCCAGGCTTGCCCTCATGGAGTTGCAAGTTTTGCCTTAATCTGGCCATATCTCTGAGACACAGTCTGTATTAGAGTAGAAACAAGTAAAGAACATTACACACCAAGATTTTCTGAATTTCTTCATTGTCACACTTCACATGATATTTTACTATGTCCTGGAAAATATCCTTCCTATTTTCAAGTTTATTCATTGACTCATAGGTGTCAGGATTTAAGACAGACCAGCCCAGAAATTGAGTCAAAGACTGAAAAAGAAAGAAAGGAGGAATCAGAGACAGAACACCTAAGTTTAATCTCGACTCTAAACCTCATAGCAAGAGTCTCTAGGCCTCTCTTTTCTCAGCTATAAAGTGGGTTTGATAAGCTGTGTGCTGCTCACCTTGCAGAGTTCTTATAAGGCTAAGATAAAGGAATGGGTGTGACCACAATGTAAGCAAAGCACTAACATACATAAAGCACCATTCTTATGTGTAATAACTTCACAAAAAGAGAATGCGTTTTTGCATATGTGGGGATAGGGGATATACAGGAACTCCGTACTTTTTGCTCAATTTTGGTAAGAACCTAAAACTACTCTAAAAAGTAAAGTTTGTTAATTTTTTTTTTTTTTTTTTTGAGACAGGGTCTTGCTCTGTCACCCAGGATGGAGTTCAATGGCACAATCACGGCTCACTGCAGCTTTAACCTCTTGGGCTCAAGTGATCCTCTTGCTTCAGTCTCCTGCATAACTAGGACCACAGGTATGTACCACCAAGCCTGGCTAACCTTTTTTAACTTTTTGTAGCAATAGGATATTGCCCTGTTGGCCAGGCTGGTCTTGAATTCCTGGGCTCAAGTGATTCATCTGCCTCAACCTCCCAAAGTGCTGGGATTACAGGCGTGAGCCACCACGCCCAGCTTGATTAAATTTTTTAAAAAGAAAATGTGGATTTCTCGGACAGCACATCAGTGCAGTACAGAAGTGAGAGTGAAGAAAGTGGTTGATGAGGCTGAGTCAGGATTATAGCAACCATGCTGCCCCATGTGATAGAGCAGTGACATCCAGCCCCCTCCAGCCTCCCCCAGCAAGCTGACTCTGAATCCCAACAGCAAAAGGCCTCCTAGCAAGCCATACCTCCATGAGCGTCTCATCCATTTCATCGAAGGGCTTCCCATCTTTACGATTGTAAAATGTGGCCACTCCAACAATTTCTTCCTTCTTGTTCACAATTGGCATTGAAAGCACATTTTTAATCATCCATCCAGACTCATCCAGAGGCTCTTTCTACAAGAGAAGGGATAGATTAGGTTTCCTCATGTTCCAGGCCACAGAGGCAATGATGATAGATTTCACACTACATCATGATCCTGATTGGCTGAGAGGGGTTGGCAGGAGGATGGAGTTCGCTGGATTTTGCATGAGTTTAATTACCAACAACTACCATGAGAAATAACCCATCTGGTTGGAATTCCTTAAGTCAAGTAGCCATTTTGTGCTCACCCCTCAGATGTCAGGGCCAGTGTGTGTCAGGCAGTATATTACGGGGATGTAATGATGTGCAGAACAGCCCGGAGAGGTAGTGTTTCTCCTTCAGATATGGGAGGTAGTGGCAGGGGACTGGCATAAAAGGGCAATACTATGATTCTTGTAACTTTGAATTAACAACCTAGATATAACCTGCACATTTTGCCTCTTGTCCTGACTTCCTATGTTACTTTTAGCACTTCATTTTCTCTCCTGGGGCCTCAATTTTCTCATCTATAGAATGGAAAGAATATGTGCCTCACTGAACAAATGAAGTTCTTGATCAATTATAAGACACCTTTGGTGAGGCCAGGCATGGCGGCTTACACCTATAATGCCAGCACTTTGGGAATTCAAGGCAGCCGGATCACTTGATGTCAGGAGTTTGAGACCAGCCTGGAGAACATGGTAAAACCCTGTCTCTACTAAAAATACAAAAATTAGCCAATTAGCCGGATTGGTGGCATGCTCCTCTAATCCCAGCTACTCGGGAGGCTGAGATGGGAGAATCGCTTGAACCCAGGAGGCAGAGGTTGCAGTGAGCCGAGATCGTGCCACTGCACTCCGGCCTGGGCAACAGACAGAGACTCCATCTTGAAAAAAAAAAAAAAATATATATATATATATATATATAATCCATTGATTCATCAAACATTTAGAATGTGCAAGAAACTGAGCTAGAAACTGGGGAAGCCAAGGCACAGATCTTGTCCTCAGGTTGCTCGTAATCTGTAAGGTAAACCAGCAATTACACTGCAGTGTGGGAAGTTCTCTAAGAGAGTTACCGTTATGGAACTATGGGAGCCAGAGGAGAAAAGAAAGTCAAGGAAGGCTTCTTGGAGTAGGTGAGTCTTCCAATCCTGAAGTTTCAAGATTCTTAACATGATGAGATGATAATTGTTATTATTTAAATAACACTGGAAAGCAAAACAGCTGTCTCAGCACCTGGTGAGAGAGTGTCTCCAAAAGGATGGAGAACACTGCCCAAAGAGCACAGAGTTGTATTGAACTCAGACCTGGCTGCCCCAGCAGTCCACGTAACTTTTATGGAATCCCTTCCCTTTGAAGGCCATGATTAAAAAGACAGATTTTGTTGAAAATGAAAGGGGATACCATTAAAGATTTTTAAGCAAAGAAGTCACTGATTCAACGTACGTGTTTTATTTTTTGTTGAGATGGAGTTTTGCTCTGTCGCCCAGGCTGGAGTATACTGGCACTATCTTGGCTCGCTGCAACCTCCGCTTCCTGGTTTCAAGTGATTCTCCTGTCTTAGCCTCCTGAGTAGCTGGGATTACAGGTGCCCACTACCACGCTCTGCTAATTTTTGTATTTTTAGTAGAGATGGAGTTTCACCATGTTGACCAGGCTGATCTTGAACCACTGACCTCAGGTAATCTGCCTGCCTCGGTCTGTCAAAGTGTTGGGATTACAAGTGTGAGCCATCGCACTTGGCCCAACCTGTTTCTTAAAAACAATATTCAGGGGCCGGGCACAGTGATTCACACCTGTAATCCCAGCACTTTGGGAGGCCAAGGCAGGCAGATCACCTGAGGTCAGGAGTTCAAGACCAGCCTGACCAACATGGAGAAACCCTATCTTTACTAAAAATAAAAAATTAGCCAGGAATGGGGGTGCATGCCTGTAATCCCGTCTACTCGGGAGGCTGAAGCAAGAGAATCGCTTGAACCTGGGAGGCAGAGATTGCGGTGAGCTGAGATCGTGCCACTGCACTCCAGCCTGGGCAATAAGAGCGAAACTCTGTCTCAAAAAAACAAAAACAAAAACAAGCAAACAAACAAAAAACAACATTATTCAGGCTACTTTGTGGAGGATGAGTTGGAGGAGGAAGACCAGAATCTAAAAACAAGATTAAATTTGCTTCACTGATGTAATTAAACTGCAATCGAGTGGATGGCTTGAATAAATACCATGTTCTGCTGTGGTTGTGGTCAGGTTAGCAACTCTCAGCAAGTCTTTGGCTTGTCACATTGATGTCAAAATCACAACACATGAAGTGCAATTTTAACTTTGGAACTATTTTGTCTCTAAGCTTTTTCACAATGTTCTTGAAGGAGAAAAAAATAATTCTGACTTTTCTGAGTCATTTTTATTTCCTTCTGAATTATTTCCTGATTGATAATGGTTTGTTTTTCTTTTATTTGTTTAGCCTAGCATGCTAAACCAAATCAGTATTGACAGGTCCCCTAGAGCTGAGGATATCAAGAAAGATAAGACCCAATCTTGACTAAAGGAAGTCACGTTTTACTAAGAGGAATTAGTCTAACACAGAGGCAAGGATAATAAAAGATGACATAAGGAAAATACATAAGAGACACAAGTTCCTTGGTGTGCCTTTCCAGGTCCTGTAGGATCTGGCCTCTGTCTATCTCTCTAGAATCTTCCCCTGCCAGTCTCCCCCTCAATTTCTCACTCAGATTTGTTGACTTATTCTAGTTCCTTCCAAGAAGCCATCTCTTTCCTACAATCTTCTCCCCTCTCTCTACTGTCCAAACATAAGTTTTGGGGACATGTCTTGATTCCTCCCAGATTAAGTCAGAATCTCCTGCAATGCCCCTCCTCTCCCCTCTGCCCTTCTCCTAATCACCGCTCAGTGTCTCTTTCCCCATGCAATCATGAGCTTCATGGAGACAAAGACTACCCCTGTCCGGCCCACCACTGTAGCAAGTGTTAACATTTTGTCAGTGCCTTTGCAGAAGGTATCTTCCATGAAATATTTGTTTACAAAAAAAAAAAAAAAAGACAAAATCAAATGGAAGGTCAGGGGCAGTAGCTCATGCCTGTAATCCCAGCACTTTGGGAGGCCGAGGTGGGTGGATCACCTGTGGTCAGGAGTTTGAGACCAATTTGGTCAACGTGGCGAGACCCTGTCTCTACAAAAAATACAACAAATTAGCCAGGCGTGGTGGCGGGCACCTGTAATCTCAGCTACTTGGGAGGCTGAAGCAGGAGAATTGCTTGAACCCAGGAGGTGGAGGTTGCAGTGAACCAAGATGGCGCCATTGCACTGCAGCCTGAGTGATAGAGCGAGACTCTGTCTCAAAAAAAAAAAAAAAAAAGAATATTAAACAATATTCCATAAAAATTCCAAGGAGAGAGAAATGATATTCAGCCAGAGGAATCATAATAAAACTTAATAGAGGTAGTAGTATTTGAGGTTGTCATTGAAGGGCAGAGAGGATTTCAATAGGAGATGGTAGAACAGGATTTGAGCAGGAGATGATAGGGAACGGCATAAGCAAAGGTACTGAGGCCAGTCAGGCACAGTGATGCACACCTGTAGTCTAGCTAATTGGCAGGCTGAGGCAGGAGCTTTGCTTGAGCCCACGAGGTTGAGGCTGCAATGAGCTATGGTTGCACCACTACACTCCAGCCTGGACAACAGGGTGAGACCCTCTCTAAAAAAAACAAAAGACAACAACAACAACAACAAAACACCTGGCAAAGTAGCATTTTGATTATATTTATTGAAACACAACTTTAATGTCTGAATATGATCCTGAAACTTTGGAGCTTTTGTATATTATATATTGTATATCTTGTATATCTTGTGGGGGGAAAAATAGATTCTGAGGCCAGAAAGCAAAGGGTGCGAATGTTAAAACTGAATAGGACCTTGGAAATTACCCAGTTAACTCTGTCCCCATTTCCATTGGCACAGGACTTTTATCCTGTCATATTTTCACTTTTTTGAGGCTGCTTCCCAGCAGAGTAGGTGGATTCTAATGTATTCTAATGCTTTTTGAGGAGGAAAAAAATACTCATATGACTAAGACAGCAAATAAAAAATGACTTACCTGAAATGCAAAAAAGTCCTCCGCAGGCGCATTCATGATGTTGCAAATCTGAGAGCCGTGAAGGGGAATAATGAAGGTGTGATTAGGCCTGAGACAGTACCCAGCGAAGCACTGTATACTATTTTCAGGAACACCATGTTCTTGCCCAAGGCATTCACATTCTTTTCATCAGGTGGACACAGTCGAGACGGTTTGGAATTATTAACTGAGGCTACTAGACAGAAAAGTCACCTTATAAACATTACTTTTTATGATTTGCTCCACTCTTGAATTATTTCTAAGCTTTGAAAAAGTTAAGGCTACAACTTGTCATTACTAGTAACTGGAGGGTATCCCATTTTGTTGTTCCCCTTTTCTTGCTTATTTGGGTTGTATCCAAGGTCTTTAAGTTAATATAAATACCAGCCTGGCCAATGTGGTGAAACCGTGTCTCTACTGAAAATACAAAAATTAACCATCAGTGGTGGCGCGCGCCTGTAGTCCCAGCTACTCTGGAGGTTGCGGTGGGAAAATCACTTGAACCTGGGAGGTGGAGGTTGCAGCGAGCTCAGATCATGCCACTGCACTCCAGCCTGGGCGACAGAGTGAGACCCAGTCTCAATAAAATAAAATAATAAAATAAAATGTGCTACTCTAAATATATTTGACTCAACTACATTTGGGTTCTGTTTTGTTTGGGCAGGTAGGGGTTTTTCCTTGGATTATAAATCCCAAAGTAGAATAATAAATGAAAGGTGTTGTAGCTCTGGTTCGATATTGCTAGATTCCTCCCCTGAAAGTCCGACCGGTTTACCCTACTGGTAAGGGATCAGATGACACTTATAGAGCACTGTGGGGCCACTGTGTACGGTTGTGTAATGTGTGAACTGCACACAGGTATCAGGCTGAGGGGCAACTGGGAGCTGAAATCCAGCCTGTGATCTGCTTGCAGCACCATGACCTTGACCTTCCTTTAATCATCCTTTGAGAAATGGTGCCTTCTAATTCTCAAAAACGTACCACTTTGGCTTGCAGAGACCCTGCCTGACAACATAGGGGTGGGCTGTCTGTGGTCTCAGAGAGCGAGCTGTACCTGCTCCTGTCCGAGGACTGCCCGCTCACTGCATCAGCCTTCTGACCTCTCCTTTGACCAACTCTATCAGTTGCCATCATTGTCTCCTGATGGCAGAGCTCTTGGAGGCCTCTTTCCTCTCCGTCTGTGAGCATGCTGGTGTCTCTCTCATGCTTGAAAATGAAATCCTTCCTACATCCATCGTGGTCCCCATAGCAACCACCCAGGCATTCTCCTCTTTTCTTTTGCATTCTTTACCTTCTCGTTACCCATCTACTACTCAGCAAACCACATGCTGGTTCTGCTTCCACCTCAGCACCAAATCCATTTTCATTGGGGCCACCAATAACCTCTTCAGTGCCAAACCCAATGAGGGTTTTCAGTTCTTATCTCACCAGTTCACTCTGCTGCATGTCATCATCTCTCCCTGTTGAAACTTTCCACTTTCTTGGTTTCCATGACACTGCCCTCTCCTGGGTCTCCAAACACCTCTGAACCTTCCTTCTGTTTCTCTATCACACGCTCCTCTTTCTCCACCCACTCTGTAGATGCTGACACCCTCCATGATTGCACCCTGGGTCCACTGCCTGTCTCCCTCTCCCTAGGTGCCTTCCTCCACACTCATTATTTCAAACACCATCTGGTCCTGATATCTTCCAAATCTCTGCTTCCAACACTCCTCTCTCTCAGCATCAGAATTGTCTCTTCATCTACATACTGGATATCTGCTCCTAAAAAATGTCAGTTTTACCTTGTCTGAAACTGACTTCATCATTTTACATCCAAGCGTGATGACAGCACTATTCATCCAGTCTAGAAGCCTGAAATTAGCCTTGACTCCTCTCTTCCCCATTCTCTGCCTACAACCAATCACAAAGCCCTGCCAGCTTCACCCTCTCAATATTGGACCTGACCCCTTGTCCCCTTCTTGTGTTCTTGCCTCTGTCAAAGTTGTTGTGAGTATTAAATTTAGGTAGTGCCTGACTCACGGTAAGCACCCAGCAGCTGTTAGCAAGAATGATAGTGTTCTTTATTCCACCTGCCTTTGCTGAGATTCTCATCACCTCTTACTTGAATGGTGCTGTGGTTACTTTGCCTGCGGTCCTACTCTTTCAGATCCATTTTCCAGGAAGCTGCTAGAGTCATCTTTCTTTTCTTTCTTTCTATTTTTTTCTTTTAGAGACAGGGTCTCCCTCTGTTGCCCAGGCTGGAATGCAGTGGCGCGATCATACCTCACTGCAGCCTGGAACTCCTGGGATCAAGGGATACTCCTGTCTCAGCCTCTTGAGTAGCTGGGACTGTGGGCGTGCACCACCACGCCTGGCTAATTTTTAAATTTTTTGTAGAGACGGAGTCTTGGTATGTTGCCCAAGCTGGTCTCAAACTCCTGAACTCAAGTGATCCTCCTGCCTCGGCCTCCCGAAGTGTTGGGATTACAGGCATGAGTCACCATGCCCTGCCAGAGTTATCTTTCTAAAATGAAAATTGACTATGTGAATCTCCTGCTTGTCTACCTGTCACCTGTAGATTAAAATCCCACCTTTTAAGGAAGAGCATGGTGTTCACTCCTATAATTCCAGCACTCTGGGAGGCTGAGGCGGGTGGATCACTTGAAACCAGGTGTTCGAAACCAGCCTGGCTAACATGGCAAAACCCCTTCTCTGCTAAAAATACAAAAATTAGCTGGGTATGGTGGTACACGCCTGTAATCACAGCTATTCAGGTGGCTGAGGCATGACAATCGCTTGAGCCCAGGAGGCGGAGGTTGCAGTGATCCAGGTTCTCACCACTGCATTCCAGCCTGGGCAACAGAACGAGACACTGTCAAAAAAAAAAAAAAAAAAAGTCCACCTTTTAGACAAGGCATCCAAGGCCTGCTATAATCTAACCCCTTCCTCCCTCTTGAGCCTCATCTTTTGCTGTCTTCCTATCTCAAATCTGATACTCCAGCCACACTTAACCACATACAGCACACTGCTCCAGGCCTCCATGCCCATGTTGTTTGCCCATGTTCTTCCTTCCACCTGGAACCTCCTTTTATGACCCCACCTGCCTAAGACATATTTATTTCATTTTATTTATTATTATTATATTTTTTGAGATGGAGTCTCTCTCTCTGTTGCCCAGGCTGGAGTGCAATGGCACAATCTCGGCTCACTGCAACCTCTGCCTCCCAGGTTCAAGTGATTCTCCTGCCTCAGCTTCCCGAGTAGGTGGGATTACAG
>NW_012122932.1:4232696-4251767 GCF_000951035.1 Colobus angolensis palliatus
GTCGCCCAGGCTGGAGTGCAGTGGCAAGATCTCGGCTCACTGCAAGTTCTGCTTCCCAGGTTCATGCCATTCTCCTGCCTCAGCCTCCCAAGTAGCTGGGACTACAGGCATCCGCCGCCACACCAGGCTAATTTTTTGCATTTTTAGTAGAGACGGGGTTTCACCATGTTAGCCGGGATGGTCTCGATCTCCTGACCTCGTGATCTGCCCGCCTCAGCCTCTCAAAGTGCTGAGTTTACAGGCGTGAGCCACCACGCCTAGCCACATTTTTATATTTTTAGTAGAGATGGAGTTTTGCCATGTTGGCCAGGCTGGTCTCGAGCTCCTGACCTCAGGTGATCCACCCGCCTTGGCCCCCCAAAGTTCTGGGATTATAGGCCTGAGCCACTGTGCCTGGCCAAGACTATGCACCTTTCTACCTAAGGATTATTTATCTATGTATTTGATATTTCCTCAAATGTCAATTATCTGTTCATTCATTTAGACCAATTGCCAACTGAATTGAGAGAAACAAGAGAATCAGGCTTTTAGAGATCCACACTTAACATCATCTTTTCCACTCTCTTCTTGATCTAAAATCCTTCCACTCTTTCTTCCACCTGATCCAAAACTCTCCGCCTTCAAAGTTATATTACTTACCAGGCCATTCTGGGCAACATAAGTGGGAAGACCGCTTACTAAAGCCCAGTGGTCAGGAGGTGGATTCCTGTGAAGGCCAAAGACAAATGGTGACTCTCAGGGCAGGGATTGCTGGACTGAAGACTAAAATCTGGGCCTTTGCCCTCCCCCTGCTCTCAGGTGGCTCTCAGCAACTGCTTACATTCACTACACCTGACCAAACCCAAAATGTTGGCCAACCATCTTAATGTCCAAATCTAGACATGGAGAAAAGGGTGGCGAATATAACATTTTACTGACTGCCCACCAAGTTTCACTATCCGAGAAAAGAGACAGCATTCATTCTACAGATTGTTATTTGCTGCTGAGCAGAAACAAATACCATCACTTCCCTCATAAAGTTAGAAGCTACTAATACTATGTAGGCAATGAAAAAATTCATCTATGGAGAATTCCTACCATGTGCTAAGCACGAAGCTAAGTGCTTTATATACTTACCCCTCACAATACTATAAATTTTGTATTATTATTTTTGCTTGTTTGTTGTGAGAAAAAAAACACACACATAAACATGCATTAAAAACCTCACCAATCATTAGAAAATGAACATTTATAAAACCACATGGACATCAAGAACAGCATTGTCAGCTCCTTGGAAGCCCTTGACTTTCCCCCGCAATCATAACCTTCTCCCTAATCCCAGAGGTAACCATTATTCTGAAATTATGCTAAATTGCATTATTGTTTTTTTGTAGAGTTTTACCTCCTAAGCATGTTTTCTGTACTTGTTAGTTTAATTTTGCCTGTTTTTCAACTTCATTTAGATGGAACCATACAATGTATATTATTTTGTCTGGCTTCTTTGTCACATTGCTGTAATTCACTCATTTTATTGACTTACAGTGTTCCCTATACTACTGTAGCACAAGTTATCCATTCAACTGTTAGTGGACATCCCCCATCTTTCCAGTTAGGGGATAATATAAACAGTGCTGCTGTCAACATTGGTGCATATGTGCTCTCAGTTCTACATGGTATATTCCTAGGAGTAGAAGTTCTGGGTCATAAGATGTTTGTATCTTCAACTTTACTAGAGGCCAAACTGTTTTCTAAAACGATTGTACCAATTTACACTCCCATCAGTGGTCCATTAGAGTTTCCTTTGTTCTCCATCTCTGTCAATACTTAGTATTTTCAGACTTTTAAATGATAGTCCTGGTGAGGTCTAATGGTATCTCATCATAGTTTTCTTTCATATTTCTCTACAAAATCAATGTTCATGTCTTTTACTCATTTTAAAAAATTACTTTTACCCATTTTTCTATAGTGTTTCCTTCTTAATGATTCATAGATATCCTTTATGTGTTCTCTCTCTCTCTCTTTTTTTTTTTTTTTTTGAGTCAGGGCCTCGCTCTGTCACTCAGGCTGGAATGCAGGAGTATGATCCTAGCTCACTATAAACTTGAACTCCTGAGCTCAAGTAATCCTTCCACCTCAGCTGCTCACCTAGCTGGGACTTCAGGCACGTACCACCATGCTCAGCTGATTAAAAATTTTTTCACAGATGGAACTGTCTGCAAATTATAACAGAGAAATCTAATGTCACAAGATTCCATCTTGCTTCTAACTTTACAAGCTAACTGCCCTTACTTATTCCTGGGCATAGACCAAGCCAATTATGAGGAGAATTTAGTTTATAATTTAACATTGAAGCAAGGATGATAATAATCCCTTCCCAAAATTGACCCCCTCTGGGGACTAAAACTGCCTTTGTAAGGCTAATGAAAGGCCACAAGTTTAGGGTTATGGGAGGGGCCTGAATTCTGCTAAGATGTAAGTGTAGTTAAACAATAACCAGCCATTGTTGGTTTTCTATAATTTTTTTACTGCTCAGGAGTTATGTAGCTGGGGATCACATGATTTATAACGTCCCCTCCTACAGATAACATCACTATTGTACAACCTAAGATTGGTCTTTGAGATATTTTTTAGACTTTCACATTCTGGCTACTGACTGACTTTACCTGGACCCATAACTCAGTGGTACAAAGTTTCCTTTGTTCTCCATCTCTGTCAGTACTTAGTATTTTCAGACTTTTACATGATAGTCCTTGTGGTGAGGTCTAATGGTATCTCATCGTACTTTTCTTTCATATTTCTCTACAAAATTAATAAAATGGAGTACCTTCCATAAATGTATTTGTCATTTGCATTTTTTGTAAAGTTCCTCTGTTCATGTCTTTTACTCATTTTTTAAAGTTACTTTTAAATTTGCTTTTACTCATTTTTCAATAGTGTTTCCTTTTTATTGATTTGTGGGAGTTCTTTATATGTTCTTTTTTTTTTTTTTTTTTAAAGAGACAGGGCTCACTCTGTCACTCAGGCTGGAATGCAGTAGGCAGATTCAACTGGTCTTGTGACCTCACCTAGGAACTGACTCACTGCAAGAAGACAGTTTCAATCTCCTGTGATTTTATCCTCAGCCCAACCAACCAGTATTTCCCATTCCCTAGCCCCCTGCCCACCAAACTATCCTTGAAAAACCCTGGCCTCCAAATTCTCAGGGAGGTAGATTTGAGAAATATCTCTGGTTCTTTTGCTCAACTGCCTTAAAATAATTAAACTCTTTCTCCGCTGCAACTCTTGCTGTTCTCAGTGTATTGTCTTTTCTGGGCAGCGGGCAAGAAGAACCTGTCAGGCTGTACCATAGAGATGGGGAGACTTCCTATGTTGCCCAGGCTGGTCTCAAACTCCTGGCCTAAAGTGATCCTCTTACCTAGGTCTCCCAAAGCACTGGAATTACAGGCATGAGCCACTGTGCCTGGCCCTATGTGTATTTTTGATACGAGCCTTTGTCAGTTATTTGTGCTATAAATACATTTTCTTGTATCATGACTTGCCTTTTTACTCTTCATAGTAACCAACCTCCTAGATGACCCTCAGTGATTCTCACTTCCTTGTATAGTCCCCTCCAACGATGAATCAAAGCTGGTCTCAGTGACCAAAAGAATATGGTGGAGATGAATGTGTTATTTTGAAACTAGATTATGAAAGGCATTGTAGCTTTCACCTGCTTGCTCTGGGGAAGTCAGCCACCATGCCATGAAGTGACTCAAGCAGCCCGTTGTAGAGGCCTATGTGAAAAGGAACTGAGGCCTCCTGCCAACAGCCAGCATCAACTTGCCAGCCATCTGAGTAAGTTATTTAGTAAGCAGATCCTCCGATTCCAGGAAAGCCTTCAGATGACTGCAGCCCACACTCATATTTGACTTCTACCTCATGAGCTACCCCAAGCTAAAAATGCCCAGTCAGCCGGTGCAGTGGCTCCCGCTGGAATCCCAGCACTGTGGGAGGCCGAGGCAGGCAGATCACCTGAGGTCAGGAGTTCGAGACTAGCCTGACCAACATGGAGAAATCCCGTCTCTACTAAAAATACAAAATTAGCTGGGCATGGTGGTGCATGCCTGTAATCCCAGTTACTTGGGAGGCTGAGTCAGGAGAATCTCTTGAACCAAGGTGGCAGAGGTTGCAGTGAGCCAAGATCGTGCCATTGCACTCCAGCTGGGCAACTAGAGTGAAACTCCATCTAAAAAAAAAACACAAAAAACAAAAAACTACCCAGTCAAGCCACCCTTGAATTCCTGACCCACAGAATAATAAATAATAAAGAGAAGCCAGGTACAGTGGCTCACACCTGTAATCCCAGCACTTTGGGAGGCCGAGAAAGGCAGATAACCTAAGGTTGGGAGTTTGAGGCCAGCTTGGCCAACATGGTGAAACTCCACCTCTGCTAAAAAAAATTACAAAAATTAACCAGGCATGATGGTGGGTTTCTATATTCCCAGCTACTGGGGAGGCTGAGGCAGGAGAATCACCTGAAACCAGGAGGCAGAGGTTGCAGTGAGCCAAGATCATGCCATTGCACTCCAGCCTGGATGACAAGAGCAAAACTCCATCTCAAAATAATAATAACAATAAAGAGAGATAATAAATTATTATTGATGTTTTAAGTCACTAACTTTTGGGACAATGTGTTATGTAGAAATAGATAAACTAATACACTCCCAAATGGTATATTTTGATATAAATAGAAGTTTTTGTTCTTAATGTGGTCAAATATATCAATATTTTTATTTGTTTCTGAAGTCTTATTTATAAATTTTTTACTCAAAGATCATAAAGCTATTTTATATTATCTTCTAAAAGTGTTACAGTTTGATCTTTTATATTTGGACCCCTAATTCACCTAGAATTTATATTTGTGTAATTTACTTCTTTGTTGTTTTGTTTTTGAGACAGAGTCTTGCTCTGTTACCCAGGCTGGAGTGTAATGGCGCGATCTCAGCTCACTGCATGCAACCTCTGCCTCCTGGGTTTAAGCGATTCTCCTGCCTCAGCCTCCCGAGTAGCTGGCATTACAGGTGCCTGCCACAATGCCTGGCTAATTTTTGTATTTTCAGTAGAGATGAAGTTTCACCATGTTGGCCAGGCTGGCCTCGAACTCCTGATCTCAGGTGAACCACCAGCCTCAGTCTAGTGTTGGGATTGCAGGCATGAGCCACCATGCCCGGCTGTGTAATTTACTTTTGAGGGAGAAATCACGTTTCTTTTTTTTCCATGTTGGTACCCATTTATACAAGCATAATTTATTTGAAAGATCATTCGTTCTTCCATTGCTTTAAAATGGCACCTTTGTCATAAATGAAGTGGCTGTATATGTGTAAGTCTGTTTCTGGCTCTTTGTTCTGTTCCATGGATATATTCCCAGGCTGGTCTCAAACTCCTGAGCTCAGGTGATCCACCTGCCTCAGCCTTCCAAAGTGTGAGGCTGGTGTAAGCTATCGCACCTGGCCTAAAATTCTCTTTAGAAGATTAAGAAAACTTTCCTCTATAATGATGATTATGTCATTGTTCTCTTAATGGCAAATTATATAGGTTGATTTTTCTAACATTAAACCAAATCTGCATTCCTGGAATAAATCCATCTGGGTAATGATGTGCAATCTTTTCTATATTGTTACTCATTATTTGCTAGAATTTTATTTAGAGTATTTACATCTATGTCCATTATTTGCTAGAATTATATTTAGGATATTTACATCTGTGTCCATAAGGGAGCATACTCAGAACTTTCCTTTCTGTTGGGTTTTGGCATATAGCTTATACTAGCCACTTCTTTGCCTGTTATCATACAATAATTGTATGAGATTTTAATTTCTTCCTTAAATATTAATTAGAACTCAGGCAGTGGTGTGTGCCTGCAGCCCCAGCTAGTGAGGAGGCTGAAGTGGGAGGATCACTGGAAACCAGGAGTCCAAAGCCAGCCTGGGCAACATAGGGAGACTCCATCTCTAAAAAATATAAATAAATGAATAAAAACCACTAAGTAGAATTCACCTGTGAAAAAAATCTGGGCCTGGGGTATCTTTGTGAGAAGGTTTTTACTTATTTTATTGTAATAAATATTGTATTGTAATAAAACTGTTTTGGTGTTATATTTCTTCTTGATTTTGTAAGTTTTACATTTAATTTTTTTCCTCTTATTCTTTTCTTCAAGACAGGGTCTTACTATGTTGTCCAGGCTGTTCTTGAATTCCTGGTCTTAAGCAATCCTCCCACTTCAGTCTCCCAAGTAGCTGGGATTACAGGCATGTGCCACCACCTGGCTAGGTTTTTTGTTTTGTTTGAGACAGGGTCTCACTCTGTCACCCGGGCTGGAGTGCAGGGGGGCAAACCTGGCTCACTGCAGCCTCAACCTCCTGGGCTCAAGCAATTCTCCCACCTCAGCCTCACATGTAGGACTGCGGGCATGTGCCATCACACCCAGCTAATTTTAAAAATATTTTTGTAGAGACAGGGCAACCACTGGCAAGGTTGCTTTGAGCTGGCTATGTTTCTTGACTGAAGGTCAATGCTTCTGTCAAGGTGGTTTGCTCTACAAGACTCTTTTTCATTCCAGATTATGGAAATTTCCTTTTGGGGCCAGAAGTGGTAGTAGCTCCCCCGCTAACAGCACATTCTCTTATGGTTCCCTTCATTCCACCCCCACCTTTGCAATTTGTCCCTCTGTAAATAAACCCTCAATGAATTATCCTGATTTGAATGTGACACCTATTTTCAGTTGAGACCCTGACTGATACGGATGGATACATAGCTCATTACTTTTTCAGCCTTTTAAAATTTAAATATGTGCATTTAAGGCTGTAAATTTTTACATTAAGCACAATTTCACTGCATCACACAGGTTTTTAATATTTTATAGAGGCTTTAATATGTTATATTTTCATTATCTTTCAGCTCAGAATATTTTCTAATTTCCATTAATTGATTCTTTTATCCATAGGTTGTTTGGAAGTATATTCCTTTTATTTTTTCAGAAGGATATTTCTTAGTTCCCAAGCATATGAGAATTTCCTAATTAGCTTATTGTTACTGGCTTAGAGCAGTGTTCTCTTTCTATTTATTAGGTTAAATTTATTAATTGGATTATTCAAATATTCTATATTCTGTTTGTTGATTTTAGTTTGCTCCTTAAGTCAATTAGTAAACATAGATTCATCTATATCTCCTTGTATTTCTGTTAGTTTTTGCTTTATATTTTTTGAGGTCATGTTATGATGTGCTTGCAAATTTAGAATAGTAATATCTTCCTGTAATACTGAGGTAGATCGAACCCTTTATCATTAAGTGACTCTTTATCTCTACTAATGTTCTTTGATATGTCTATTTCTATATGATGTTAACACGGTTATACAAGTTTTCTTTTGATTAGCATTTGCATGGTGTATCTTTTTTCAATCTTTAATGTTCAACCTCTCTGTATTCTCTTTCAGATTAGTCCCCTGTAAACAGAATATAGGATTTTTCATCATATCTTGGAAGTAATCATTGTCGACTAACTTTTGTATGTGCAGAGAAAGATTAAATGCCGCCAATTTATCTATAATGTAGTCTATAATGCTTATCACTTGTAATTTTTACTTTATTCAGATCAACATTGTTTTTTTAGATACAGATTTTTTTTATCATATCTCACATTTTTTTCTGTCATTTTGTGCCGGTTAAGACAATTTTTCATTTCAATGCTGAATCATAGCATAATCTCTCTTTAAAATTATTTTGCATGCCAATTGAATTCAATGTGAATAGCAACCAGCAATGGTTGCTCAGCATTAACTATACTTACAACAATATGAATGGTGTGAAATGAAAATTACAGGACACCATTGTTTTTGACTAAACTCCTGTAATAGGGGCCCTAACAGATCAAACTAAAAATTAAAATGAAGTCACCTACATCAAAGTTCCAAGTCACTAAACACACTAAATTGTTATCTGACCTTCTGAGAAATCAGGAGAAACAAAAGCCAGTTTTCCAAACAAGCCAGTTAAGCCAGTTTCTTTCTTTCTTTTTTCTTTTTGAGACAGGGTCTCACTCTGTCCCCTGTGTGAAGTGATGCGATCATGGCTCACTGTAGCCTCCACCTTCCCTGCTCAAGTGATCCTCCTGCCTCAGCCTCCTGAGCAGTTGGGACCACAGGTGTGCACCACCAAGCCTGACTAATTTTTGTACTTTTTTGTGGAGATGGGGTCTTGCCAATTGCCCAGGCTGGTCTCAAAGTGCTGAGCTCAAGGGATCTGCCTACCTCAACCTCCCAAATTGCTGGGATTATAGGTGTGAGCCACTGCGCCCAGCAACAAGCCAGTTTCAATTGGCATGATAATGAAGTTTCCTCTGCTTTAGTCCTTACACACACACAAAGGTAGCTGAAATCGCTTGATTTCTACTTCTCAGTTATTTTTCTATGGTCCTGTTTCCCTGTCCTGCCTTATAAGAAAACTAGCTTTAAAATGACCAATCTGTTTTTTGTTCTTTGTTCCTATAAAACCAACCCCTTCTGCTCAACTCACTGGAACATTTACTCTATTTTACACAACAAATCATTGCCCAATTCTAGAATCTCAAATAAAACCACTTGAGATTTTTAGACAAAATTTATTGTAACTTTGTCTTTTGACTATGGTTATGACCAAGTTCACACCTAGGCAATAACAACTACATCATGTCTGCCATGGCTAACAACAATCGCACAATTCTATTTCAGAAATGTCAAAAAGTAAAAAACTGCATCTTAGAATCAATGAAAGGTAATGTATTTCTTTCTTATCCAGGCTGGCAATCTTTGTCATTTAACTGGAACATCTAGTTGATTTATATTTTTAAAAATTATTGGCCGGGCGCGGTGGCTCAAGCTTGTAATCCCAGCACTTTGGGAGGCCGAGACGGGCGGATCACGAGGTCAGGAGATCGAGACCATCCTGGCTAACCCGGTGAAACCCCGTCTCTACTAAAAAATACAAAAAACTAGCCGGGCGAGGTGGTGGGCGCCTGTAGTCCCAACTAGGGAGGCTGAGGCAGGAGAATGGCGTAAATTTGGGAGGCGGAGCTTGCAGTGAGCTGAGATCCGGCCACAGCACTCCAGCCTGGGCAGCAGAGTGAGACTCCATCTCAAAAAAAAAAAAAAAAATTATTGGCCAGTGCATTAGCTCATGCCTATAATCCCAGCACTTTGGGAGGCTAAGGTAGAAGGACCGCTCGAGCTCAGGAGTTCGAAGAGGACAGCCTGGGCAACATGGTGAGACCCCATCTCTATTAAAAAAAAAAAAAACTTATTGGCTAGGCATGGTGGCTAATGCCTGTAAGCCCAGCACTTTGGGAGGTAGAGGTGAGAGGATCGCTTGAACCCAGAAGTTTGAGACCAACCTGGCAACATAGTGAGACCCTGTCTCTATAAAACACTAACACACTAAATTAATTAATTAATTACTTAATTAATTCAAATAACTGATATATTTGAATTTGAATTTCACCTTGATATGTACATTTTATTTTCCTACCTGCTCTATGCTCTTCTCTCCTTCTTTCTCTCTCTCTTTTTTAGTGAAAGGGTCTCACTATGTTGCCCAGGCTGGAGTACAGTGGCTATTCACAGGTGCAATCATAGCTCACCGCAGCCTCAAACTCCTAGGCTCAAATAATCCTCCTGCCTCAGCCTCCTGATTAGCTGGGGCTACAGACAGTGCATTCACATCCAGCATCTATGTTCTTTCTGAACTTTTATTTTGCCTTCCTTTGGTTTGATTAGTCATCTACTTACTATTCGATTTTCCCCTCTGTTAGTGTGGATGGCATATACTGTGACAGCCATTCTGGATGTTTATAGACACTCTGGCTGTCTATCCTGGGCACAAGGTCAGACTGCGTTTCCTAACCACTCAAGTAATGTGTGGCCATGTAACTAGCTGTGCCCATAAAATGTGAGTATAAGTGCTATGTGTCACCTCCAGATGGAGATTTTAAGAGCCAGTGTGTATTTTTCCTCTCTTCCCCGTGGCAAGGTTATTCTATCTTGCAAAGTTCAAAATGGCGGCTGCTTTATTAGCCTCAGCTCCTACCTGACTACAATCCACACACCATACCTCCAACCACACTCGCTAGCTGGCAATGCACACATAGTGGGATGGTGAAATAAATTTTAGTTGTTTATAACACTCAGGTCTCAAGGTCTTGTTACGAAAGCAGAGCCTGGCCTATCTTGGCTGAAACAAAGATTTGTGTTAGAAACAGGGTGCTGCCATAATAAAAACCCTAAAATGAGAGACATAGGTTAGGGACTGGGTGGTAGGCAGCAAGATGAGTGTTATCAGAGGCTAGTAGGATGTGATGCTGGTCAAGCAGAGACAAACAGAGAATTGCGACCTGTGACCATTTAAGAGACAGATAATGAGTTAATAAGATTGCGGCTCTAGAAGCTAGAAAAGGGACTAGGAAACAGAATTGTTGAAGAGTATGTTTTTGATAAGGTAGAAAAAAAAAAGAGAGATGAGCTTTAGCAGAGAATAAGGGTGTCAGGCTGGGTGCTGGGGCTCACACCAGTAATTCCAGCACTTTGGGAGGCCAAGGTGGGTGAATTACTTGAGGTCAGGAGTTTGAGACCAGCCTGACCAGCATGGCAAAACCCCCATCTCAACTAAAAATACACAAATTAGCTGAGCATGGTGGCGCACGCCTGTAATCCCAGCTACTTAGGAGGCTGAGGCAGGAGAATTGCTTGAACCCAGGAGGAGGAAGTTGTAGTGAGCCGAGATTGGGCTGCTGCACTCCAGCCTGGAAGATAGAGTGAGACTCCATCTTAACAAAAAAAAAAAAAAAGAAGGGAATAGAATGAATAGAATAAGGTAATCAGTCCTTATGCAGGCAGGAATGAAAGAATACAGATAATCTAGAAATTGAGGAACTTGAGGCAACTTCTCATCCTCACCAGTAACAAATAACCCTGAGAACTTGTTTATCTGGGTGATGGGATTATTACGGTTTGGTCTCGTGACCAAACTGAATCAGCATGTCGTATCACATCCACTCTTTGAGGATTAAGTTGGCATGCAGTAAAGCCCTTTAGTGGGACAAAATTGTTGTAGGGGATAAGACTAAAGGTGTGGCTCTCCCACCAACCGAATTACAGCCTCAAGGCCTCTGCAATTAAGTTGAGAAAGTGGGCTATGTCTCAAGACAGAACCATGGATGTGGCTTTTAGCACATGGAGAGGATTCAAACAGAGAAGAAGGTAACCAGGTTTTTAAGAAAGGTCTACTAACCAAAAAAGTATAAGCCTATATTTAAAAAGTTTGCAACTGTTCAAATCTTCTAATGGTCATAGAGTCCCAGCTAACTAGACGCAGGACTGACAGCATTCTTTCCTTTTCTTTTCATTGTCCTCCTCGGTCACACATGAGGGGACATTGAGAATAGGCTTTCCATGAGGGCTGAGTCAGTTCCTTTGCAGCTTCCTGCTTTTGCTTTGCCTCCTTCACGTACCAGAAGAGTAGCACCATTGAAAATCCCTGATTTCACCCCAGTCTTATTCTATACATTGGACTCTAAGGTCCAGACAAACCACTAACTGGCACTGGTTGGGAGACTGGGACTCAGAGCACCTGACTCACAATCTGGTCCACCGTAGCCCTCATCACGGCTCTGGTCAAGTCTTCCTCTTTCTTGGGCCTCACTGCTCACCCTCTGAGCCTCTCTACCATCTTACACTGCCTCCTTCCCACTCTCCCTGCCTCTAATCAACTGTGGGGTCTCATTGGATTTGGTCATTGTTGATCTTGGAATGAGTGTCTTTTGGAAGTTGATAATGTACCTGCAGTTTTCCATGTTTTGTGATGTGTTAAAATAAAAACTATAGGAGGCCGTTGTTTTGAACGAAGCTCTGAACTAAGCTCCAACAAACCAAACTAAAAACCAGCGTGGAGTCACCCATGATAATGTTTCACCTCATCAAACCTAAACTAAGTTGTTTTCTGAGCCTCTTAGAGATTAGGAGAGAGGTAAAAACCAATTTCCCAAAAAGACCTGTTCCAATCTTTAACAGGCGTGATAATGAAGTTTCTCTGCTTTAATCCTTACACACACACAAAAAGGCAGCAGTAACCTGATATTAATCAGTTATTTTTCTGTTGTTCTATCTCCCTCTCCCACCTTATAAGAAAAGTATCTTAAAAATAACTAACATGTTCTTTGATGTTTGCTTGGCTTTCTTCAGCCCTTCTCTGTCTATAAAGTCAATCTTATCGGAACACTTCCATATTTTATGGAATGAAGTGTTGCCCAATTCTAGAATCACCGATAAAGCCAATTGAGATCTTTAAGCTAATTTATTGTCATTTTGTCTTTTGACAGGTGAAACTTACGGGATTACTTTGATGTCTTCTTTGCCATGCAGGATGTAGTCAATGACCTTGTAAAAGTTAATTTCCTGGCAAAAGAGAGAAAAATTATAGTTTTTTTTTTTTAGACGGAGTTTTGCTCTTGTCGCCCAGGCTGGAGTGCAATGGCATGATCTCAGCTCACTGCAACCTCCGCCTCCTGGGTTCAGGTGATTCTTCTGCCTCAGCCTCCCGAGTAAATGGGACTACAGGCATGCACCACAATGCCTGGATAATTTTTGTATTTTTAGCAGAGACAGGGTTCGAATTCCTGACCGCATGATCTGCCCACCTCAGCCTCCCAAAGTGCTGGGATTATGGGTGTGAGCCACTGCGCCCGGCCAAAAAATCATACCTTTAAGAGTCAATTAGAAGTTCAACAGGAGTATGTCCTTAAAACAGACTTTGTTCTTTTACTGTCGTATGCCCCGTGGTTTTTGTTGTTTTAATAAATTAATGTTTTTATTGATATATAGTAGTTGTACATATTTTGCCCCATGGTTTTCAGGAATCACCAAGCCTGGCCATAAACCCCCTCCAAGGATGTGCCTGGGCTGTCTTCTGGTGCTCCCTGTCCTCTGCTGACTCTCAGGATTCAGCGTGCTCCACCTTGGAGCCAGCTCACAGTGGCCAGGCAGAGGGCTGGGATCTGAGGCTGGGAAGAGGGATAGGAAATTCTCTAAGAGGATCTGGAGGTTGAGTGGGTGCAAGTTGATCACACAAATTGGGACATTTTTGTCATACCCAGATAAAAGAGAGTTGAGAAGCCAGGGGGCAAAAAAGTACTCAGGACACATAGCATTGTTCCCAGAATGTAACTCTCTGCATGCCTGGTTGCTTACACTACCTGCTGTAACTTGAAAACCAGTTTTATCTGATAGTTGCTGAAACAACCTGCTGCAACTCTAATTTTACCCACTGCCATTACCCATCAGTCAAAACTTGCCAGCTCCCTAGACCCTTACTGGTGTCAATTAACTTTCTCAGAGAGCAACATGTAATATTTCTCTTTTTTCTCTTAGACACAGGGTCTTGCTCTGTCACCCAGGTTGGAGTGCAGTGGCGCAGTCATGGGGGTGCTCACTGTAGCCGTGAATTCCTGGGCTCATGTGATCCTCCTGCCTTGGCTTCCCAAAGCACTAGGATGACAGGCATGAGCCACCATGCCCGACCTCATTTCTCTTTTTTATAAAACCTTCACTTTCTCTCTGTTCTTTGGACATACCGAAGACTACTTAGTCTGCGTGTATGCCCTACATTGCAAGTCTTCCTTTGCCTGAAAACATTAAATTTAGAGATTCATCTCTGCATTTTAATTTTGACTTTAATAAGTGCAAGAAGAAAGAGATAAAGATGGCTGCCAGAATCTAGGGAGATGGGAAAGTGGTCAGGAGGTTCCCATCCCATTTAAAATCACAGCCAATCAGCCATCCTTCCTGCAGGGTGCAACTCTATGGTCATGGCCCCATTTCTCCTTCCTGCCTACCACTCAGCTGTTCTCTTTGCTGAGTCGTCACTTCAGACCTACCTTCGCAATCATGCTTCATGCCTCCAAACTAACTCTCTGCCTCTTCCATCCCTCCTACCTCCTTGCATTGTTAAAATTCCTATTCTCTTAAAGTAGAGCTCTTCAATTACATTACTCTCTAGCATACAATTGGATGTTGGCATGTGGCTCCATTCCCCTAGTTCTCCAGGGGAAATTCTATTACCTTTTTCTTAGGTCCTCTGTATGCCCAAGTGTGACGAGCAACTATTTCACAAATGAGAAAGCTGAGACACAGACAGAGGAAAGGACTCACTTGTAGCAAGACAGTGAACCAAAATCAGAACCTGGGTCCTTAATTCCCAGCTCAGTGCTTTTCCTCCATGTCACCTAAGGTTAACAGTTTGTGTTTTACTGTCTGCATCACTGTCACCTTGAACAGGGTTACTCAGGGTGTAATCCGTGGACGGGTGCCAGTCTGCAAACTCTTTACTATTCCAGGAGAAGATAAAAACAGAGACTGAGAGTCATTTAGGAAGTTTTGTAACAATTTGACTGAGTTAGATGAGGTCTGTTTAATTGAATAAAAGGGGAAGGGGCATATATATGTGTGTGTATATATATATTTGTGTGTGTGTGTGTGTGTGTGATGGAGTCTTGCTCTGTCACCCAGGCTGGAGCACAAGTGCAGTGGCACGATCCAAGGTTTATATTTTGTCTGTCTTTACACAATTTTGTTTTTCTAGGAATATATTTTGTCATATTTTTAAAAGTAGCAATCAAAACATATTGGAGGCATGACTTACTCTCTTAAGTACGCCTGCACTCCCCTTTCTTGAGTGTGTTTTTCACACACACACACACACACAAAAATTAGAAATTTTTTTAAAAAGAAAAACCAAACTGTTACTTTACTACAGGTATTTTGAGAAGTAACTCCCTAGAGATTTCAATGCAGATACCTGGGCTCCACCCCAAGCCTTCTGACTCAGAACCTCCACAAAGAGAAATTCCTGAATCAGTTAAAGATGTCTGAAGATCTGTTTGGTTGATGGGCAATCGGCAATGGTCACCTTCCAATTCATAAGGGAGAGGCTCTGCTGCTCAAAGCCTAGCACTGGCGGCAGCTGCACTGACTGAATACTTCCAGGAGGCAAGCTCTGGTTAAACAAATGACAGAAGCTGAAACCACTCCAATGGCATAGGCTACCCCCAGGGGTAGTGAGCTCCCTAAAATAGGAAGCATCCAAGGGGAGACTAGATGAACCCTGAAACACGATAAATAGAATGGAGCTGAGGCTAGACCTAGAGTGAGGATTCCTGTTCTAGTTTCGGTCCTACTATGTGTGTTCTCTGGGCCTCAGTTTCTCTGGCTGTAAAATTAGATAGGTGGTATGTGTTTGTTGCTGCTGTTAAGTAGCAGCTCTCTTTCCCCCAAGCAAAGGATGGAAACTAATCATATAAAACTGTCTTAATGGAATCAGGGCCGGGTATATAGATAGAGGCCCTGCAGCTTTGTTCTCTCTTACTCCCTTTCCTGTCCTCTTCCTTTTCCATTAACCCCTGGTCAAGGCAACTACTATGGAACTCTAAGGTTCTAAGGACAATGGGGGAAAAAGAAAATTGTATTAGATAATCCATACCCTCCCAGCTATGATTTTAAGGTTATGATTAGTTAGCAATATCTCTCAAAGATCAAAACAGATATATTCTTTGGCCCACATGTGGTAATGGATCCTAGAGATATACTCCCAAATGTGGGTAAAAGTATTATTTGCCCCATCCAGGGGTCTTAGCTAGACTGCTTTAAAAAGTCTGGAGATGATGTGCGGTCTCTTATTAGGAGAGTAGTTGTACAGTGGATACCACATGTTTCCAGAGTGAGATTGCTGTGCCTGTGCTGATAGGGAAAGATGACAAAATATTCAGTTAAGTAAAAAGAGCAAGGCACAAAATAGAATCATAACTTTAGTGCAGAGTGGTGGTGGTAGAATATGTATACTTCTCCGTGATTATCTGGATATACATAAACATTCCTGCCAAGAGAGTTTGCTAACAGCAGCTGCTTCATGGAGGCTGACCAGGAGGAAAGGGACGTTTGATTTCTTAGGGAGTGAACTTTTCACTGTGCTCATATATTACTTTTTCAACATACAAACAAATTTTCTTTTTTTATATTTTTTACTTTGCTTTATTTTATTTATTACTTTTTTTGAGACAGGATCTCATTCTGTCACCCAGGCTGCAGGGCAGTGGCACAATCTTGGCTCACTGGAGCCTCAGTTTCCCAGGCTTAAGCAATCCTCCTATCTCAGCCTCCTAAGTAGCTGGTAATACAGGCACACGTCACCATGCCCGGCTACTTTTTTTTTTTTTAGTTAAAGACAAAGTCTCACTTTGTTGTCTAGGCTGGTCTTGAACTCCTGGCCTTAAGTGATCCTTCTGCCTCAGCCTCCCAAAGTTCTGGGATTATAGGCATGAACCACTGCACCTGGCAAAACAAACTTTCTTAAAAATATTTTTAGACCGGGCGCGGTGGCTCAAGCCTGTAATCCCAGCACTTTGGGAGGCCGAGGCGGGTGGATCACGAGGTCAGGAGATTGAGACCATCCTGGCTAACACGGTGAAACCCCGTCTCTACTAAAAAATACAAAAAACTAGCCAGGTGAGGTGGCGGGCGCCTGTAGTCACAGCTACTCGCGAGGCTGAGGCAGGAGAATGGCATAAACCCGGGAGGCAGAGCTTTCAGTGATCTGAGATCCAGCCACTGCACTCCAGCCTGGGTGAGTGAGACTCCGTCTAAAAAAAAAAAAAAAATTTGAATAGTCAAGTTGTTCCTTATAAGCAGTTCTAGAAAGCAAAAGTGGCTGCATTATATCCTAGGAGATAAGTTTCTGCCTGGGAAGGGGAGAAGGCAGAGTTCCAGGACCTTATTGACATCTTTGTCTTGCCCTAGGGCCACCTGTCCTGGGGCCTGTGCTGCCCACTGTACTCCCGGCAGGCTCAGGGCTTCCTGGGCCTGGCTGCTGTCCTACCCAGGGTTTCCCACGAGAGTCTTTAGAAAGGTTAGAAATGGACGTTTTTAGGCCGGGCACAGTGGCTCATGCCAGTAATCCCAGAACTTTGGGAGGCAGAGGCGGGCAGATCACTTGAGGTCAGGAGTCTGAGACCAGCCTGGCCAACACGGTGAAACCTCATCTCTACTAAAAATACAAAAATTAGCCAGGCACGATGGTGGGGCGCCTGTAATCCCAGCTACTCGGGAATCTGAGGCAGGAGAGTTGCTTGAGTCCAGGAGGCGGAGGTTGCAGTGAGCTGAGATCATGCCACTGCATTGCAGCCTGGGCAACAGAGTGAGAGTCCATCTCAAAAAACGAAATGGACATTTTTTTGGAATCCCACAGGAGAATCAATTTTCTTTCCCAAAAGTAACAGAAAGATCAGTGTACTTTGGGTAACTAGGCTTTTTCCACACACTGTAGCTCAGTCAAAGTCTTTAAAGCCATATTCATGTATAAATTCACCAGCCTCTGGAAAGTCAAAACTGAGCCATCAAAAGTACCTTTGTTTCCTTCTACCTGAGCAGCTGACACAAGGGGCTTTGAAAGAGCCACAAATACCCATGGAAATATACCACTTTTTAAAAGACTGCTATTTTTTTTTTTCCATGAAGTCTATTTAGCCTGTATAACTTTTAAATACTTAAAACATACACACACTATTTTATTTTTAAAAGGAGATGAAGCTGACATTGTGAGGCTTTTGACCTAAGATTTGGGAACATTAATTAGTTGGAATTCAGACAAAAGCTGTATTTCCAAGTGAATGTGGCAGATGAAGTGTGAGAGGGATGTTAGAAGGCAGAGGGAATGTTAAAGGGCCTAATTTAGGCCAGGTGCGGTGGCTCATGCTTGTAATCCCAGCACTTTGGGAGCCCAAGACAGGAGCATCACTTGAGGCCAGGAGTTCAAGACCAGCCTGGGCAATATAGCAAGACCTCATCTCTATATAAAATAAAAACAAAATAAAATGCTGCAATTGGATGAGACTAGAGATCAGAATCTTAAATGCCTAGAGAGGTCTGATTTTTAAAAAAATGAAATCAGGGCACAGATGTACATAAAAGAGAGTGGTGGGGGCCGGGCACGGTGGCTCACACCTGTAATCTCAGCACTTTGGGAGGATGAGGTGGGTGATCACTTGAGGTCAGGAGTTCGAGACCAACCTGGCCAACGGGCAAAACCCCGTCTCTACTAAAAATACAAAAATTAGCAAGGTATGGTGGCAGGTGCCTGTAATCCCAGCTACTCGGGAGGCTGAGGCAGGAGAATCACTTGAACCAGGAGGCAGAGGTTGCAGTGAGCCGAGATCGTGCTGTTGCACTCCAGCCTGGGTGACAAGAGCAAAACTCTGTCTCAAAAAGAGAGAGTGGTGGGGACTGTGGCAAACTAGAGAGCTCAGGCCACATCCCAAGGAGATAGCTGCTACTAGCCCCAATCAAATTTGCCCTGCTGGATTGTGGGTCCAGTTTTGATTAATCATCCACCTTTTCAAAAGAAACTGAGAATTCAGATATTTATGGGAAAGACTTTGATTTTTAAGGGTTAGCCGCCAATTTCCCAGCACTTTGGGAAGCCAAGAAAGGAGGATCACTTGAGAACTAGGAGGTCAAGACCAGACTAGGCAACATACCAAGACCCAATCTGAGAGAAAAAGAGAGAGAGAGAGAGAGAGAGGAAGGAAGGAAGGAAGGAAGGAAGGAAGGAAGGAAGGAAGGAAGGAAGGAAGGAAAAAAGAAAGAAAATAGAAAAAAAAAGTAAAAATCTATGTAGCCAAGCAAGTATATCTATCAGCTGGATTTGGCTTTCTGGCTACCAATTTGTACATTATAGACTAGAAATGAGGGTTTTCTAGGCTCATATTGTCTATAACTCTAAATTCTTGCAAGGTGAAGCCTTGAGTAGGTTGCTTGACCTTTATGGGTTTCTTTCCACAGCTGTGGAATGAGTATGTTGGTCCCTGCTTGGTCTACCCCACAAGGTTACTGTGAAACTCCAATAAGATATTAAACACTTTGCTTCTTGTTAGTATAGTGCTTAGAAAGAAAGAAAGAAAAAGGAAGGAAGGAAGGAAGGAAGGAAGCGGGGGGAGGGAAGAAGGAAGGAGGAAGGAAGGAGGAAGGAAAGAGGAAGGAAGGA
>NW_012122932.1:4251852-4253006 GCF_000951035.1 Colobus angolensis palliatus
GGAAGGAAGGAAGGAAGGAAGGAAGGAAGGAAGGAAGGAAGGAAGGAAGGCCACTTTGCACATGTTAGGGATGTTAGGGCATGACAACTAGGAGGAATTATTGTTGTTTTTACTTTTTTTCTCTCTGTTGTTTTATTTTACTTTTAGCACCTGTCTGCTATTGAGCATGAGGGATTATTCTAACTTCAAGGGAGACAGCCCAACACAAAGACAAATAACTATATGCTAAAAAAAAATTCTTCAACAGGGTTTACTGTGTCTTGCATTGGAAATATATTAAACATCAGATCATACTGAAAAGGCCAGAGAGAACGTACTCTTCCGTCCGGAGTCCTGGGACCAGAGTAAGGTGGAACTTCACCCATCAGAACCGGCCACACATCAAAAAATTCCTAGGAATGAAAAAAACAATAATTACATGTTTTGAAAAGAGATCAAGGAAAGGAGATTAAGAAGTCCCACCTATATGAGTCAGCTAACACTGAAATTTAGAAAGTGAGAAGAACTCAGTGAAACCTAAACTTGGAAGGGCAGTAAGACTCACTACAGTTGGAAAATAGTCACATTTGCCCTTCAAAATATTGATGAACTGGGCCTGCCTAGTCATCAGCCAAAAACATGGGAGCTGAACTGGGGCACCATCAGTGCTATTGGACATGAGAGGGAAAGTAGGGTCTTTATGGCTAAGAAATTTACCCTAAGACCATACTAATACGTGCTGAAAGGTTTAGCTAAAACAATGTCCCAAGCAGTATCATTTATAGTGGTGAAAAATTAGAGACCATCTAAGTGCCCAACAAGATAAGACTTATTAAATCAATTATGGTACATCTATTAATAATGATGTTACAGATGTGTGTGTACTGATTGAAAAGATGATACACTGATGATGATACACTGATGAGTGAAAAACGTGAGAGGCCAAAAAGAATATATCATGTGACCCTAATGTTCAGTTACATATAGAAAATGTTGTGAATACATTTACAACAAATTATTATTATTATTATTATTATTATTTTGGAGACAGGATCTCACTCTGTTGCCCAGGCTGGAGTGCAGTGGCTCCATCTCAGCTCACTGCAACCTCCACCTCCTGGGTTCAAGCGATTCTCCTGGCTCAGCCTCCCAAGTAGCTGGGATTACAGGTGTGT
>NW_012122932.1:4253056-4292785 GCF_000951035.1 Colobus angolensis palliatus
TCATCCTTCAGCCTTTCTTTGTGTTTTTGTTTGCTTCTTTGTTTTGAGATGGAGTCTGGCTCTGTCTTCCAGACTGGAGTGTAGTGGCTCCATCTCAGCTCACTGCAACCTCCACCTCCTGGGTTCAAGCGATTCTCCTGGCTCAGCCTCCCAAGTAGCTGGGATTACAGGTGTGTGCCACCACATCTGGCTAATTTTTGTATTTTTAGTAGAGATGGGGTTTCACCATGTTGACCAGGATGGTCTCGAACTCCAGACTTCAGGTGATCCACCTGCCTCAGGCTCCCAAAGTGCTGGGATTACAGCCATCAGCCACCATGCCTGGCCCACAACAAAGTATTAACAAGTGATTTTTCTCTGAGTGATTGGAGTCAGACTGTAATTTATTTAGAAATTTTTTATAATAAACTTTATTGCTTTTGTAATCAGGAAAAAATAATTTTTCACAAATAAGAAAGAAAAAAATAATGCCAAATATGGACAATAGCCCTATATCTGGGATCCAATAAGAAAGGCTGATACCTGTAAGATAAGTGGCTGCTAAAGCAAAATACACAGGTGCCTTAGCCTGAGGATATCTCTGTTTTTCCAGTTTCTCTGTAATAATTTGAGTTCCTACAAAACAACCTGCAACCTCAGTAGACAAACAAACCAAAACCCAACTTAGGAATACATTATTGTAACAAATGGTGGAGTTTCAACCAATCACAGGCAGCCCAAATGATCAGACCATGCCTAAAAAAGGCAAATGCCCTATTGTAACTAATCATGTTATTTCTATACTTTGCTTCCATGTTCAGCTATTAAAGCTCACTGGCCATGCCATGCAGCAGAGCTCTTTGAACCTCTTCTGGTTTTGAGGGTTGCCCAATTCATGAGTTGTTCTTTGCTCAAATAAACTCTGTTGAATTTTTTTGTCTAAAAGTGTCCAAGGCCAGGCGCCATGGCTCACACCTATAATCCTAGCACTTTGCGAGACCAAGGCGGGTGGATCACTTGAGCCCAGGAGCTTGACACCAGCCTGAGTAACATGGCAAAACCCCGTCTCTACCAAAAATACAAAAATTAGCCAGGCGTGGTGGTGTGTGCCTGTAATCCCAGCTTCTCAGGAGGGTGAGGCAGGAGAATCACTTGAACCCGGGACGGGAAGGTTGCAGTGAGCTGAGATTGCGCCACTGCACTCCAGCCTGGGTGACAGAGTGAGACCCTGTCTCAAATAAATACATTACGTAACGTAACGTAACATAACATAACATAAATAAAAGTGGCCAAGACACAGGCAGAAGAAAGAGGCAAATGAGCCAGAAAAGGAGCTGCACAGTCATGCAGCCTCAGGAGAGGCCAACTGAGAACCACATGGGCTCTTCCCCACTACTTCCTCATGGCTTCCTTTGCACATAGAGCAGCAAAGCTTGTGCGGGGTCAAGTCTGGGCCTGAGAGAGGAGCTTCTATCCTCCAGTGCCTTTTCTGTTCATTCATCTGTTACTATCCAGGGATAAACCTTGATCTGTTAGCACTGGGTTACTGTGGGTAGGATGCCAAGCCCTCCTCGTTTCTCTCATTTGAACATGTTTGCCATGGTTTGTTTATTCTAATATCATCCAGAGAAGCAGAAGGGAAGCCACATGAAATGCAGAGTCCATGTTTTTGTCCTTCTCCCCAGCTGAGCTCTTTTTCTAGACTACCAACAACAGGAAGAAATTTAATTCTAGGTGAAAATTTAGAAAACAATTTTAATTCTAGGCAAAAATATAACCAGGCCCTACCTGAGCCCCACAACCTGCTGACTGCTAGTTATACACAGGTGAATAAGGCACAGTTTGTATCCTGGAAGAACTGATTGTCTCATGAAGAAGATAATGAATAGTGAGGTAAATGAGGCAAGAACCAAAACAGTGCTGGAAGGAGAGGATAAATGCTAGAGGAGCCCAGAAGAAGAATAAATATATTGGCCTGACACCTCATGTGGGCCAAACACTGAGTGGATCCAAGGAGAAGATTGTCCCAAGGAGAAGAGAAGTTGTCAAACAAGGGGTTATACGGTGAGTTGGACGTATCTATGACTTCTCCCTTCTTCCTTCCATCCCTTCCTCCCTCTGCACTTTCTTCCTTTCTTTCTTAACAGTTAATTGATATATAGTTCCCACATCATCTGATAATTTGTCCATTTAAAGTGCACAAATCAACAGCTTTAATGACTTTTTTCATAATGCCAATAGCTCAAGTAAAATCTTAACTACCTGAGGGACAGGTTCTTAGAGTGTAGGTGGCCTAGATCACTTATCTTTATTTTTATTCATTCTTGCTATCATCATCTCACACTTTTTCTTTTCTTTTCCTTTTTCTTTTTTTTTTTTTTGGAGACAGGGTCTTGTTCTGTCCTGTCACCTAAGCTGGAGGGCAATGGTGCAAGCCTGGTTCACTGTAGCTTCAACCTTCTGAACTCAAGCAATCCTCCTTCCTCAGCCTCCCAAGTAGCTACAACTACAGGCATGTGCCACTAGACCCAGCTAATTTTTGAAATTTTTTGTAGAGACAGGGTCTTACTACGTTGCCCAGGCTGCTCTTGAATGCCTGGGCTCAATCGATCCTCCTGACTCAGGCTTTCAAAGTGTGGGGAGTACAGGTGTGAGGCACTGTGCCCAGCCTTATAGGCCACTTCTAATTACAAAATTGTTTAATATTTTGAGGATGACAAAGTTCGATACTCTCTTTTTTTGTTTTTTTTGTTTTGTTTTGAGATGAGATCTCACTATGTTGCCAGGCTGGTCTCGAACTCTTAGGCTTAAACAATCTTCCTCAGACTCCCAAATAGCTTGGACTCCCAAATAGCTGGGACTACAGGTATGTATCACCTCCCCCAGCTCAGAGTATTTTTGCTTAAAAGTAGTTTTCCCGTTTGAGAGGCAGGCAGTTTAAAATAAACAGAGAACAGATCACTATAGCACACAGTGGCCTAACCCTGAGACCAAATTCTGCTGCAAACTGTGAATGGTAACTTCAAAATGGAGTCTTTTGAATTCAATTACACAAAAATCATTTTTTAAAAACATTTTTTAAATCTTGCTTTTTTTCTGTTTTTTATTTTTTAGGTTAGTCAAGTGAAGCAGTGGGAATGGAGAAGGAACAAAGAAATCTGTAACTGGTTGTGATTAATTAGGTGCAAACACCACTCAGAACAGCCAGAAATTATTTTAATCAAAAAGTAATCATTCGTTTGTATGAATCCATTCATTTGCCACTTCCTGAAGGAGAAACAAAGGGCATGTTGTTGGGCTTAGCAATATTTGGCAAGATATTTATGAATCAAGGGTATGCCAAAATCAGATGAGGCTGGCCATGGTGGCTTATGCCTATAATCCCAACATTTGGGAGGCCAAGGTGGGAGGATGGCTTGAGCCCAGGAGTTTGAGACCAGCCTGGGCAACATAGTGAGACCCTGTCTCTAGAATTTTTTTTTTAATCAGATAAATGGTTTCACTAGAATCAGAGGTTCCCTAAAACCAATATATGGCCCAACAGTACAGAATCACTTAAGGAGCTACTGGCTGGGTTTGGTGGCTCACACCTGTAATCCCAGCACTTTGGGAGGCCAAGGCCGGTGGACTACCTGAGGTCTGGAGCTCAAGACCAGCCTGGCCAACATGGTGAAACCCTCTCTCTAGCAAAAGTACAAATATTAGCTGGGCGTGGTGGCACGTGCCTGTAGTCCCAGCTACTTGGGAGGCTGAGGCAGGATAATGGCTTGAACCCAGGAGGTGGAGGTTCAAGCCGAGATCGCGCCACTACACTCCAGCATGGGTGACAGAGCAAGACTCCATTTCAAAAATAAAAAAAAACCAAGAAGCAAACAAACAAACAAAACCCCAGAAAAGTAGGACCCATGTATATGAACATCTGGTATCTAATGATGCGACTTATCAAAATGATGGTACTTTAAAATAGTATACTTCCTCAGCCGGGCACAATGGCTCATGCCTGTAATCCCAGCGCTTTGGGAGGCCGAGATGAGTGGATCGCTTGAGGTCAGGAGTTCAAGACCAGCCTGGCCAACAAAGTGATATCTTGTGTCTACTAAAAAATACAAAAATTAGTTAGGCATGGTGGCACATGCCTGTAATCCCAGCTACTTGGGAGGCTGAGGCAGGAGAATCACTTGAACCTGGGAGGCAGAAGTTGCAGTGAGCCGAGATTTCGCCATTGCACTCCAGCCTTGGTGACAGAGCAAGATTCTGGTTTTTGTTTTTTGTTTTTTTCTTAAAGTATATATTTTCTCACTCCTTTTTTTTTTTTTTTTTTTAAATAGATGGGATCTCACCCTGTCACCCAGCAGGCTGGAGTGCAATGGTATGATCATGGCTCATTGCAGCCTTGAACTCCTGGGCTCAAGCCATCCTCCCACTTCTGAGTAGCTGGGACAGGTGCATGCCCCTGTACCCAGCCTCTCCCTATTCTTAAGAGCTTGTTTGAATGTTCTATCAGAATAGCATGGCTACTCGTACACTCTTACCCAAGAATAACCCTCCTCTGTCAGGAAAGGTCACCGTCTTTGACTGAGTGCAAAGACAGGAACATGCATGGAGCAGTGAAAAAGGAAAGGGACACCCATCTAGCCAGCCAGATCAGCCAAATCAAACTGGCAATCAGTGGTGTCACCGATGCCACAGCCGGATCTCCCTCACAGCCCACACTACTCTTTAAGTGGAAAAATACAGGGAAAAACACAAAATTTACCCCATCTCACACCATACACATACCTAACTTAAAAATCAATGAAAGATTAAACTATATTAAAACTATAAAAATACTAAGAGATAATAGAGGAGATTATTTCAGATTATCTTTAATGTTGGGGGTAGGAAAGTCTTTCCTAAATAAAACTCAAAACTCAGAAGCTATAAAGAGAAAATTTGAATTTTCTGTCTGATGAAAGATGTTACAAGCAAAGTTAAAATATAATTCACAGATAGGGAAAAATGTTTGCAGTATATGTGACAGATACATAATCCCTATCATATATAAAGCACTCCCACAAATTAATAAGAAATAGATTATTCAATTTTTTTTCCTTTTGTTTTTTGAGATGGAGTTTCACTCTAGTTGCCCAGGCTGGAATGCAATGGTGCAACCTCGGCTCACCGCAGACTCTGCCTCCCGGGTTCAAGCGATTCTCCTGCCTCAGCCTCCTGAGTAGCTGGGATTACAAGCATGTGCCACCATGCCCAGCTAATTTTGTATTTTTAGCGGAGACAGGGTTTCTCCACGTTGATCAGGCTGGTTTCGAACTCCCGACCTCAGGTGATCCACCTGGTTACAAGAGCGAAACTCTGTCTCCAAAAAAAAAGGAGAGAGAGAGAGAATGAAAGCCCCGAGTGGGAGAATACAGCCATGCATCACTTATGACGGGGATATGCTCTGGGAAATATGTGTGTCGTTGGGCAATTTTGTCATTGTGTGAACATCGTAGAGTGCACTTGCATTACCCCAGATTGTATAGCCTACTACACACCTAAACATAGCTAAACATAAAAGATACAGTAAAAATAAGCTATAAAAGTTTAAAAATCATACACCTTTACAGGGCACTTAGCATGAATGGAACCTGTGGGACTGGAAGTTGCTCTGAGTGAGTCAGTGAGTGGTGAGTGAATATGAAGGCCTAGGACATTACTGTGCACTACTATAGACTTTATAAACACTGTACACTTAGGCTACACTAAATGTGTTTTTAAAATTTCTTTCTTCAATAGTAAATTAACCTTAGCTTACAGTAATTTTTAATTAATTAAGTAATTATTTTAGAGATAAGATCTTGCTCATCATAGGTCACTGCAGATTCGGACTCCAGGCCTCAAGCGATTCTTCTACCTCAGCCTCTTGAGTAGCTGGGATTGCAGGTATGAGCCACCAAGCCTGGCTTGTAACTTTTTTACTTTATAAATTTGTAAATTTTTCTTTATAAAATTTTTTATTTTTAACAACTTTTTTGACTCTTTTGTAATAACACTTAGCTTAATACACAAACACATTATACAGCTGTACAAAAATATTTTCTTTTTAAAAAAATTATCTCAAATTCTGTTATTCTTTTTTCTTTTTTTATGTCTTTGGTGCTTGAATCAGAACAAAAATATTTGCTTTATATCTTTATTCTACAAGCTTTTTTTCTCTTAAATTTTTTTTTTTTACTTTCTAAACTTTTTTGTTAAAAACTAAGACACAAACACACACATTAGCCTAGGCCTACACAGGGTCAGGATTATCAATATCATCATCTTCCACCTCCACACTTTGTCCCCCTGGAAAGTGGGACAAAGGTTTTCAGAGGCAAAAACAAGTACAGAGCTCTTATCACCTGTGATAACAATGCTTTCTTCCGGAATATCTCCTGAAGGACCTGCCTGAGGCTGTTTTACAGTTAACTTTTTTCTTTTTTAATAAGTAGAAGGAGTCAACTCTAAAATAATGGAAAAAAAGGTGTAGTATAATAAATATGTAATCCAGTAACACAGTTTTCTGTTATCAAGCATTATGTACTACAACTTATAATTGTGTGTGCTATATATATATATATATATATATTTGTGTGTGTGTGTGCGTGCGTGTGAAGAAGTCTCACTCCGTCACCCAAACTGGTGTACAGTGGCACGATCTTGGCTCACTGCAACCTCCGCCTCCCAGGTTCAGGCAATTCTCCTGCCTCAGCCTCCTGAGTAGCTGGGATACAGGCACCTGCCACCACACCCAACTAATCTTTGTATTTTTAGTAGAGGCAGGGGTTTCCCCATGTTGGTCAGGCTGGTCTCGAACTCCTGATCTCGTGATCCTCCCACCTCAGCCTCCCAAAGTGCTGGGTTTACAGGCGTGAGCCACCACACCCGGTCTGTTTGTGCTATGCTTTTATGCAACTGGCAGTGCGGTAGGTTTTTCTTATACCAGCATCACCACAAATGTGAAGAATGCATTGCACTATCACTAGACGATAGGAATTTTTCAACTCCATTATAATTCTATGGACCATGGTATATGCCATCATTGATCAAAATGTCGTTATGTGGTGCGCGACTGTATTTGCAATGCATGTATTTGAAAGTGGACTTGTGCTCAGAATTTGCAAAGAACTACAAATCAGTGAGATAAAAAAGACAACGTGATTTTTTTAAATGGGGGAAAACCTTGAACTGTCACGTCACAAAATAATACATCCAAATGGCCAATAAACGTATTTTAAAATATTCAACCAGTTATTAGGGGAATTCATGTTGATAACAAAAGAGATAAAGCCACATGCTCACCAGAATGGCTAAAGTTACTAAGAATAACAATAGCAAGTATTGATGAAGAAACCCTTGATACATTGCTGGTGAGGGTATAAAATGGTACAATCATATCATTTTGAAAATCAGATCGGCAATATCTACTAAAGCTAATACTCTGAAATTCTACTCCTAGGTAAATACTTAACAGAGAGGGCACAACTGTGTACTAGTAATGTACTAGAAGTTTCATAACAACAATATTCATAATAGACCAGATCTGAAAACTCAAATGTCCACCAACAGTGGAAATGAATAAATACACTGTGGATTATACATATAATGAAAATTCCGCAGGAATAAAAATGAATGAACTCATGCTAAATGAAGCAATAAGGATGAATCAAAAGCAGCCAAATACAAAGGCATGTGAATTGTAGGATTCCATGTATATGAACCTCAAAACGGCAAAACTAATATGGTGTGAAAGGTCAGATGGTGGTAACCTTTCAGGAGGAGGCTGTGGGAGGTACTGAGGAAGGTATGAAGGAGGCTGTTGAGGTGCTGTTTGTCATGTTCGGTTCCTTAATTTTGGTGGTGGTTTCATGGGAACATTCACTCATTGAACTGTTATATCAGCAGTTATAATTAATGTTCCTTTTCTGTGTCCATGTTATCCTTCTTTTTCTATTTTTATTTTATTTTTTGTAGAGACAGGTCTCACTATGTTGCCCAAGCTGGACTCAAACTCCTGGCCTCAAGCCATCCTCCCACCTCAACCTCCTAAAGTCCTGGGATTACAGGTGTGAGCCACTGTGCCAGGCCTATGTTTCAACATAAAGGCTTATTAAAAAGAATTCATATGTGCTGACATGGAAAGATGTTTGTAAAACATTAAGTAAAAAATGGCAGACTATCAGAAAATGTCATCCAGCAATTTTTCACTCAACTCATCAGAAGATTCTGATGAATTGTCAAGTTTGGGAGCCTCTGGACTATATCCAAGATTCTGTGATCCATGTATTCACTCGATCCAATATGTTTGGAGAGTCTGCATTGGCCTGGGCACCTCAGCAGGACAAGGAGTACAAAGTGAAACTGACTGAAATCCTTGGATTTTCAGGATAGGAGATAATAAGCATAGATAACTTTGAAACTCTGTTTCAAGGCAGAAAATGATTAGCCTCACAGGGCAGAAACAACTAAACAAAGAGGAATAAGGAAGTTGTTTGGGAAAACATATCTAAAAAACATCTCTGGGAGCTGCATTGAACTGTGCCTCCTTAGCTGCTATCTCTGTCACAAATCTGGCCCCTGAGCATGTGAGGGACCAGATGTTGGCATCTGGCTCCACTTAATTGCCTGGGTGAGCTCTGTAATAGATAAATTGCAGCGAAGCTTTACACGCAACTTTCAGGACATTTCTTGAGAATCCCTGACGTTGGCAACTTTCTCCTTGACTCTCAACCCACACAGAAACTTCTTTATCACTGACTTTCATCACCTCATCAGTTTCTTTTCATGTACACTTTTTTTTCTTTCCCAGTGACTAAGGAAAATACAGACTGTTTTCGCTCACCTGTGTCCTAGATTGACTTTTCCCCTTTAAAGGCTGGTACTCCTCTCCTCAGTAGAGACCTATGTAAAACTTTCTACAACCATCCTGATTCACCCAGCCTCTTCCCTGTGCAATTGAATGTGTGCCAAGACTCTAGCCGTCAGTCAGTGCCTGTTTAATCTTTTCTTGGAAATGTCTGTTGCTGAAGTTTTCTCACCTTCTGCTTGGTCATGTCTAAGAGACCCACAGAGTATCTGTCACAGTTGAGGAAAGCACGGACTGTGTACAGGGCTTTGTGGAACTGTCGTTCGATGTCCGTAAGTTCTTCAAAGACTTTGCTCCCAGACCACAGCAGTATCTGAAAAAATACGGAAATATATTCATAGATTTTGAGGTGCAAAGTAGTAGCTCACTTAGCTGGAGAATAACAAAAATTTTGTGAAGTTCTGTAGAGTTTATTTCACTTAATCTTCACAATAATCCGGAGAAATAGACAGGTTAACTATCCCCCATTTTCACTTTTAGATTTTTTTAAAGTTTATTTATTTATTTATTTATTTATTTTTTAGGGACAGTCTTACTCTGTCATCCAGGCTGGAGTACAGTAGTACAATCGTAGCTCACTGTAACCTCCAACTCTCAGGCTCAGGCAATTCTCCCATCTCAGCCTCCCTAGTATCTGGGACTACAGGTGCACACAGATAATCTTTAAATTTTTTGTAGAAATGAGTTTTCACTTCTGGCCTCAAGCAATCCTCCTACCTCAGCTTCCCAAAGTTCTGGGATTATAGGCATGAACCACCTTACCCAGCCCATTATCATGCCTTTTTTTTTTTTTTTAACATTTTTATTTTAAAAATAGAGATGGGGATTTCACTATGTTGCCCCAGCTGGTCTCGAACTTCAGGGCTCAAGCAATCTTCCTGCCTTGGCCTCCCAAAGTGCTGGAACTACAGGCATGAGCCATCATGCCCAGTCCAATTATCTTCCATTTGTAGATAAAGAAACTGAGGCCAGAGAGATGAAGTAACTGGCTGCTTTACATTGGGTCCAACTCTTTGCCTTTCATTTATCTCACAGGTTTTTAATAAAAATAATAAGGAACTTCAATGGAGCACTATTGCCCTATATGCATTATCTCATTTACTATTAATGGCAACCTTTGGAGGGTGGCACCACAATCATCCCTATTTTTCAAATGGGGAGACTGAAGCATAGAAAGATTAAGTGACTCATTTAGGGTCTTAGAGCTAGTCAGTGGTTGAGCAGGGATTCAGATCAAAGCCATCTGACTTGAAGCTTGTGCATATAACCACTCTGGTATACAGCTTTACAAACAGCCACTACCTTGTAACACTCGTGATGCTGGCCAGAGATTGTATAATGCTTCCCAGGCACCTTCATTCCCATCTGCCTGCCAGTCCTGACCACATCAATGCTTCAGGGAAAGGACGTGTCAAGTCCACTCCTTGGGCCCAAGCCCCTTACCTGGCCACGTCGAGTTTCACAGTTGTGCAGGTAACTCAGGTGGTATACTTTCATGATTAGATTTGCAAAATTGAGGTACTTGAGAAGAATCTAAAAATCAAACAGCACGTGGGCAGGCAGATGAGAAGAAGAAATCCATCCTCTGGTTACTTTTACCAGCAGCAAATATCTGAATATTTTCAAAGCTTCATCAGAGACAATTTGGGCAGATGGATCCTAGAATGCAGACTCATAAGATGTTGCACGAGTGTAAAACTCACCGAATGTAGAATGTTGATGTTGATGGGAGTGTACTCATGAAAAATAGCTACTATTTATTGATAAGTTCCCTATGAGGTTGATACTGAAAAATTATCCACATTTTAGAAATAAGAAAACCAAAGTTCAAAGAAGTTAAATAACTTGCACAATGCAAACAGCTAGATATTGGCAGAGACAGAACAAATACCCCTCTATTCCTGACTCCAAAGCCCAATGTATTAACTATTATTTTATCCTGCCTCCCTCAGAGAACATCAGGTGAATTCCCTGTCTTACAGATGGGGAAACTGAGGCCAGGCCAAACAGCAAATTTCAGGGGACTTCATAGGCTAGGAAAATGTGCTAGTATGGCTATCCTTAGTCTCTAAAGCATTCTTACCTCTTCATCTCTCTTGGTGAAGTAGGATCCATCCACTTTATTCACAGCCATGATTATGGCCACCACATCCTTCCCATTCATTATAGGGGAAGCCAAGATGTTCTTCGTCTTGTACTCTGTGAGGATGTCCACAAAATCACAGAAATGTTCATCCTAAAGGAAGGCAGAGATAAGCACGGACAGGCAAATGAAGAGCAAGAACAATGGAATAGCCCAAAGCCCCTGTTGACAAGGGAATGAAGGTGCTTCCATCTATTCCTCTTCAACAGGGGCAGGGCAATAAGAGACGATATCTGTCATGGAAGCTTCCAAAATCCAGTAGAAGAAGAAAGTCTGAGATGCCATCCACTGAGGGCTGTGGAGGAGATGTGTGCAAAGCAGTGTTAGTGCCAGGGACGGGAGTGGGGGACCGACTTTGCCTGGAGAAGGAGGGTTAGAGAAGGCTTTCTTGAGGTGATTACAATTAAGCCCAGAATAAAAACCCAGGGGAGAGCTAAGAGGAAGCCGGGGAAAGACTTCAGAAAGTACAATGACAGTTGCTAGCAGGCAGTGTGCATGGCATTTTAGCTGCATCATCTTACTTTTATCTTCACAATAAGCTATGAGATAAGTACCGTTAGTAGCCCATCTTACAGAAGGGGGATCTGTAACTCAAGAAGGTTAATGTCATGTGTGTAGAATGTGTGCGTGTGTGTATGTGTAACTCCAGAACCTGCCCTCAGCCCTGCTGCCTCTTAGAGAAGCCTGGATAGGGTTAGACTTGGGCCCAGGTCATTGAACAAAAGAATTTGTTATTTTCAGCTTTTTAAACAATCCAGTTTTAGCACCACACAGCCAGTTCAGTGGATATCCCCATTCTACAAGTCTTAGTAGAAGCCCCACTATGTGTCAAGCCTTATGTCAAGCAATGGGGATATGGGTGACTAAGGTTCAGGACAGCTCACAGAAAAATCAATAATAGTAATATAGGTCACAAGGGATTGGCTTGAAGCTCTGGGTGTATAGAGGAGCACACACCTCCATAACCCTCCCCTAATGCAGCCCAGAGAAGCCAGTAGAGGCTGTGGTAGACTATGTGGTCAGGATGAAAAGACAGAGCTTGAATTGTTCTCTTAAATTTACAAGAATCCACCTTTCTGTTTATTGGTAGCACTGTGAGGTTTTTGGACTGTCAACATTGCTTGGGACGCAGGCCAGCCCAAACCTGCACAGCTCATGTTGTTCTGAGTGGAAATGTATTTCATAGAGCCAATTCACAGAAGTTCTCTAAAACTAAGTCTGGGCCGGGTGTGGTGGTTTACACCTATAATCTCACACTTTGGAAGGCCAAGGTGGGAGTATTGCTTGAGTTCAGTAGTCCAAGACCAGCCTGGGCAACATAGCAATGTCTTGTATCTACTAAAACTCAAAAAATTTAGTCAGATGTGGTGACATGGGCCTGTAGTTCCAGCTACTCAGGAAGCTGAGGCAGGAGGATTGCTTGAGCCCAGGAGTTGGAGGCTGCAGTGAGCTGTGATTGTACCATTGCACTTTACCCTGGGTGGCAGAGCAAGACCCTGTCTCTAAAAAACGAAAGAAGGAAGGAAGGAAAGAAGGAAGGGAGGAAGGAAGGAAGGAAGGAAAGAAGGAAGGAAGGAAGGAAGGAAAGAAGGAAGGAAGGAAAGAAGGAAGGAAGGAAGGAAGGAAGGAAGGAAGGAAGGAAGGAAGGAAGGAAGGAAGGAAGGAAAGAAGGAAGGAAGGAAAGAAGGAAGGAAGGAAGGAAGGAAGGAAGGAAAGAAGGACGGAAGGAAGGAATTCAGAGCATAATGCTCTGCATCTATAGATTTCCTCTAGTTGGAATGGGATTAAATAAATAGTCAACGGCATTATTATCAGTGAAGCTGTTTCAAACCAGGTGAAGGGTAAAGGAATTAAGAGAAGCTTATAGTGCTGCAGGTGAATTAACATTTGAGGATTAAGCAAAATCTCTAAAAAGGCATTAGTCAAGAAGTGATGAGTTCCTGAGCACATGTCTAGGTGGGGTATGCTCAGATTCATTTCATGAAGTCATTTTACTTTCCCAACGTTCACTTCTATCAGGAAAAACAAATACTTGGGGCCTCACCTGCATCCAAGGCAGATGCTACTAAATCCACCAGAAAGTTCATTCCCACTGGGTCCTCAGTCCTGGAACTCCCCTCATGAGTACTTCAACTGCCAATTGACTGGCAATTACATGATCATTGTCATCCTTATATATTTAGCATATAAAGTGTTCTAAACAACCGTGTCACAGAACCTCAGATTATCAAATGCAGAGGAGACTTAGAAGCCATTTAGCTCAAACTATTAAAAGTTTGCACCTACCTATATTTATTTTAAAGCCCAGAATCAGAGGCTGAGCTAGGGAAAGCCCAAAGTGATACATCCATTCAGTTAGCATGATCAGAGTGCCTTCTATATGCTAGGCACTCTTCCAGACCCTGAAACTACAGCAATGAACAAGAAGAATGAGTTTCTTGCCCTGGTTAAGCTTACATTCAAATGGGGAGACCAAAAAAAAAGCAAGTAAACAACTAGGCATTCTTCCTGCAGCTTGAGACAACTGCTTTGAAGGAAATGGACTGGATGGTGCTGTAGAGAGTGATGAAAGGAATAGCAGGCTGGCGGGCAGGGAGCCTTCTCTGAAGATGTAATGCTGAGCTAAGAGCTGAAGGATCAAGGGAGCCAGGTATATGAAGTGCATTCTAAACATGGAGCATGCAAAGGCCAGGAGATGGGAATGAGGCCGGCCCTGGTAACAGAAAGAAAATCAGTGTAACTAAAGCACAGAGAGGGAGAGGGAAAGCAGAGGGCAAGGAAGTTAGAGAGGCACGCAGGGGCCAGATCCAGCAGGGTCTTGGCGGCCATGGGAAAGAGTTTAGATTTCATTTTTATGTATTCACTTATTTGAGACAGAGTCTTGCTCTGCCATCCAGGCTGGAGTGCAGGGGCGCCATCATGGCTCACTGCAGCCTCAACCTCCTGGGCTCAAGCCATCCTCCCACTTCAGCCTCCAGAGAAGCTGAAACTACAGGGGCATGCCACCATGCCCGACTAATTTTTGTATTTTTTGTAATGCTAGGATTTTGCTGTGTTGCCCAGGGTAGTCCTGAATACCTGGGCTCCAGTGATCCTCCCACCTTGGTCTCCCAAAGTGCTGGGGTTACAGATGTGAACCTGCACCTGGCTGAGTTTGGATTTTAAAGTGCAATGCAACACTACTTCTCATTCTCAGATTCCTCCTTTCCCCTTTGCAAACATTCACAGTGCCAAGCTCTGCTGCATCTCATGATGAGATCTACTGTTTATTAAGTAATAATGACTAGGCTCAGAGCCAGACATCTTACATATATTATCTCATTAACTCTCACATCAACCCTGCCAAATAGAACTGCCACCTTTCCCATTTTATAGACAACTCCCTTGCTGGTATGTGGCACAGTTGCTCCACTTATTTATTCATTGACTTATTCATTGATTCACTGATTGACAGTGAATTGACAGTGACAGATTGATTCATTCATATTCATTGAGCACTGACTATGCCAGGCATTGTATGTGCAAAGACCTGTAAGATGAGGTTGTTCTCACTGGGTTCTCATGGTATAGTGGAATGTCATGTAAAACATGAGCCCACGACCCAAAGCGTGTGAAGCAGACCACCCTGGAAGCCCAGATAAGGATAAAATTGTCCTATGAGTGGCTTCAAGGGCCACTCAGCACATTGTCAGTAGTTGAAAACCCTCTGAGCCTCAGTTTCCCCTTTGGTGAAGTCAGAGTATTGAATAAGATCCTCTTTGAGGGTTTTTTTTGTTTGTTTTCCTGTTCTAGCATGCTGGGTCCCAGGTCTCATGGGAAATGAAGGAAAGCAGGGGCAGACAACAAATGTGAGAGGGTCTACAAATGACGGTCATCTCAGGTACAGCCTTCAGAAATGGAATTTATCAGCCACAGGAAGTGCTGGCCAAGGGCTGACATTTAGTCATTCACTCACTCAATAAACTATTGTAAGTACGCATTCTGTCCAAGACACTGGACTAGGTGCCAGGGGCCAGTGGTGAATAAGATAGACAGGGACAGACAGGCCTCATGGGTTTTCCTGCCAGGAGAAAGGGGAAAGGATTGATATACAAGTAAATATTGAATGGCAAGTGGACCTTCCCAATGAAATTTGAATTTCGGATAAACTACAAATAATTTTTTAGTGTAACTGTGTCCAAAATATTGCACAGGACCTTCTTTAACTAACATATTATTCTTTGTTTATCTAAAATTCAAACTTTACTGGGCATCTTATATTTTTTCTGGCAGTCCTCTGGCAAGTCTTCCTGAGGCAATTCCCAAGGTAAGTAGGAATTTGGAGGGGGTGGGGAAGTTCATCACAGCCCAAAAGAACTACCTTTGTGATTTCGCATTTCAACAATGCAGCAATTGCAACCATTTCCCAGGTTTTTGGAGGGTGCTGACGGCTGAGAGTATCACTTTTTGGTGGTTCAGAAAGAATCTAGACCACTGTCTACACCACCTTCCTTTTCCTTCTTCACCCAGCCCCAATCAGTTTGGTGACCAAGGTTGCATTCTGCCACTGGGGCCCAAGGTTGCATTCTGCCCAGGGCCGTGAATTGAGTAAGATTTCCTGAAGTAAACACATGCAAATACCATGTATGCAGGGATGACTGGCCTGGACAGACTTCACCCACAGGCCCAAGTCACTGGCCAGGGAGACTGACTCAGGTCCCAGAAGTTTCCAGGGAAGGTGAGGTGTGGTTTCCTGAGTAAACTCTGAGGGATGAACAGAAAGCAACAGGCCGTCCATTAGCACAGAGGCTCCACAAACTGTTAAGTCAGGATCTTCTAGAATCAGAAAAACATCCTGAATCCTCAATCCCTTAACACCAGGGTATAGAGAAACTCTCAGCATCTATGTTCTCTGTTTTCCCACAAACAGAATCTAAACTGAAGGCTCCAGAAGGGCAAGACTGGATTCTTCTCCAAATCCCACCCAAACCTGGTACAGCATATCCATCACATAGAATAGATCATTAACAACAACAGCAGCAGCAGCAAAATAGTCCTAATAGTAACAAGGAACAGGAGTTGCCGATAGGAGCCATTACGGGGTGCCAAGAACACTGCTAATGAGAAATAATCCATTCGTTTAATTTTTACAACAATGCTGTGGGGTAGCTAATATTTCCCCCATTTTATAAAATAGGAAACAAACCCAGTCAAGCTAAACGATTTGCCAAGGCCATATTCTTAGAAAGTGACAGAGTCCTGGTTCACATGCAGATCTGACCTCAAAGCATAAGATCTTAACTCTCTGCTACATGATCCAATGACCTTGCTGAAATACCCAGTGCAATGCCCTCATTTTATAGAGGAGGAGGGAGTACAGAATAGCAGAGCAATTAAGAGGAATTAAGGCTCTACAACGACTCCCTGGCTGAACCAAGAGTGTGAGCTCAAGGTCAGAGTGCCTGGGTTCAAATCATTCCCAGTCTGCCACTTTTTTTTTCTTTCCTTTTTTCTTTTTTTAAGCTAGTGGTGTGAAGCAGTAGGAGTGGAGGGGGAACACAGAAATCTGTAACTGGCTGTGATCAGTTAGTTATAAACACCTGTGTACTTGGACTAGCCAGAGTCTGCCACTTTCTATCTGTATAATCCTGAGCAAGTTACCAAAACTTTCTGGGTTTCTGTTTCATCATCTGTGAAACAGGGATAATGACAGTGATGACACAGATCGTTATGAGGGGAAATGAGTGAGGCAATCCCTGTTGGCTACAGTTACAGTCAGAAGAGTTGAAGGGAGAATAGACTCCAGTCCAGTTGGATGAGTCCTCCAGAAAATCTCCTGAGTGGAGAACCATTGCCTGGCCCCTGGATGCCCAAGAGGAGACGATGGGAGCCATGCGCCCATTTGGGAGCCCACCGGATGTGCTTTCCACAGAGGCACAAGTCTGGCCTCACCAAGGAGCCCAAAACCAAAAGACACCTGTCTGAAATCTTTTTTTTTTTTTTTGTGAGACGGAGTTTCACTCTTTTTGCCCAGGCTCGAGTGCAATGGCTCACTGCAACCTCCACCTCCCAGGTTCAAGTGATTCTCCTGCCTCAGCCTCCCAAGTAGCTGGGATTACAGGCATGCATCACCAGGCCCAGCTAATTTTTGTATTTTTAGTAGACATGGGATTTCACCATGTTGGCCAGGCTGGTCTCAAACTCCTGACCTCAAGTGATCTGCCTGCCTCGTCCTCCCAAAGCACTGGGATTATAGGTGTGAGCCACGGTGCCGGGCCGACCTGTTTGAATTCTTGCATTCATGCCATGTGGAGCGTCCGCAAGCCTCTGCCATGCTCTCCTGAGTTTAGTTTTTTTTTTTTTTTTTTTTATACGGGGGCTCCACTTTTTGCCCAGGCTCGAGTGCAATGGCGTGATCTTGGCTCATTCTCTTGTCTCAGCCTCCCGAGTAGCTGGGACTACAGGCGCCCGCCACCTCGCCCGGTTAGTTTTTTGTATTTTTTTAGTAGAGACGGGGTTTCACCGTGTTAGCCAGGATGGTCTCGATCTCCTGATCTCGTGATTCGCCTGTCTCGGCCTCCCAAAGTGCTGGGATTACAGGCTTGAGCCACCGCGCCCGGCCAGTTTAGTTTCTTTGTGTACTAAATAAGGCAGTTGGATAAGACAGTCCCCGAAGCCCCCTTCCTCTCCTATTTTTAACCTTAAGACACTTAATCTGAAGTAACACCAGAGGTAAAATGAGCACAAAATCACACCATGTCCAAGGGCTGGATTTTGGAAATGCTGGAACACAGTTCCTGGTTTGGCCAGTGCAGGGCTGAATGAGACCCGCATGGGCCCGGCCACAATGGGACAAACATTCTTTCGGGTGAGACAGTGTTAAAGAAATTATTGCATAATGACTTGATTGTGAGTCTCTTACACCAAGTGCTTACTGAGCACATGCTTTGTGCCAGACACTGTGCTGGGTCCTGGAGTAAATACTTGGTGGACAAGGCAGAGCTGGTCCCTGACCTCTAGGGCTTATTATGAGAAATGGCTTAGGGAGGGGGCTATAACAGGGGGATTAGAAAGGGCCTCCCTGAGGAAATGACTTTTTCTGAAGGATGAGTAGGAGTTGGCCTGGGCAGAGGGCTATGTGGATAACTGCATTACTGCCTTTAAAAGCCAGCGTCCAGAGAGGCGGAGTAATTTACCCAAGGTGATCAAAGAAGTCTTTGCCAGAACTGCCAGTAGAATCTCAGGGAACAGTGGATCCTGGAAGAAAGAGCCAAGTGTTTAACCAAATAATCCGTGTTTACATTTCCAGTAATGGGACAGACAGCCATTATGCCTCCAAATGTAAAGCACAAAGAAAAACACATCACCTCTGTGGTGCTCCTGCCAGAAATGCGTGACCTGCATCTAATCACAAAGAAGTATCAGACAAGCCCAAGTGAAAGAACATTTCTGCAGATTTGGTTTGTACCTGTATCCTTCAAAAATGTCAGCGCCATGGAAACAAAGACAGACTGAGGAACTGTCTGAGATTCAAGGAGACTCAAAAGACAGTGCTACATGGGTGTCTGAGACAACTGACAGAAATTGAATATGAACTATTTATTAGATCATGGTGTTGCATCTTTTTTCTTTACTTTTTAGCAATTGTTTTCTTTCTTCCTTTTCATCCAGCCAGTTGGATGGTAGCTTTCCTTTCTTTGTCTTTCCTTGCCTTGCCTTTTGCCTTGCCTTGTCTTGCCTTGCCTTTCTTTCCCTTTCCTTTCCTTTTCTTGACAGGGTCACACTCTGTCACCCAGGCTGGAGTGCAGTGGCACAATCATGGCTCACTGCAGCCTCAACCTCCTGGGATCAAGTGATGATCCCATCTCAGTCTCCAGAGCAGATGGGACCACAGGTGTGCACCACCACACCCAGCTGTTTTTTTTTATTTTTTGTAAAGACAGGGACCTCCCTATGTTGCCCAGGCTGGTCTCAAACTTCTGGGCTCAAGTGCTCTTCCCACCTCAGCCTCCCAAAGTGCTGGGATTATAGGTGTGAGCCACCACACCCAGCCTTTTTTCATGTTTTCTTCTTCTTTAAGACAGGTTCTTGCTATATTGCCCAGGCTGGAGTGCAGTGTCTATTCACAGGTGCAATCCCACTACTAACCAGCATGGGAGTTTGATCTGCTCCCTTTCTGACCTGGGCTGGTTCACCCCACCTTAGGCAGCCTGGTGGTCCCTCACTCCTGGGAAGTCACCATGTTGAGGCTGACCACAGGTCTGCACCACCACACCCAGCTAATTTTTTCATTTTTTGTAGAGACAGGAGTCTCTCTATGTTGTACAAGCTGCTCTCAAACTCCTGGGCTCAAGTGATTCTCCTGCCTCAGCCCTCCGACTAGATGGGACTACAGGCACATGCTACTACTCCCAGCAGATAATGGTGTTGTATCCACATTACATTTCTATGACTCCATCATTGTACTGTGGATAGGTAAGAAATGTCCTTGTTCTGAAAGTACTGTGGAAGTACTGTGAAAGTACTGTGGAGGTACTGTGGAAGTACTGTGGAAGTGCTGTGAAGGTACTGTAGAAGTACTATGGAAGTACTGTGTGGAAGTACTGTGGAGGTACTGTGTGGAAGTACTGTGTGGAAGTACTGTGGAGGTACTGTGTGGAAGTACTGTGGAGGTACTGTGGAAGTACTGTGTGGAAGTACTGTGGAAGTACTGAGTGGAAGTACTGTGGAGGTACTGTGTGGAAGTACTTTGGAGGTACTGTGTGGACGTACTGTGGAGATACTGTGGAAGTACTGTGTGGAAGTATTGTGGAAGTTCTGTGGAAGTTCTGAGTGGAAGTACTGTGGAGGTACTGTGGAAGTACTGTGTGGAAGTACTGTGGAGGTACTGTGGAGGTACTGTGGAAGTACTGTGGAAGTACTATATGAAAGTACTGTGGATGTACTGTGTATTTCCAGAACAGAGACATTTCTTACGTATCCACAGTGCAATGATGGGAGCATCGCCAGTACTTACAGACAAAAGGGCATGATGCCTGCAACTTTCCCCCAAATGGGTCAGAGAAAATGGAGAGAGAAAGCAAATGTGGCAAGATGTTAATGAATGATAAATTTGGATGAAAGACATACAGTTCTTTGTAGTATTTCAAATTTTTCTGTTAAGATTGAAAATTTTTTTCAAAATGAAGAATTATGAGTAAATATGTAAATAAATAAAGAGAAGCACCATGTTGTTACCAGCCTTGTCTTGGTGGCCAATAGCCCCCCACCCCACTTGTACCCCAGAACTCCATGAAATAATGCCCCATGCCCTCTCTCTCATGGGGAAGAGAGTACCTCTTCTGTGTTGGGGACGTTAGCAATCTTCTTAGAGTGTGCGACATGGCCCACGATGCCCATGTCCAAAGGGAAGACGATCTCCTGGTCGGGCATCACCAGGCAGTCTTCAAGGACAGCATCCTTGTGGACATTGAAAAGCCGGGTGGCCAGCTCCGCGATGCCGTTGCGGGTCCTGTACATGAACAGGCTCATGCGGTCTGCCTGGAGGAGGAAGCACAGCTTCTTCAGGACGTTGAAGATGCATTTTTCTGTCTGTAAATTCTCCTGAAAGTCCCGCAGGAGATCAAAGATGATTTCACTCTCCTCCACGCTGCTCAGGGAGTGGTAGTTGCTGAAGTCCACGGCGGCCTCCTTGGCCCCAAGGAGGTCGGAGATGACCTTGGCTCGGTAGTGGAGGTTGTAGTACTGTTTGGCAAAGCCAATATTTGAGTCCAGGAATTTCTCTACCTCCTCTGCTGTCACCTCGCCCATGGCTGGGAATCCCACGGGCTACTCCGTAGAAGGACTGGGACAGAGGCCTTCCAAGGGCAGTTTGGCGGTCTACAACAAGTCCAGTCTGGACTTCTCTGGGTCTTGTCTGCAAAACATACTGTGATGGCCCACACAGAAGCGGGAGCAAGCTTGAGAGATTAAGTCATTAATATTTCTCAAGAACAAGGATTATGAGGATCAGTGTGTTCCAGATGCTGCGGGGCCAGATGGGAGAAGGTGAGAGTTTTCTATCACCTTGGTCTAGTAAGAGCAAAGAAGAGATGTCTGCATAGAGCAGGAGGTGGGCTTGAGCACCGCCAAAGCAGAGGTTGCAAAAAGGCAGCACAGGGACAATCTACTTACTATAGGTGTGTCTTCTCTGACCTTTGTTAATTTTCTTAAATATCTGACACAGAAGACTGACATTTACTGCTTAGGAGATTTGTTTGGCTTCTCTGTCCACATTTCCCCATGGCAGGAATGACTGAAGCTGAGAGATGACTGCCTACCAGCCTCTGCATTCCCTGACCCCTTGCCTCATCCTTCCACTCCCCTTCCCAAGGGCTTCTCCCATGTGGGCTTTCAATATGCAGGGCCCCTCTGCCTGCTGTCCTCATGTACATTATGGATCTGGTATGTGTAGTCTCCCATGTCACAATCTTTGCACTAAAGTTTTTATCAGCTTTAGATTTTAATGACTCTAATTTTAGAGACCTAAGGGCCCTTATAAAACAACACACCTTTCAGTTTTTCCTTTATTCCAAAAGTAATACATATTACATTCACTGTTGAACATACACAAAGAAGATAATTAAAATCACCCATAATCCTGTTACTCAGAGGTAACCTTTAGTTAACATTTTGTTTTTAACCTCTAGTTAACTCTACCCATTTCACAGAGCCTTAACTTTAAAAATCTGTTTTCCTTCAACCCACTCCATCTTTCTCTTGGTGCTTTAATGTGTTTTTTTCTGGTTTCAGCCTGTAATTTCTTGGGTTGTCTGTCAGAAATACAGACAATGGGCTGGGTGCAGTGGCTCACGCCTGTAATCCCAGCACTTTGGGAGGCCAAGGCAGGTGGATCACCAGAGGTCAGGAATTTGAGACCAGCCTGGGCAACCGGGTGAAACCCCATCTCTACTAAAAATACAAAAATTAGCAGGGCATGGTGGTACTGCCTGTAATCCCAACTAAGCAGGAGCCTGAGGCAAGAGAATAGCTTGAACCCAGGAGCCAAAATCGTGCTGTTGTACTCCAGCCTGGGTGACAGGAGCTAGACTCTGTCTCAAAAAGAAAAAAGAAAAAAAGAAAAGGAAGGAAAGAAATACACGCAAAGGTCCATGTTCTATCAACTCCAGCGAATCTTGAAATACCAGAATCCTCATTAATGCCCCTCCTGCCCACTAGGAAGGAGACAGAGCACTTTTCTCTCTGGATGAAACTTACTTTAGCTTCCATGACTATATCTGCTAGAGCCTGGCACCTCTATGTTGTAAACCATGTGGAATGCATAATTATAGACAGCTGCTAGCACTTTGAACTTCATAAATGATCTTTACTGGAAAGCAGATTGTCTCCTTTATTGGAGAGTGTAAAAAATTCTCGGGGCACTGCACTCATCCAGCACTCTGCACAAGTGCCCACACCCCAATCTGGCAGCCTGTGTAGCAGCCAAACTTTCCAGACACTCCCATAATAAAGAACTGGAACTCTCTAACCCAATGCACTTTCTGAGCTCTCTGCATGCCTTCTCCTTCTTAACTTCCAGATTTCAGGTCATGCAGGTCATCTCTGGTTATCTTATCCCAAGTAGCCCCCAAATACCCTCTCCCCGGTTTCTGCCTGTCATATCAGCCTACTTATTTTTTCTATTACATTTATTACTATCAGCAATTATCATGTTTGTTTTTGTTTCCTTGTGCTATTGTCTGTCCTTCCATTATACTGTGAGCTTCATGAGAGCAGGGACCTGTCAGGGTTGATTCCCTAGGCCTTGCAAGGATGCCTGACACATCCTTGGTATTCCGTATTGTGATATTGTGATATGTGCATTTGGTCTTTGACACCATTTCCAGATAATACAATTTCTAAAATCCTTAGAATCTCCAAAGTGATGTATTTTTGTATACTAATGATTGACCAGTGCCTGGCAATCCCTAGGTAGCTTCAGGCTGAGGGGCTGGTCACCTGAAAGACTAAGCCCCAATTAGAGGGTGGGACTTTCAGCCCACCCTCCTCTGGGAAGGGGAAAGGGGCCTGAAGCTTTAGTTGATCATCAGTGGCCAATGGTTTAATCAATCTTGCCTGTGTAATGAAGCCTCCACCAAAATCCAAAAGGACAGGGCTTGGATGAGCTTCTGGAGAGCTGAACACGTGGAGGTTCCTAGAGGGTGGCAAGCCCAGGGACCGTGCAAGCCCAGAGTCCCTTCCTTGACACCTCGCCCTATGCCTGTCTTCATCTGTATCCTTTGTGATATCCTTTATAATAAGCCAGTAAAGGTAAGTAAATTTCCTTGAGTTCTGTGAGCCACTCTGGTAATTAATTGAACCCATAGAGGGTGTCATGGGAACCCCAACTTGAAACTGGCTGGTCAGAAGTTCTGCAGGCCCAAAGGCGAGGCACAGGGGAACAGTCTTGTGGGACTGAGCTCTCAACCTATGGAATCTGAGGCTATCTCCAGGTAGAAAATGTCAGGATTTAATTGAATTAGAAGATCCACGTGAGTTGGGTTATACCTATAGTATTCAAGAGGCTGAGGCGGGAGAATTACTTGAGCCCAGAAGTTGGAGGTCAGCTAGTGGTCTCCTATCAAATAATAACCAGCCCAATCCTGCTTAGCTACCAAGATTAGGAGACATCAGACACATTCAGGGTGACAGGGCTATGAACTCTACATCATGAAAATCTTTCAAAGGTATTTCCTTTTTTTTTTTTTTAAGACAGGGTCTCACTCTGTCAGTCAGGCTAGAATGCAGTGGTGTGATCTCAGTTCACTGCAACATCCACCTCTGGGATGTCAGCGATCCTCCTACCTCAGCCTCCTGAGTAGCTGGGACTGAAGGTGTGCATTACCATGCTCAGCTAATTTTTGTATTTTTCCTGGAGATAGGGGTCTCACTATGTTGCCCAAGCTGGTCTTGAACTCCTGGACTGGTCCACCTGCCTCCGACTCCCAGAGTGCTGGGATTACAGGCATGAGCCACTATGCCCAGCCTGTCCCATTCATTTTCATGATTGCAAAGCATTTCACTGCATGGAGGTACCAGAACCCCATAGTACTACCCTCCGCAGCCAGGTTTCTCAGCCTTGACACTATCAACATTTTGGGTCCAGTGATTCTTTGTTGTGGGAGGCTGTCCTGTATGTTGCAGGATGTTTACTCTCATTTCTATCACTAGATACCAGTAATATCTGTAAAAACCAAAAATATCTCCAGAAATTTCCAAATCACCCCAGTTGAGAACCATTATCCCATAGTTAGATATTTAGGTTGTTTCTAATTTCCTAATATTAGAAACAATGTTGTAATGAACATCCTTATATTTCTTAGTAGAAAATACCTAGAAGTGAAATTCCAGGTCCAAAGAGTGTGCAGCTGTCTAAGGAATTTGATAAATAATAATAAAAAAAATTGTCTCCAAGGCTTTACCAGCGTGAATGACAGTGCCTGTCCCGAACCATTAACCCAACCCTCAACAACATCCTGTTGCCTAGTAGATTAAACACTTTTTCTTAATCCTGGCATTAATAGCTCTCTAGAATTTGTCTCCAACACTTCTTACTTTGTTTTCCACAATTTCTCTACACATATTCCAAATTTTACCCTAATGTTTTCCTTCTTTTTTGGTTTTGCCTCTTCATTCTTGCTGTGCCCTCCACCTGTCCCTTACAGCCCTGTCCAAATGTCATTACTTCTGTCAATTCTTCTTTGATGTACCAACCAGACTCTTTTTCTACTTACAACTCCCAAACTATTGGTTTCCTTCCATTCTAAGGGGATTTTCTACATTTCAGGTAGTGTTATTTCTGCACACCTGTACTTTCATCAAGGACAAACTCCTTGAATTATAGGGGTAAAACCTGACCCATTTTAAAATGTCTCCTAGAGCTGGGCATGATGGCTCATGCCTGTAATTCCAACTACTCAGGAGGCTAAGGCTGGAGGATCACTTGAAACCAGGAGTTTTAGGCTGCAGTGAGCTATGATCATGCCACTGCCTTCCAGCTTGAGCGACAGAGAGACCCTGTCTCTAAAAAGAGATTTCCCAAAGAGCTCAGCACAGGTCCTTTTCCATAGCATGCCCACCAGAACCACCAAGTTCTGGTTAGAAATATAAGCAACAGTTTGCCAAAAAAATCTACTTTTATCTCATTTTTCAACATGCCAGAATGAGGAAGGCAAGGCTGTTGAAAAACTTCAGTCTAATTCTTGGGTGGGTACAAATAAGTTGGTATTTGGAGTGAGTCACCTAACACCTAACACTAACCTATGAAATGGACCTGATTTCAGACGTCAGGGAAGAAACTGGACTTCTGAAGCTTCTTTTATTGGCAATAGGGGATACAAGTAGAGACCTCAAACCTATTAGCAATCAGTCCAAGCTTTCTTCCCCCACTCTCCCCTGGTAACCTCTAATCCAGTTTCTCTCTCTATGGGTTTGCCTATTCTGGACATTCATATGAATGGATTTATATAATATGTAGCCTTTTGTGTGATTTCTTTCACTTAGCGTACTGTTTTCAAGGTTCATACATGTTGCAGCATGTATCAGTATTTTATTCCTTTGTGTCACCATGCTCTGCTGAAATGTATCATTCCTTTTTGAATGAAAAGTATAATTCCTTTTTATGGCTGAATAATGTTGCATTGCATAGATATACCCTATTTTGTTTAGCCATTCATCACTTGATGGACATTTGGGTTGTTTCCACTTTTTGAAACATTATTGTACAAGTCTTTGTGTGGACGTATGTTTTCATTTCTCTTGGGTATATATCCAGGAGGAGAATTGCCCGGTCCACAGGTGATTTTAAAATTGCAAGTTGGGCCAGGCACGGTGGCTCATACCTGTAATCCCAGCATTTTGGGAGGGTGGGGCAGGTGGATCACTTGAGGTCAGGAGTTGGAAACCAGCCTGGCCAACATGGCGAAACCCAGTCTCTATTAAAATTGCAAAAAATAGCCAGGCAAGATTGCGTGTGCCTATAATCCCAGCTACTCAAGAGGCTGAGATGGGAGAATTGCTTGAACCCTCGAGGCAGAGGCTGCAGTGAGCCGAGATTGAGCCACTGCACTCCAGCCTGGGCAACAGAGCGAGATGCCATCTCAAAACAAACAAACAAACAAACAAAAGGAAAAAAAAAAAGACTGCAAGTTTGGAGGTAAAGAGGAGGGAATAAAGAAAAGAAACAGGAGCAAGTAAGGAATCAAATGGATCAAGGAGAGATGTTTTGCAAGTTCTCTTTTTGGAAAGAATAGCACTCTGAAATTCAGGACCTACTAGAATGTGAACAGGCTGGTCAGCACATGAGCGGCCACCACAAATTCTAGTGTGGGGTGTAAAGATCTCCACAGGCCATTCATCACTACTGCAAATAGCTATGGTGAAGGAACTGGGGGTATTCAATTGGCAGGAAGCTCTGAAAGGTTGTTGGAGGTGAGGGAGAGTGCCAGTTTGTTCAGGAAGGATTCAGAGAGCAGGACTAGCCAGCAGATGAGACATACAGGTTGTTATAAGAAGACAGTACCCAGAGTGCTTATGACGTAGAGCTTGAGAGTTAGACCTGGGGCTGAGTCTGGGCCTGTTATTTACTATCTGTGTAAATTAGTTAATTTCTCCTGGACCTCACTCTGCTTGTCTGTAAAATTAGAATTATTTGACATGGTTGTTTGGAGATTAAATGAGATAATATAGTAAATATAATGCAAAGCTATGCACCTGATGAATATTAAGTTAAACCATATAAAACTGCCAATGATTATTTTTATTCTACACAAATGACAATTTCATACTGCTCAATTTAATCATAGGTATTCAATCATTACTAGTTATTGTCACTACCTAGGACTAACTGGATTACCTCATAGGTAGTGAGCTCCCTGTCATTGAAGGTATGAGAGCAGAGAACATGGCAAAGAGGAATCAAATATCGATATTTATGTAAGAAGATGAATCTGGGGCTAGCAAGTTAAGGAGGTTGTTGCAATATTCCTGGAGCAATGAGGACCCGGCCCAAGATAGGAGGCAAAAGAATGGAGAGAAATGAGTGGGTTAGAAGCAAGAAGTAGAATGTGGAAGCCACACTGGCTGACTAGGAGAGGGGGCTTGAGAAAGAATGGGGCAGGCTTGTGTGATTTGTGTGTCCTAGAGCCTCTGTAGGACATCCCGGAGGCACTAAGTGTCCCCATTCCAGACATTTCGCTGGACTGAAATGTCAATTTAGCCTGCATTTCCTCATGGACGCCTTTCTGCTTCTGGCTTTCCAAACCCTACCTTCTCTGGGAAGCCACAGAAGGGAAGACTGTCTCCCTTGTGAACCGGCCCTGAAAACTGCCTGAACAGCCTTGTCGGTCTCCACCCTCATTCTATACTTAATCTTAGCACACTCCCACATCTCATTTGTGCTTAACCTTGATCCAGAGTTGATGTCAATTCTGCATTTTCTGGTCGCCTGTTGATTAAGTGATTTTATTTGGCTACATGGGACCCATTGGGTCTGTGTCCCTGAAGCTTGGCTGATCTTTGAAGTTCTGTTTAAAGATCCTTAAGGATCTAATCTGGGTCCGCAGATGAGCCATGAAAAAGTTCATCCTTATGTGCATTTTAACCTTATGCCCTTTTTTAAAAGCCAGATTATGAAAGGAATCTATACTCAAAAAGAGTTGGGAACTTTGGGCAGTCCCGGAAAGGTCAGGTAAAATTAGGTCCTAAAAACCTGCTGTTTGGCAATAGTCACAGAAAGGCAACAGCTAGGCTGGGCATGATATGGCATGTCTGTAATCCCAGCTACTTAGGAGGCTGAGATGGGAGGATTTCTGGGGTCCAGGAGTTGAGGTTGACGCCAGCCTTAGCAACACAGCAAGACCTTGTCTCAAAAAAAAAAAAAAGAAAGAAAGGCAACAGGCAGGAAGGTATGATTAGGCATTGGAATCAGAGAGAGCTGAGTTTAAATCCTTTTCCCACAATTTATAATTTTGATGTTAGACACATTATTTACTCTCTGGTCCTCATTTTCGCATTTGCAAATTGTGGGAAACAATGATACTTACTTTATAGAGCTGTTGTGGGAAGAAGCAGCAGTATGTGTATTGAACCTGGTTGATGGCCGGCTCTCAATCAATTATGCTATTAATAATGATAATGTAAGCTAAGTATGAGGCAGTGATATTTGGTAAAAAGAAGAAGTAATACAGATATATTTATTTGCCTATTATTTTTAAGCCACATCTTTTTATTTTTTGAGACGGAGTCTCGCTCTGTCGCCAGGCTGGAGTCTCGTGGCGTGATCTCGGCTCCCTGTAACCTCTGCCTCCTGGGTTCAAGCAATTCTCCTGCCTCAGCCTCCTGAGTAGGTAGGACTACAGGTGCGCACCACCACGCCCAACTAATTTGTGTATTTTTATTAGAGACGAGGTTTCACCATGTTGGCCAGGATGGTCTTGATCTCCTGACCTCGTGATCTGCCCGCCTCGGCCTTCCAAACTGCTGGGATTACAGGCATGAGCCACCACGCCTGGCAAGCCAAAAATTTTTTTTAAATAAAGTAATATATCTTTGTGTTGCAGATAATTGAGAAAATACAAACAAAACAGGAATATAACGGTTACTACCAAGAGAAACATTTTAATATATATCCTTTTTTTCCAATCATGTAATCTAAAAAACTCAACTGTGGTTTTGCAACACGTATTTTGTTTGTTTAAAAATATGTAAATAGGCCAGGTGCAGTGGCTCACCTATGTAATCCCAGCACTTTGGGAGGTTGAGGTGGGTGGATCACAAGGTCAGGAGTTTGAGACCAGGCCGGTCAATATGGTGAAACCCCATCTCTACTAAAAATACAAAAATTAGCCAGGCACGGAGGTAGGTACCTGTAATCCCAGCAACTCAGGAGACTGAGGCAGAAGAATCGCTTGAACCCAGGAGGCTGAGTTGCAGTGAGTAGAGATTGTGCCACTGTACTTCAGCCTGGGTGACAAGAGCAAAACTTTGTCTCAAAAAAAGAAAAGAAAATAATAATAATAATAAAAATAAAATATATGTAAACATCTGTGCTATTAAATATTCTTTTATCAAGTGTTTTTTTATGGCCTCACAGACTTCCATAGGGAGGCTGTACTGTAATTTATTTAACATATTTTCAACTGTTGGTTATTTTGACTGTTCATTTTTTAAATGAACATTTGTGTAGTTAAATCTTTGCAATCTTTGCCCACTTGCCTGATTTTTTTTTTTTATCTTCTTAATCAAAAACTTGACCAGAAAGACAGAATAAGGTAATCCTTTAAGATCTTGTTCTGGCTATCCAGAAATCTGAATTTAAATAAGGAAATAATAGGAAAGTCAGTATTTTGACGCAAAGATCGTGTTTCGTTTTGAATGACCATCTCCCACAGCTCTTAGCCCATGTATCTGAAAGAACAGATCTGAATGGTGGGGCTTGTGATTGCTGTGAAATGTCAAATAACAGATCGCTTTCTGTATCTAAATATTTATAACGAGTGATTTGTACTCCCTCACCCTGAGTGTAAGAGTCACATTACTTTTCTTTCTCCAAATCAAATTTTATTTCAGTTTTTTATTTTAATTTTATTTGTTTGCAGTAACGGTTCGACCAGAACAAATCAAATTTTATATGCTCTAAGCCTCTACCCCACAGTGTTGGCAGGATATTCAATCTCAATAATTATTGTGACCGATGTCCCACTCCAGGGTCATGTGAAGGTTTATTGGCCTTACTCCAGCCTCATAAAAGCCATCTTACCTTTAGTCTGCTTTGCCACCACAAATACACCCCTCATCTAAGCTGGTGTGGCCCTGGAAAGGCCAGCAGTTTTGCTCTTAGCCAGGCATTGGGGGTCCTTGCTATGGCTGGGACCTCCCACTCCCAGGTTCCAGCCTCCCGAGGCACTAACAGCCACCCTCATAGGAGGCTGTTCCCACTCTCCAGGGCAGAGAGTGGCCTGGGTTCTTTTCACTCAAGGCTCCTGCAAAGCCTAGACCCTGTCTGCATTTTGGGGAAGGCTCTCAAAAATCTTTCTTCTCGACTATCTGGCCCTCCATTCTCTCTCCCTCTGAAGCAATTCAGCCTAATTTCCCTCCAAAGTCAACAGCAGGAATAGATAGTTGCTTTCTTGAGCCTGGGCATGGTTGCTTTCTGCCCTGCCACAGTGGCTCTGACAGATAAGTGGTCATGAAGGGCCAAGCCCCCTCTAAGGATTGGGTGAAAGAGGGCTCTGTCAACATTCAGAGCACTGTTTGTAATATTAAAAGAGTAAAAACAACACGTCTGTCAATGCTTAGATAATTGATGATACATGCAAACAATGGAATACCATGCGGCTGCTGTGGCCAATATTTCCTGTCCCACATCCCTTTCTTATCATGCAACTTGGACACTTTGCCCATTGAGACTTGAGGTCTATTCCCCTCCCCTTAAAATCAGGCAGGCTTTTATGACTTTTAACCAACAGACTGCAATGGAGGCGAAGCTTTGTAGCTTTTGTTTTTGTTGTCGTTTGGCAAGGTCTCCTTCTGTTGACCAAGTTGAAATGCAATGGCATCTTTATAGCTCACTGCAGCCCCGAACTCTTGGGCTCAAGGGATTTTCCCACTTCAGCCTCCCGAGTAGCTGGGACCACAGATGCACGCCACCAGGTCTGGCTAATTTTTTTTTTTATTTTTTATAGAGACCAGGTCTTGCTATGTTGTCCACGCTGGTCTTGAATTCCTGGTCTCAAGCTATCCTCCTGCCTCAGCCTCCCAAAGTGCTAGGATTACAAGCGTGAGCCACTGCACCCTCTCTCTGTGACTTTTGAGGCTAGATCCTAAAAGGTTATACAGCATCCTTGTTACTGCTGAGACACTGGCTCTTGAAGCCTTCACCTAGCATTTAATCACAAACTGCCCTGAAACTATGTGGAAAAGCCTAAACTAGCCCCTGCAGAGAGACATAAGGAGAAGCCCTGCAATTGTATGAAGGAGGAAAGAGCTGTCCAGATGGCAGTCAGCTGCTCTAGCCCTGATTCTGTCCCAACTCTAGCCACTATCTAGAGTCACACTGCATCTCTCTGAGAGATCCCAAGTCAGAACCACCCTGCAAGTCTTTGCCAAATTCCTGACCCACAGAAACTGAGAAAAAAATAAAAAGATTATTGTTGCTTTAAGTGTCTACCTTTTGGAGTAATTTATTCAGCAATAGACAGAAAGCAGTTCTGTATGCACTGATATAAAGTAATCTTCAACACATAATTTTTAAAAAGGAACAGAATGGTATGAATTCTATGCCCCTCTTGTTTAAAAAATATATAGAGAAAGTCTTATATATGCATATAATCGTGGTTTGCCAACCCCAGGTGTGCTTAGAATCTCTAGTGGGGCTGGGGGCAGTGGCTCACACCTGTAACCCCAATACTTTGGGAGGACAAGGTGAGAGGATCGCTTGAGATCAGGAGTTCAACGTCAATCTGGGCAACATAGCAAGACTCCATCTCTATAAAAAATACAAAAATTAGCCAGGTGTGGTGGCACGTGCTTGTAGTCCCAGTTACTTGGGAAGCTGAGGTGAAAAGGTCACCTGAGCCTGGGGCAGTTGAGGCTGCAGTAAGCCATGATTGTACCACTGTACTCCAGCGTGGGCAACAGAGTGAGACCCTGTTTCAAAAAAAAAAAAAGGAAAAAGAAAAAAAGAATATCCTGGAGAGCTTTTTTATTTTTTATTTCTAAAATTTATTTTTATTTTAGATTCAGGGTGTACATGTGCTTGTTTGTTACATGGGTATACACATACTGGAGGGAATTGGGTTTCTAGCGTACCCAATACCCAAATACCCAAATGGTGAACATTGTACCCAACAGGCAATTTTTCTGTTTCTTTCTGGTTTTTTTGAGACAGAGTTTTGCTCTTTAGCCTAGACTGGAGTGAAGTGGCACGATCTGGGCTCACTGTAACCTCCGCCCCTTGGGTTCAAGTGATTTTCCTGCCTCGGCCTCCTGAGTAGCTGGGATTACAGGTGGCCATCACCATGCCTGGCTAATTTTTGTATTTTTAGTAGAGTCGAGGTTTCACCATATTGGCCAGGCTGTTCTCAAACTCTTGACATCAGGTGATCCACCCGCCTTGGCCTCCCAAAGTGCTGGGATTACAGGCATGAGCCACCACACCCAGCCCTGACAGGTAATTTTTCAACCCTCGTGCTCCTCTTTTGGAGTCTCCAGTATCTGTAATTTCCATCTTTATGACCATGTGTATCCATTGTTTAGTTCCCACTTATAAGTGAGAACGTGTGTGTTTGGTTTTCTGTTTCTCAGTTATTTTGCTTAGGATAATTGCCTTCAGCTCCACCCATATTGCTGCAAAGGACATGATTTTGTTCTTTTTCATGGCTGCATGGCAGGCTTTTAAAAGCTATCAATGTCTGAGTCCACTCAACACCAATAAAATTATATCTGGTGGTGGGACCTAAACCTTACCATTTTTTTAAAAAGTTCCCCAAGAGACTCTTTTTTTGAGAGAGTTTCACTTTTGTTGCCCAGGCTGAAGTACAATGGTGCAGTCTCAGCTCACTGCAACCTCCACCTCCTGGGTTCAAGCGATTCTCCTGCCTCAGCCTCGTGGGCAGCTGAGATTACAGGCACCTGCCGCCACGCCCGGCTAATTTTTTGTATTTTTAGTAGAGACAGGGTTTCACCATGTTAGCCAGGCTGGTCACGAACTCCTGACCTTGTACAGAACTGAGAACTGCTGGTATAGAATAAATCTGGAAAGCAACACAGGAAAACGGGTGCTGTGCTTGCCTCTAGAAAGGTACACTGGGGTAAGAATAGGCTATAAGGAAGATTTACTTTTTACTGTAAACCCTTGACCTTTTTAATTTGTTTACTTTGTGTTACCTATTTCCAAGAACAATTTGGAGCTAACATTTTACAAAATGTTTTGTAAAAAAGTAAAATGGCCCAGGCATGGTGGCTCATGCCTGATATTTTGGGAGGCCAAGGCAGGAGGATAACTTGAGGCCAGGAGTTTGAGACCAGGCTGGGCAACATAGGGAGACCCCCATTTCTACAAAAAAATTTAAAAATTAGCTGGGTGTGGTGGCGTTTGGCTGTGGTTCTAGCTACTCAGGAGGCTAAGCGGGGAGGATCACTTGAGCCCAGGAGTTTGAGGTTACAGGGATCTATAATTGCACCACTGTACTCCAGCCTGGGTGACAGAGCAAGACCCTGTCTCAAAAAAAAAAAAAAAAAAAAAAGACACTTATAGCAGTGAAAATGAAGCCTGAATAGCACACTGGGAATAGCTCATTGAATAGTGGGAGTCCAGTGGGAGTTCAAGGTCCAGTGGGGCCTCAGAGGAAGTGACTTGTCCCACCTGGGAAGAGTAGGTGGTCAGGAAATGCTGAGGAGGTAAATCCTGAAGTGGCCCCAACCTGAAATGACCTCTTTGCTGGCCCACCATGCCCCCAGTGCATACATCATTAGTTACGCTTTGGAAAAGCTGTTTGGGAAGGGTAATGGCTATAAAATGTGGCCCTCCGGCTGCCAGTCACCTCTATGAACCCTGAGACCAACAGGAGGGAAAAAATGCCCAGGCTAGGGGTAAAGAGATCCAAGTGCTGCTGATGTGATGTCATCAAGGAGAAGCTAATTACTGGCCAGCTTTCCAGTAGCAGGGTTTTGGTTATTGCTCCCCCTACTCACCCCTCCACCCCCTGCCTTTGATTCCTGCTGTGGAGCGCTAGAACATCAGTGAAGGGAAGGTAGCACGGCAGACCAAAGTCTGGCTGCATGGAGCCCCTTGGGATGTGTGTGTGCGGGGCAGGGAGGGACCACAACAGTAAACAGCAGCCAGGGATGCTGAACTACGAGGCAGAGAGGCACCAATGGCCAACCTAAAGTTTCTTTACTAGGAGCTTCTCCTGGCCCCGGGCTACAGCTACATGTTCTTGGGTGCTGGCATGTCACAGCTCCCAGGTCAAAAATCCACCTCCATCCCATCTCAAAATCCACTGCTTGTTAGCTAAATAAACTTGGTAAGTAATAATATTCTGAGCTCCAATTTCTTTATCTGTAATGCAGATGAATATGTGTGAAATAAAATCAAAGAATGATAGGCAGTATTAAATTGGACAGGTCTGGTGGGTTTTTTTTGTTTGTTTTTTGTTTTTGAGATGGGATCTCACTCTGTCACCCAGGCTGGAGTGCAGTGGCACGATCTCGGCTCACTGCAACCTCTGCCTACAGGGCTCAAGCTGTCCTCCCACCCCAGCCTCCTGAGCAACTGGGACTACAGGCACATGCTACCACGTCTGGCTACTTTTTTCTATTTTTTGGTAGAGATGGGGTTTCCCCATGTTGTCCAGGCTGGTCTCTAACTCCTGAGCTCAAGTGGCTGTACAGGCATGAGCCACCATGCCCGGCCAAATTTGGCCAGTCTTTATTGGTGTCTGTTGTTTGCAAGATCCTGCCTTCCCAAAATAGACAAGAAAATAAATACATAAATGAATAAATAAATAAATAAATTTTACCTGCAAGGATGGGAGTGGATTCTTGCATTTGCAAAGCACAGGGAGTGTAGTGGTTGAGAGTGGGCTTTGCAGTCAGATGTGACTGTGTTAAAATCATGCTACCGTCACTTATTAACTGTGGGACGTTGGGCAGGTCACCTAACATCTCTGAGTCTCATTTCTTCACCAAAAACAGAAGAATCATACTATGGTACCTCCTCTAAAGCTGTTGTGAAGATTAACTTATAAAATGAATGTGAAGAGTTCTGCGCAGGCACATGATAAACATCCGGAAACTGTTATTCTGCTTGTTTTGCAATCTATAGGGCTTAAACAAAGGACTTTACACTGATTGCCTTACCTGACCCTCTCCAGGACTCTGGGTGCTAGGGCGTTAACTACCCTTTGGAAAGTGAAAACATCGATGTCCATTGAGGTGAAATGATTTGTCCTCAGCCACAAGGGGCAGCATCAGGAGTAGAACCCAGGTGTTCCTGTTCTGATTCCCAAGACAGCTGATGACTTTTTGGAAACTCTGAATCTGATGGGTAACAGAAACCTGGGGATCATCTCTAGATAAGAAATGACTGTGAAGACGTTCACCGGAAAGGGAAGGAAAGGAAGTTTATCATGCTTCCTTCACAGGCCCTCCTTCACCCTCATCTGGTGGGCCCGTGCAAGCTACAAACAAGGTGAGGAATAAACAAATTAATACATACTCAACAGCGGCCAGTTCGAGGCAGATCATTATATCAAGATGACCTGAAAGGATGTGACTGACCGGCTAGTTTACACAGGGTGGTCAGGGACGGCCTCGCTGTGGAGAGGGCTGGTGTTTTGGGTGAGACCTGAGAGACCAGAAGAAATCAGCTAGCCAGAACCAATGTTTAGGTCCCTAAAGAGAACAAGCCTGGCTAGCAAAGGGGGCCAGTATGGGTGGAAATCAGCGAGGGAGGGGAGCAGAAATGAGTACCCGAAGCACACAGTAACTTGAGGGCATAGGGAGGGTTTGATTTTACCTACAAATGCCATGAAACCCACTAAGGATTTTAGCAAAAACTACAATTACATTTTAATTTACATTTTAATTTTTATAGACACAAGGTTCCGCTATACTACCCAGGTTGGTCTCGAACCCCTGGGTTCAAGCGATCCTCCCTACTCGGCCCCTCAAAGTGCTGGGATTACAAGCGTGAGCCACTGCGCCTGGCCTTTTAATTTACATTTTAGTCTTCTGGTTACTGGAATCTTTGATGGGAAATGAGTAATAGTGGGACAAGAGCCTCTAACATTCTAGGAGACCTCCCGTTCGGGGCCTCAATTTCCCCTTCTACAAAGGCGGGTGGGAGGGAACAGGGTCCCAAGAAGTACTGGATAAAGACATGGCCGATCGCAAACGCTGAGCCCTTCAAAACTATGGGCAGAGTGCTTCCGCACCTCTTCTGCTATTTCACCGTGGCCACAAGCTAGCCGCTGATGCCGGTCATCCGCTCTCTCCGCGGAGGAGTCAACGCCCCAAAGGCAGGGGCGGAACCTTCCTAAGAATCCGTGCAAGCGTGGGCTCTTCTGTCCAGGGCAGCAAATCGCGAGGAGGAGAGTAGTCAGAGGGCGGCGCCCTCCCCGGTCTTGGCTGAGTTATTGGCTGGTGGTAGCGTCGCTCGTTCGGCATAACTACGTGACGGCCTCTGCCGCGGGCGTTTGCACTGGCTCCGCATCCGGCACCTCTTCGCCCGTGCGTCTTCGCCGCGCCCGTAGGTCCCGCCAGCCGGACGCCGCCTCCTCAGGAGTCTGAGCGATGGGCGGGGAAAGGGACGGGCAGGTCTAGCTCTATCGGCGCCGCGGTGTCCACTTCAGTCCTGCAACGGTGGAAGACGCGTGCTGCGGCGCCTGGTTGCGTGGGGCGGCCCGGCCCCGAGAGGTGAGAATAGTGAAGCAGACTAGGGAAGAGGGAGGGAGCGGTGCTGGCCGCCACGCGGTCAGCGGGCCCCTCCCAGAGTCCTTCTGCCTGGGTCCCCGCGCGGTAGAATCCTAGATCAGGGGTCGCCGCCGTGGAGCGGGACGTGCGTCTGGTTATTTCCCGGGTGGTCCGGGGCCGGGCGAGTGGCGCTGCACCCCTGGGGTCCGGGCCTGCCCCTCTGGCTGGCGGCTGCCCACCCACCCTCCATCCCGCATATCTCGCCGGGTGCCACGCACTCCGCTGCTTTTCCAGTCGTCGTTGATCCGTCTCGAACCTAGATATCTGGAATCGGGATCTAGAGATAGGAGCCACCGCCACCTCGGATAGATGGGGAAACTGAGGCCGGGACGGGCGAGACGGCTTGGTTATCTTGGTTATTAAAAATAACACACCTGCCGGGCGTGGTGGCTCACGCCTGTAATCCCAGCACGTTGGGAGGCCAAGGTGGGCGGATCACTTGGGATCAGAGTTCAAGACCAGCCTGGCCAACATGGTGAAACCCCGCCTCTACTAAAAATACAAAAAATTAGCCAGGTGTGGTGGCATGTGCCTGTATTCCCAGCTACTCGGGAGGCTGAGTCAGGAGAATCGCTTGAACCTGGGAGGTGGAGGTTGCAGTGAGCTGAGATCGCACTACGGCACTCCAGCCTGGTGAACAGAGTGGACTCCATCTCAAAAAAAAAAAAGAAAAGAAAAGTCGTGTAAAGTACTGGAAAATTATTTCAAAACTACATATTCTAGTCTAGTTTGTTTATTTTTATTGAAATATATATATATATATATTTTTTTTTCTTACACTGTAGTTCTTACCAGCCTAGTTTGAGATTTTTCCATATAAGAGAGGAGACTTTGGTTGTTGACTTGTTCACATTAATGTCGGGTCAATGTTAAGACTTCAAGTTTTCCAGAAACTTGAGATCTTTAAGTTGTTATTAGGTTGACTCTAGTTTTCCTGTAATTATCTGATGTATATACACTTACAGAGACTGGCATAGGCAATCCATTAGAGGAAAAAGGTTAGGAGTCAGCATACTTGGGTTCTGGATCCATCTCTGCCTTTAAGTAGCAAATGATTTCACTAATCTGAATCTTTATTTTATTTTATTTTATTTTTTGAGGCAGAGTCTTGTCTGTCGCCTAGGCTAGAGTGCAGTGGCATAATCTCACCTCACTGCAACCTCCGTCTCCTGGGTTCAAGTGATTCTCGTGCCTCAGCCTCCCAAATAGCAGGGATTATAGGCATGTGCTACCATGCCTGGCTAATTTTTGGATTTTTAGTAAAGATGGAGTTTCACCATGTGGGCCAGGCTGGTCTTGGACTCCTGAGCTCAAGTGATCCGCCTGCCTCGGCCTCCCTAAGTGCTGAGATTATAGTTGTAAACCACCGGTACCCAGCTGAACCCTTATTTCTTACCAAAAAATCATGGCGGTTGGATTTCTTGATCTCTGTCTAGCTCTAAAGACCTGTAATTCAGGAAAACTGCCACTTAATGATTTGATCATTTAGTTTGAACTATCTCATGGTTGGGACAGAGGGTTATGACTGCCTGGAGTGGGCTCCTGACAACAGGTTAATTTTTCTACTGACCCTCACTGCCTGTGGTTTTAGATTGTGTTATGTGTTAAAAGCAGTTACTTAAACACGCATAAACAAACACGCATACCACACCATATTCACAACAGGTTGTGAAGTTCAGTTTTAAATGGCCTAGGCTTCTTAGGAAAATCCCAGTACAGGTTGAGTATCCCTTGTCTGAAATGCTTGGGACTGGCAGTGTTTCCGATTTCTGGTTTTTTGTTTTTTTTTTTTTTTTGATATTTGCTTTATACTTACTAGTTGAGCATCTCTAATCTGGAAATCCAAATTGCTCCAGTGAGCATTTCTTTTGAGCATCACGTTGGTGCTCAAAAGTTTCAGATTTTGGTGCATTTTGGATTTTGGATTTTTGGATTAGGGATACTCAACCTGTATGTGATTAATATGTCATCAAATATATCCAATGAAGCTGTCATATTTTAAGACTGAATATAACTGTTTTTAGAAAAATATTACAAAAAGAAATAAAACATTGCTTAGGTACTTCCTCCCAAAGTTAGTTGTATGTGTTTGGGGACGTAAGAAATAACATTTCCCAAGGCTGTGTATCCAGAGTATTGGAACATTCAGTGATGATTTCTTAGGAATTGGAATAGACACTGCAGTTGAAAACAAAATGGCTTAGTTGGGCACAGCGGTATGTGTTCGTAATACCAGCTAACCTGGAAGCTGAAGTGGGGGATCACTGGAGGCCAGGAGTTCAAGGCAGCAGTGAACTATGATCGCGCCTATAAATGGCCACTGCACTGCAGTCTTAGCAACAGAGTGAGACTGTGTCTCTTAAAGAAAAGAAAAAGAAAATTATGTAACAGGTTATATTCAAGCTACTGTTTTCCCCTTCAGATAAAAATTATCTTATTTTTTAAAAAGCTATTTTTATAGCTTTATTGTAGTGTAACTGACATACAATAAACTGTACATATTTAAAAGGTACTCTCTCTGTATATATAAAAAACTGTCACCACAATCAAGATAGTGAACATATCCATCAATCCCCAAAATCTCCTCATGCCCCTTTGTAATCTCTCCCTCCTACCCTTCCTTACCTCCTATCCCAAAATAACTACTCATTTACTTTCTGTCACTAGAAATTAGTATAGACTTTTTAAATTTATTTCTTTTGGTGGAGGTGTCAGGAAATGAACTTGAGGACTGATTAGTTTGCATTTTGTAAAGTTTTTGTCCCTGAAATCTCCATCTAATATTAATATAGTGTACAATGCAGTGGCATGAAGTACGTGCATAATGGTGTGTAACCATTACTACTATTTATTTCCAAAACTTGAAATTGAAACTCTGTAACCAGTAACTCACCACTTCCCCCAGTACCCAGTAAACTCTATTTTCTATTTGCCTATTCTCTCTCTCTGTCTCTCTGTCTCTCTCTGTGTTTGTGTGTATTGTTGTTGTTCTGTCACCTGGACTAGAGTGCAGTGGCATGATCATAGCTCACTTCAAGCTTGACCTCCTTGACTCAAGCAATCTTTCCTCCTCAGCCTCTCAAAGTGCTGGGATTATAAGCATGAGTCACCCTGCCTGGCCCATTTTGCCTTTTCTAGATATTTTGTGTAGGTGGAATCATTCAATACTTGTCCTTTTGTGTCTTTTTTTTTTTTTCCAGATCCAGGTCTTTTTTTTTTCTTTTTTTTTTTTTTT
>NW_012122932.1:4293500-4297214 GCF_000951035.1 Colobus angolensis palliatus
CTCAGCCTCCCGAGTAGCTGGGACTACAGGCGCCCGCCACCTCGTTTTTTGTTTTTTTTTTTGTATTTTTAGTAGAGACGGGGTTTCATCTTGTTAGCCAGGATGGTCTTGATCTCCTGATTTCGTGATCCGCTTGCGTCGGCCTCCCAAAGTGCTGGGATTACAAGTGTGAGCCATTGCGCCTGCCCTCAAATGTCCTTTTTTGAGACGGACTCTCGCTCTGTTGCCCAGTCTGGAGTGCAGTGGCACAATCTTGGCTCACTGCAACCTCCACCTCCTGGGTTCAAGCAATTCTTTGTGCCTCAGCTTCCTGAGTAGCTGGGATTACAGGTGCGCATGTGCGCACCACCACACCTAGCTAATTTTTGCATTTTTGGTAGAGACATGGTTTGAGGTCTCAAACTCCTGACCTCAAGCGATTCACCACCTTGGCCTCCCGAAGTGCTGGGATTACAGGTGTGAGCCACTGCGCCCAGCCTCAATTGTCTTTTAAAGAAACAAAAACCAAAATTTTGTCCAACAAAAATCAAAGCTAATTCTTCTTGGAGAATTTTTCGTTAAAATAACTTTTTAAAATAAAAACCAATCTATCAAAAATGATTTATTAGATACTTCCTGTATGTGCCTAATTCTATGCTAGGTATTACGATAGTACACAAAAAGTGGAGAACATCTTGAATAATTTTAATCTAGTTAGGAAGATAAAGCACATATTCAACAAACATTTATTGAACATATAAATGGAATTCAGACGAGAATGAGATACTGTATACCTTTCCCTCCACCCTGTTTGTTTTTCCAATTTTGGCTTCTCTCCTGTACTTGAGAACCACATTTCTAATTGCCTGCTGGACATACCATCTGGACATATTACAGAAATCTCAAATCTAAAAAACCCAAAGTCAGATTTTTTGCTGCTTCCTATCTTTCCATTTTCTTCTCCATCTTCCTATATATCATCCTTCCTTTTGTGTGGTCCCTCAAAATTCATCTTAGATTTGTCTGTGTATGTCCTTTAAGCACCACTTCTTATCTAATTGTACCACTGAAATGGCAAACCTCCTGCCCTGTCCTGTCTTGGAGGTTACGCCTTTGGTAACTGTAGCTTAAAGGATGAACTCGTGACTTCTTGGGATTACGTAAAAACTAATCTTTGACTCCAGCCTTATCTCCTACAACTTCGCCCCTGGAACCTGGTGTGACCTTTTCCTGGGTCTTGGACTATACTGTGATCTTTGACTTGACTGAGTTATCTTTTCCCTTTTTATTAACGTTGCAGCTGCCTACTTCACACTGGCCTGCAGCCTATTCTCTACTCTCAGAATACTCTAAACCTTTCTGTTATGGTACCTAGAATGCTGTTTCAACTCTGTCTGAATCCACTGATTATGGGTAGAAATTGGGTTCTTACTCATTTTAGCAAGGATTTACTAAACCTCTACTATATGTGCTAAGCATTGTTCTTGATAATGGAAACATAATAAGTACGAGAAAGACTGTAATAGTTTTGCTTATAAGTAATATAAATTCAGAAGTCTGAAGTGCTATGAAGAATAAAGCCAGGTAAGGATATAGAGGATGCTGGGAAGGAGGTGTTATTTTATCTGGTTGGGATGGTCAAGGAGGGTTTCTGTGAGGAGCTGACATATAAACTGAGGCCAGGCATGGTGGCTCATACCTGTAATCCCAGCACTTTGGGAGGCAGAAGTGGAAGAACTGATTGAGACCAGGAGTTCGAGACCAGCCTGGGAAACATACAAAGACCGTGTCTCTACAAAGACATAAAACAAATTAGCCAGGTATCATGGTGTGTACCTGTAGCCCTAGCTACTTGGGAGGCTGAGGTGGGAGGATTGCTTGGACCTGGGAGTTCGAGGCTGTAGTGAGCTATGACCATGCCACCACGCTCTAGCCTGAGTGACAGAGTGAGATCCTGTCACTAAAAAAGAAAAATAAAAGCTGAGACTGAAGGATGAGAACATACCTGTATAGATCTGGGAAATGATTATTCTAGGCAAAGACAACTTGAGCAAGTACAGTGACCCTAATAATGGAATCAACTTGGCATGTTCCAGCAACCGCAAAAAAGCCAGTAGGAAATAAGGGCAAAAAGGGAGGCAGTGTTCAGATCTTGTAGGCTCTTAGAATATTCCAGGTGAGAGAGGATGGTAGGACAGTAGTGAGATGTGATTGGATTACAAATAGTTTGGGCAGTGGGGAGAGGATAGATATATTATTCAAGGCACAGCAGACAGGACTTACTGATGGATTATATATGGGAGTATGGCATAGGGGAAATAAAGATTGACACCTAGGTTTGGGGTCTAGGTTCTGATGCATTGTGTCTAGCACAGTGGTTAGCTTATAGTAGGAGCTTAAAATATGTTTATAATTTAATGAAGACCAGTAGCCAACCTCGAGGAGCTCACATAGAAAAGTTAGCCAATCCAGCCAAAGAAGGCTTGTTGACACTTGAGGACATTCATGCAGTAAGTATGGGTTGCAGGCCCATTTAACACAGATGGATCTGAGTTTTCCTCTGATGAGTAGTCATCTTATCTTTTCCTCCAAAGGATCCTTTTCCTCCAAAGGATCAGTCCTCTCACAGTATTAATTTCTTAGTCTAGGGCAAGGGCCTGGAAAGTAGCCTGTGCCATCCTGGTTGTAGGCATCAGTGAATGAAATGGAGAGGAATACAGAAGGCTTTGCTCCTCCTTGGCCTCCCTGGGCCTTCATAGTGCTGTGATCTTCCCTGGACTTGTCTGACAACAGTGAGTTAGAGGATCAGATGCTACTATATACATGGAGAATCTGTCTTGGTTATACCTGTTTATAGTTTAGTTTTCTTTTTCTTTTTTTTTTTTTTGACAAGATCTCATTCTGTCACCCAGGCTTGAGTGCAGTGGCGTGATCTTAGCTCACTTCAGCCTCCACCTCCTAGGTTCAAGCGATTCTCCTGCCTCAGCCTCCTGAGTAGCTGGGATTACAGGCATGCACCACCACGCCTGGCTGACTTTTCTATTTTCAGTAGAGACGGGTTTTCATCATACTGCTCAGGCCGATCTCGAACTCCTGGCCTCAAGCAATCTACCCGCCTTAGCCTCCCAAAGTGCTGGGATTACAGGTGTGAGCCACTGTGCCTGGCCTAGTTTTGTTTGTCTAAAACCACTTTCAACTATTTTTTATCCGTAAAAGACAAAAGGTAAGATACTAATTGCTTTAGTGGAAAAAGAATGAAATAATATAACATCAGACCAGAAGATATATAATTACTTGCCAAATGAGTGATAGAGTAAGTGACTTTCTGAAAAACTTTCAGGGCCTATGTATTGCATGCAGTTTAAGTCTAACTTTCTTAACCCTCCAGAATCCCCCTCAGGTACCTTTGTAGTCTCCTGTCCCACTAATCCCCCATAACCGTTCTCTGGTTTTTTTTGTTTATTTGTTTGTTTTTTAATTTAAGTTCTAGGGTACATGTGCACAATGTGCAGGTTTGTTACATATGTATACATGTGCCGTGTTGGTGTGCTGCACCCATTAACTCGTTTTACATTAGGTATATCTCCTAATGCTATCCCTCCCCCGTCCCACCAGCCCATGACAGGCCCCGGTGTGTGATGTTCCCCTTCCTGTGTCCCAGTGTTCTCATTGTTCAATTCCCAACTGTGAGTGAGAACATGCGGTGTTTGGTTTTCTGTCCTTGCAATAGTTTGC
>NW_012122932.1:4298934-4299595 GCF_000951035.1 Colobus angolensis palliatus
AATCTGGTTGCTCCTGTATTGGGTGCATATATATTTAGGATAGTTAGCTCTTCTTGTTGAATTGATCCCTTTACCATTATGTAATGGCCTTCTTTAACTCTTTTGATCTTTGTTGGTTTAAAGTCTGTTTTATCAGAGACTAGGATGGCAACCCCTGCTTTTTTTGTTTGTTTGTTTGTTTTCCACTTGCTTGGTAGATCTTCCTCCATCCTTTTGTTTTGAGCCTATGTGTGTCTTTGCATGTGAGATGGGTCTCCTGAATACAGCAAACTGATGGGTCTTGACTGTTTATCCAATTTGCAAGTCTGTTTCTTTTAATTGGAACGTTTAGCCCATTTACATTTAAGGTTAATATTGTTATGTGTGAACTTTATCCTATCATTACGATGTTAGCTGGTTATTTTGCTCGTTAGTTGATGCAGTTTCTTCCTAGTATCGATGGTCTTTACAATTTGGCATGTTTTTGCAGTGGCTGGTACCGGTTGTTCCTTTCCATGTTTAGTGCTTTCTTCAGGAGCTCTTGTAAGGCAGGCCTGGTGGTGACACAATCTCTCAGCATTTGCTTGTCTGTAAAGGATTTTATTTCTCCTTCACTGATGAAGCTTAGTTTGGCTGGATATGAAATTCTGGGTTTAAAATTCTTTTCTTTAAGAATGTTGAA
>NW_012122932.1:4300224-4304063 GCF_000951035.1 Colobus angolensis palliatus
GTTGAATATTGGCCCCCACTCTCTTCTGGCTTGTAGCATTTCTGCCAAGAGATCTGCTGTTAGTCTGATGGGCTTCCCTTTGTGTGTAACTCCACCCTCCTCTCTGTTTCTGCCAAGAGATCTGCTGTTAGTCTGATGGGCTTCCCTTTGTGGGTAACCCGACCTTTCTCTCTGGCTGCCCTTAACGTTTTTTCCTTCATTTTAACCTTGGTGAATCTGACAATCAGATGTCTTGGAATTGCTATTCTTGAGGAGTATCTTTGTAGCGTTCTCTGTATTTCCTGAATTTGAATGTTGGTCTGCCTTGCTAGGTTGGGGAAGTTCTCCTGGATAATATCCTGCAGAGTGTTTTCCAGCTTGGTTCCATTCTCCCCATCACTTTCAGGTACACCAATCAGATGTAGATTTGGTCTTTTCACATATTTCTTGGAGGCTTTGTTCGTTTCTTTTTACTCTTTTTTTTCTAAACTTCTCTTCTTGCTTCATTTCACTCATTTGATCTTCAGTCACTGATACCCTTTCTTCCAGTTGATCGAATTCGCTACTGAAGCTTGTGCATGCGTCACGTAGTTCTTGTGCCATGGTTTTCATCTTTATCAGGTCATTTAAGGACTTATCTACACTGGTTATTCTAGTTAGCGATTCATCTAATCTTTTTTCAAGGTTTTTAGCTTCTTTGCGATGGGTTGGAACATCCTCCTTTAGTTCGCAGAAATTTGATCGTCTGAAGCTTTCTTCCCTCAACTCATCAAAGTCATTCTCCGTCCATCTTTGTTCTGTTGCTGGCGAGGAGGTGCATTCTTTTGGAGGAGAAGAGGCACTCTGATTTTTAGAATTTTCAGCTTTTCTGCTCTGGTTTCTCCCCATCTTTGTGGTTTTATCTACCTTTGGTCTTTGATGATGGTGACATACAGATGGGGTTTTGGTGTGGATGTCCTTTCTGTTTGTTAGTTTTCCTTCTAATAGTCAGGACCCTCAGCTGCAAGTCTGTTGGAGTTTGCTGGAGGTCACTCAAGACCCTGTTTGCCTGGGTATCACCAGCAGAGGCTGCAGAACAGCAAATATTGCAGAACAGCAAATGTTACTGCCTAATCGTTCCTCTGGAAGCTTCGTCTCAAAGGGGCACCCGGCCATGTAAGGTGTCAGTCAGCCACTACTGTGAGGTGCCCCCAGTTAGGCTACTTGGGGGTCAGAGACCCACTTGAGGAGGCAGTCTGTCTGTTCTCAGATCTCAGACTCCATGCTGGGAGAACCACTACTCTCTTCAAAGCTCAGTTGGAAATGCAGAAGTCACCCGTCTTCTGCGTTGCTCAAGCTGGGAGCTATAGACTGGAGCTGTTCCTATTCGGCTATCTTGGACACTTCCCCATTCTCTGTTTTAAACATAACATTCTCATTTCTGATTCTGTTCCTCCAACATTAGAACTATTGCTGTTTGTGTTTTCTTCTCCCTCACCCATATTCCAAGTCTTCTCTCATCCTTTCAAACCTGACCTAGACTTCAGAGCCCAGGTTAAGATACATTCCGCCCTTAAAAACTGTCTAAACAAACTACTCTTAAACTCGTTCAGATTTCTCCTCTGCTTAGATGCCATAATCATAGTAGTCAGCAGCTTCTAGTTTTATTTAGCAGTGAGTTTGTAGCATACATACAGAGGTAAAACAAAGCATGATTATGGAACTTTGTGGGTTCAGACTGGTGACTGAATTAGTTCTACTTGTTGGACTGTTTCTGAATGAATACGTAAGTTTCTAAGAGCTAGAGATGGGAAGGGACCATGGCCATGAATGTAGAGAGACGGAGAGTTGGGAACAAGATTGTCGATACTATTACTGGATCACTTTGCTTAGCAGCTAGGTGAAACCGGAATGTGTAGAGTAGCTGAGTTTTAAAGTGTTCAGAAATATCTGAAATTAGAGAAGCTAATTAGATAGGTGGTAGGAATGGTACCATATTAAAAAAGGATCTATTCTTGGGATCCCAAAATATGCATTTTATTACCTTGCTCTGTCATTTATAAGCTGAATAAATTACTAAATTGAGCCAGTCCTTTCACTTTTAACCTATCTATGTCTTTATATTTAAAGTGGGTTTCAAGTAGACAGCATATACTTGGGTCTTATTTTTTAATCCTATCTGACAGTCTCCACCTTTAATTAGCATGTTTAGACCATTCGTATTTAATATGATATGTTTAAATTAAACTCTACCATCTTACTAGCTGTTTTCCATTTGTTCCATCTGTTTTTTTTGTGTTATCTTCCTTTTCTACTTTCTCTTGAGTTGAGAGGTTTTTATGATTCTATTTTATCTCCACTATTATTATTTATATCTTTTTAAAAATGTAGTGGTTACTCTTAGGTTTAAATGTACATCTTTAATCAGAGCCTATGTTCAAATAAGATACTATTTCATATCTAGTGTAAGACCTTATAGTTTTCTGGGCATGGTGGCTCATGTCTGTAATCCCAGCACTTTGGGAGACCAAAGTAGGAGGATCACTTGAGCCCAGGAGTTTGAGACCAGCCTGGGCAATATAGTGAGACTTCATCTCTATTTAAAAAATAATAATAATCAGAAAAAGTTTTAAAAACTTTAAAATTCCCAATTCCCCTTCTTATTCTGTGTGATTGTTGTCACACATTTATTTTGCATATGCTGTAAAGTATATTCCCATTTTTGGTTTAAACAGTTATCTTTTAGAGCAATTAAAAATTTTTTAATTGAAAAAATGAATTTTACCTTATCTTCATTTGTTCCGTTTCCTGGACTTTGTTATGTAGAACAGAATTTCTGATTGGTGTATTCTTTTTGGCTGAAGAACCTTCCTGAAACTGTCTCTCTGTCTGTGTGTGTCCCTCTGTCTGTTTCTCTCTCTCTCCCTCTCTCCTCTTCTCCTTCCCACTCCCTCTCTGTCTCTCTCCCTGTCTCCCCTCCTCTCTCTCTCCCCTTCTGCCCACATATATATGGTGCTGGTCGGCTGGCCTTAAATCCTCTCAGTGTTTATCTGAGAAAGTTTTTATTTCTTTTTCATATTTTATTTTATTTCATATGACAGAGTCTCTCTCTGTCACCCAGGCTAAAGTGCAGTGGTGTGACCATGGCTCATTGCAGCCTCAACCTCTTAGACTCAAGCAGTCCTCCTATCTCAGTAGGAGTCCCTCCCAAGTAGCTGGGACCACAGGCACACACCATCAGCCTGGCCTCTTATCTTTTAAAATATTTTTTTCTAGGTAAAGAATTCTGTGTTAAAAGTTATATTTCTGGGGTCAGACGGGGTGGCTCACACCTGTAATCCTAGCACTTTGGGAGGTCAGGGTGGGAGGATCACTTGAGGCCAAGAGTTTGGGGACCAACCTGGGGAGCTTAGTAGCAAGACCATGTCTCTACAAAAAAAATTTAAAAATTAGCCAGGCGTGGTGGTGCACACCTGTAATCTTCGCTACTCAGGAGGCTGAGGTGGGAGAATCACTTGAGCCCAGGAGTTCGAGGCCACAGTGAGCCATAATTGCATGCCACTGCACTTCAGCCTGCGTGACAGGGTAAGACCCTGTTTCTAAAAAAGATACACATTTCTGTGATATAAAGATACCACTCCATCATGTTCTGGCCTCCATGATTTCCAATAAGAAGTCTGCTATAATTCTTATTTTTGTTTCTGAATAAGTAATATATGTTTTTTCTTTGTCTTCAGGATTTCTCTTTATCTTTGTTTTCAGCAGCTTGAACGTCATATGTGTAGGTGAGGGTTTTTGTTTTCTTTTTGTTTTTGTATTTACTCTTCTTGGAATTCTCTGAGATTCTTGGAGATAGATTATATATTATATTAATATATATT
>NW_012122932.1:4304417-4324399 GCF_000951035.1 Colobus angolensis palliatus
TTAAGAAGGAGTTTTCCTCTTGTTGCCCAGACTGGAGTGCAATGGCATGATCTTGGCTCACTGCAACCTCCAGTTCCTGGGTTCCAACGATTCTCCTGCCTCAGCCTCCTGAGTAGGTGGGATTACAGGCGTGTGCCACCACACCGGGCTAATTTTGTATTTTTAGTGGAGGCTGGGTTTCACCATGTTGGTCAGGCTGGTGTCGACCTCCTGACCTCAGGTGACTTGGATCTATATTTTGATGTCTCTCATTAATTTTGGAAATTTCTTGGCCATTATATCTTGAAATATTTCTTCTGCCCATTCTCTCTCTTTTGGTATTCTAATTATGCGTGTGTTTGATACTTTGATGTGTCCCACAGCTCTTGGATGTTATGTTACATTGTTGATATTGGGGGCTTTTTGTTTTGTTTTGTTATTTAAACTGTTTCTGCATTTTAGTTTAGGTAATTTCTATTTACCTGTCTTTGAGTTCATTGATTCTTTCTTTGGCTTTCAGGTCTACTAATGATCCTATCAGAGGCATTCATCATCTGTGTTACTGTGTTTTTCACTTTTAGCATTCCTTGTTTGATCTTTTCTTACAGTTTCCATTTCTTTGTTTTACTTTCTAGTATTTTTATCTATATTCTTCCCAGATAGCAGCCATACAGGGCAAGATTTGGATTCTATTAGTTTTTTCTTATGTGTCTTTTGCATATCTTAAGTTTGGAAAAAACTTTTGACCCAGAAATCACCAAGAGCTCTCCAAAACAGGACATTGGTGCCCTCAAGCTAGCTCAAGAAAGCTGGAAATGACAGGAGAGTCACAGACTGGTTGCATTGTGGAGCAAAGAGCTGCTGGGTGTATCCATCAACCTGATTGATTTTCTCAGGGCCGGTGGTCACCTAAGTCTATTCTTTCTTTCCTTATCTACTTCAGAAGACCATTAAAATACTTACTCTTGTTAAACCTAAACAAAATGAATATGGGTTACTTTTACATATCTTGTGTTCTTGAATAAGTCATAGGTCCTGGATTTTGGCAGTTTGTAACATTAGGTTTATAGAACCTCACAAGGGCCCATTTTTCTGTCAGTTCCAAAACAAGAAACTTCCTGAGTCCTTCATCGAAAATATATTGTCTCAGCTGGGCGCAGTGGCTTGTGCCTGTATTCCCAGCACTCTGGGAGGCTGAGGCGGTGGATCACCTGAGGTTAGGAGTTTGAGACTAGCCTGACCAATATGGTGAAACCCTGTCTCTACTAAGAATGCAAAAATTAGCCGGGTGTGGTGGCTTGCACCTGTAATCCCAGCTACTCAGGATGCTGAGATAGGAGAATTGCTTGAACCCAGGAGGCGGAGGTTGCAGTGAGCCAAAATCGCACCACTGCACTCCAGCCTGGGCGACAGAGTGAAACTCTATCTCAAAAAAAAAGAATTGTTTCTATCTGGCCACAGTCACAAATGTTTGTTCATTTGTTCATTCATTCATTCAAATGTTTTGTAAGCCTGCTATCTCAGTGTTACTACATTACATTCAGATTACACTGATGAACAACATGTCTTTCCTCCAGGAGCTAGAGAGATTTCCTACTTCACTAATACAAGGGTGTGGTTAGTACTATGATGGAGGTGCAACATGCTGTGGGACACAGAGGGTGTAGTATTTCGTTTGGGCTAGGGGAGATGGGTTAGTGCTTTTGGAAAAGGTAGCATTGTAACTAGGTTTTAAAAAAATTATTAGGATCATGACAGGCAAAGAAGTAGATGACCATTCTAAGCTAAGTAAACAGCTTATGTAAAGGCACTAATTCATGAAGTAGTTGGTAAACAATTTATGCTCTACTCCTTTGAGAGCCTGGTTCATTTTCTTCTCTTTCTCTGGTTATTAGACTTACTATTTGTTGTTGTCCTTTCTCTCTTTTTGGCTATTCTTACCTCCTTTGTTTTCCTATAGTTTCTAGTGGTAGATCTTATGGCATTAGTTTTGTAGTCTAGGACACAGAGATGGAGGATCACCTGTATTGCCTCCAAGTGGAAGTGCAGGGCAACATTATTTCTCTATTCAACCTGTGTTTCAGAGTGTGTACTTAGAATAGTAAAGTGAATCTTGCATGAATGTGGGCCCTGCCCACAGGGCAGATGACTCCATACTAGAACATAGTGGAATAGACCAAAACCTTCTACAGCATGTATGAGACACTTGGCCCATCGACCCTATTCATGCCCTTTACATTCAGCACCCTCATATCGACTTCTCTCCTCTTTCCTACCAAGCAAGGGAGTACTGTTCAAAGACGCAAATGCATTCTGCCTTAGTTTCTTTTTATTGCCAAAAACATTTATCTTTACATTGCAAACTAGTTTTTCTTCTATTTATTTTCAACATTTCGCAGGTTGTTTAAAAAGGGACCAAAAGATATAAAAGGACCATCTTCCTTGTTTCAGGGACTGGTAGGTCGGGGTTAAGGTTAAGGTAGGGGTTAAGACCAGATCCTATTTTGCAGTCTGCCTGGGAGGTGAAAAACCTGGGAAGAAGACCACTGGTAGCATATGTATGGAAAGGAGACAGGCTGCCCTTACATCTTTTCCGGAGGAAAAAGTGTCGGGGAGCCAGGCATATATGGAGAAGAATCCTTAATGGTTTTTACTCTTGGGAAGTCCTATACCCAGCCAGTTATTTGCTTTGACTTGGCTATTTATGGTCTGGTTCTGGTCTTTTTTTTTTTCCCCTTAACCAAGACAAATGAGGCTCAATTAAGGAAAAGGGACATAAGGTACCTATTCGAAAACGGAATTCCTCTTAACTCTCATGAAATGACAAGTAGAATTGTTAGTATATGTGAGCACTGAGAATTACTTTATTGATGAACACTGGTATTTACACTGTCATTTTCTCTGGTGTAGGAAGCTGAACCATCTATCTCCAGAAATGTCTTCGGAAAGTAAAGAGCAACATGACCTTTCACCCAGAGACTCAACTGAAGGAGATGACAGTTCTCCATCTGGGATCCATGTGGAGGTTCAAAGGGAATCAAGTACTGACTTCAAGCAATTTGAGACCAATGATCAATGCAGGCCTTATCATAGGATCCTTATTGAGTGTCAAGAGAAATCAGATACAAACTTCAAGGAGTTTGTTATTAAAAAGCTGCAGAAGAATTGCCAGTGCAGTCCAGCCAAAGCCAAAAATATGATTTTAGGTTTCCTTCCTGTTTTGCAGTGGCTCCCAAAATACGACCTAAAGAAAAACATTTTAGGGGATGTGATGTCGGGCTTGATTGTGGGCATATTATTGGTGCCCCAGTCCATTGCTTATTCCCTGCTGGCTGGCCAAGAACCTGTCTATGGTCTGTACACATCTTTTTTTGCCAGCATCATTTATTTCCTCTTGGGTACCTCCCGTCACATCTCTGTGGGCATTTTTGGAGTACTGTGCCTTATGATTGGTGAGACAGTTGACCGAGAACTACAGAAAGCTGGCTATGACAATGCCCATAGTGCTCCTTCCTTAGGAATGGTTTCAAATGGGAGCATGTTATTAAATCACACATCAGGCCGGATATGTGACAAAAGTTGCTATGCAATTATGGTTGGCAGCACTGTAACATTTATGGCTGGAGTTTATCAGGTAAGGAGCAATGAAATAATTGGTTATTTCTAGAAAAGTAGTCTAGTACATGAAATCTCATATCTGTAAGGGATCGTAGGAATCACAATAATTAAAGCTACCATTTATTGAGAGTTCAGGATGTATGAAGGGTAGAGGCAAAATTCAAACCCTAACCTGACTCCACAAGTAACATAAGGCTGGTTCATTGGACCTCCACCACCCAGTACAACTCCTTAATTTTACATGTCAGAAAATCTTGGCTTTGCTTGAGATTATTTGTGGCTGGTTATTGGCAGAGTCAGCATTAGCAGTGAGGCAAGTAGGTAACAAAATGGGGGTTGAGAGTGCAGGAGTTTTTCACTTTTTTTTTTTTTTTTTTTTTGTAGGGATAGGGTTTTGCCATGTTGCCCAGGCTAGTTTCAAACTCCTGAGCTCAAGCAATCCTCCCGTCTTGGCCTCCCAAAGTGCTGGGATTATAGGTGTGAGCCATCACACCCAGCCTCAAATTCTAAATGTCTCTTACCTTCCATTAGAATTACTGATCTACTGAGTGACTCTTACTAAAGGTAGTGGTTGTCTTGGATTGTTGGAGAGGGAGGGAAGAAGTTGGGGACCACAGTTTCATATTATCAGCCAGGAGAAAGGATAAGAAATCAAATTCTTGAGTCTCCCATAGAATCCACTAATCTGTCATTATCATCATGCCCCTGGCTTTGGCATCCAGGAGTCAGTGCCAGGATTAAATCTTCTCTAATGCAGGCATTTCAAACCAACAAGGGGAGGGGAAGAGTAGCTCACTTTAGTTGGAGATCAGGTGAGTGGGGAGGGAGAGTGAAGATGGTGTGAAGAAGAGCTGTGCTTCTCAGAGTCTACTTATTTATTATTTATCCATTTATTTATAAAGAGACAGGGTCTCTCTATGACCAACCTAGGTTGGTCTCAAACTCCTGGGCTCAAGTGATCCTCCCAACACTGCCTCCCCCAATGCTGGGATTACAGGCATGAGCCATCACGCCCAGCCAACTTTTGCCTTTTTGTAGTATGTCTTACCAAGAAGAAGGAAGGCATAACAATTCTGAAAACTTATTAGATGGAGGAGAATATAAAGAAGTAAAATTTTAGAATTTTTATTAATATGGGAGACAGTGTGGCATAAGTACATATATACTGCATGAGAATGGTTTCTTAGTATGAGGTTAAAGATAATTCTACAATAATTTCTAAAGTGTGATTCTATTTTGATGTAAATCTGGTTCTTTGTTTTACCAATTAAAACTTCACTTGTACACTTGCTCTTAGCCAAGAGGCTAAGAAAGCAGTAAGACTTCACTTTTACAGTAGTGATTTGTAATTTAAGGAAAATACATGGTTTCTTAACTAGAATAATTTTTTCCAATTTGAAGTTTTCTTGTGGATCCTTGAGAATGTTTTTCTTTTAAAAGAAGTCTGTTCTTTGTGATGGGAAGAATGAAAAATAAAAATAAAAGAGGTCTGAACCTTTTCAAGTTTAAGAAACATTGTATGAAAAGAAAAAAATCTAAAGTTCCTGTCCCACCTGGGCTAATAAGTAACAGTGTGACCTTGGGCAAGTTGCTTAGCCCTTTAAACATAATTTTCCTATTTGTAAAATGAGAAGATTGATGTATGATTGTGTTTATTCTAGCACTGACATTCTGTGATGCTCTGATGATATGTCTGCATGCAGGAAGTATCAGGATAATACAAACTTTAGAAGTTCTTTTCCATTTATATTTAACATTTCTATATCGTTCCTTCCAGGTAGCGATGGGCCTCTTTCAAGTGGGCTTTGTTTCTGTCTACCTCTCAGATGCCTTGCTGAGTGGATTTGTCACTGGTGCCTCCTTCACTATTCTTACATCTCAGGCCAAGTATCTCCTTGGGCTCAACCTTCCTCGGAGTAATGGTGTGGGCTCACTCATCACTACCTGGATACATGTCTTCAGAAACATCCATAAGACCAATATCTGTGATCTTATCACCAGCCTTTTGTGCCTTTTGGTTCTTTTGCCAACCAAAGAACTCAATGAACACTTCAAGTCCAAGCTTAAGGCACCGATTCCTATTGAACTTGTTGTTGTTGTGGCAGCCACATTAGCCTCTCATTTTGGAAAACTACACGAGAATTATAATTCTAGTATTGCTGGACATATTCCCACTGGGTTTATGCCACCCAAAGTACCAGAATGGAACCTAATTCCTAGTGTGGCTGTAGATGCAATAGCTATTTCCATCATTGGTTTTGCTATCACTGTATCACTTTCTGAGATGTTTGCCAAGAAACATGGTTACACAGTCAGAGCAAACCAGGAAATGTATGCCATTGGCTTCTGTAATATCATCCCTTCCTTCTTCCACTGTTTTACTACTAGTGCAGCTCTTGCAAAGACATTGGTTAAAGAATCAACAGGCTGCCAAACTCAGCTTTCGGGTGTGGTAACAGCCCTGGTTCTTTTGTTGGTCCTCCTAGTAATAGCTCCTTTATTCTATTCCCTTCAAAAAAGTGTCCTTGCTGTGATCACAATTGTAAATCTACGGGGAGCCCTTCGTAAATTTAGGGATCTACCCAAAATGTGGAATATTAGTAGAATGGATACAGTTATCTGGTTCGTTACTATGCTCTCCTCTGCACTGCTAAGTACTGAAATAGGCCTACTTGTTGGGGTTTGTTTTTCTATGTTTTGTGTCATCCTCCGCACTCAGAAGCCAAAGAGTTCATTGCTTGGCTTGGTGGAAGAGTCTGAGGTCTTTGAATCTGTGTCTGCTTACAAGAACCTTCAGACTAAGCCAGGCATCAAGATTTTCCGCTTTGTAGCCCCTCTCTATTACATAAACAAAGAATGTTTTAAATCTGCTTTATACAAACAAACTGTCAACCCAATCTTAATAAAGGTGGCTTGGAAGAAGGCAGCAAAGAGAAAGATCAAAGAGGAAGTAGTGACTCTTGGTGGAATCCAGGATGAAATGTCAGTGCAACTTTCCCATGATCCCTTGGAGCTGCATACTATAGTGATTGACTGCAGTGCAATTCAATTTTTAGATACAGCAGGGATCCACACACTAAAAGAAGTTCGCAGAGATTATGAAGCCATTGGAATCCAGGTTCTGCTGGCTCAGTGCAATCCCTCTGTGAGGGATTCCCTAACCAAGGGAGAATATTGCAAAAAGGAAGAAGAAAACCTTCTCTTCTATAGTGTGTATGAAGCGATGGCTTTTGCAGAAGTATCTAAAAATCAGAAAGGAATATGTGTTCCCAATGGTCTGAGTCTTAGTAGTGATTAATTGACAAAGTAGATAGAAGAATGTCTAGCCAATAGGTTAAGATTTCAAGTGTCCAACATTTCCCAGTTCCACAGTGGAAAATTTTGCACACTTGAAATTTTAAACAAGTGGCTAAATATTATTCCTTCTTTGAGGCTAATGGCATTTGTATATATACACTGCAGCAGAGCTTGTAGCTGGACAGAGTTAAAAAGAAGAAAATATGGTTTCAGGTTTTCTTGCAGATATGAAGTGTTCTTGGAATGCAATAAGTATGTATTGAATTGAACTGTAAAGTAGCTCCAAAACTTAATTACTATCCTGTTTTAGGGGTTACACATTTGGATTCTTCATTCTCTAAGAGATGAAGCGGTGAAGTTGGGATTTGCATTGGAAGTGCTATAGACTTCTTTATGTGGCTCAGTGGAGATAGAGGAAAAGAATGTTGCACCTGCTCTAGTACCAATAGGTCAAGAGGCTTCTGGATCACAAAGTCATAACTAGACAGGTTTGTTCTTGTAGTTCTCTATTCCCAGTCTTTGCTCCCCAGATGGCAGTAGTTTTTAGTAGGAAAGTGCCATTCCTCTCCTTAAGGCACAGTCTCATCAGAAGTCTAACACCTGGGCAGGTTTGTAACATCCTGAGAGCCAGCCTGACATTAGACAGAATATCCTTTGTAATACACTGGAAATTTTTAGTCATGCCTTTTTGTTTAGGATAAATAGGTAAGCACAAAGAGCTCTTCACAATCAGAAAAAACAATAGGAGTCCTTCCTTGTCTTTACTGTGATCTCTGTCCATCCTTGTTTCTGAGAATTTCCCTACCATTAAGCTCTGTTTTAGCTTTCAGTTATTCTAGTTTGTTTCCCACGGAATCTGTCCTAAACTGGTAATTTTGTCAGTGACAATCTTGTCAGTCAGCAATTTCTAACAGCATTTTAAATGAGTTCGATGTACAGTAAATATTGATGACAATGACAGCTTTTAACTCTTCAAGTCACCTAAAGCTAGTATGCAGGAGGATTTAGAAGGATCACATTCATGAAACCCAAGTGCTATGGGTGTATTATTCATGATAGCTGGCCCGCAGGTCATGAATTGAGGAATAATTTCCTTTCAAAAAGCAAGAATGTCCAACATTAAAAGTTTATAGTTTTATATTTGGACCTTGAAAGGTAAGAAAAAACCAGGTTCTCCAAAGTTAGGAATAGGGAACTAATTTATGAAACAGCCATCTTTAAAAAAAAAAAAAAAAAAGCAAACTGCAAAAGTACAAAATCCTTTTTCAATCTGTTCCCAGATTCTAAACAATTTTAAATATTTATGAGAAGCAAACCCTATGTGTAGGGCATCTGTTGGAGTGGGATGCTTTTAGACATATATTAAGTATGTACATGTTTAATAGGTATATTTAAAATGCATATGTATTTTATTATATTTCTATTATCCTATATAGATATATGTAACTTAGCTTTATTGTTAGCTCCATAAGCTGCCAGTGTTGCTTTTCTGTTGGTAGAGCTCTCGCATTTGCTGACGTGGAAAATACCTTTCCATTATCACAACAAAGCAGTTGCTCAGTAGAAAGTCTGGATTTCTGTCTTATAGGTGATTCACGTTATAATTAAATGTAGACTTCCTGAATTTTGACATCCTTTTAGAACTGGGGTCTGGAATTCCAGAAATGTTAATTGCTGCTTGTATTTATGCTTATTTGTTTTTAGCCAGTATTTGCCCTTTCTATCCAACCTTACGAATAATAGCAGTAAAATGACAGTATCTTGGTCAGTCTTTATTTTTTTCCTTTTTTCTTTTTTAAGAGACAGTCATCCAGGCCAGAGTGCAGTGTGATCATAGCTCACTGAAGCTTCCAACTCCTGGGCTCAAGTGATCCTTCCACTTTGGCCTCCTGAGTATCTTAACCATAGGTATGAATCACCACACTCTGCTAATTTTTTAAATTTTTTCTAGAGATGGGGTCTCACTGTGTTGCCCAGGCTGGTCTCAAACTTCAGGCTCAAGCAGTCCTTCAGCCTCAGCCTCCCAGAGTGTTGGGATTACAGGTGTGAGCCACTGCATTTGGCCAAGTTACTTGTTTTTAATCTCTCTTGCCCTTCTCCCAAGGCAGGCTTAAGTTGAGACTATTAGAGGTGTCTAATACCCTGTAACAGAGTAATGAATACATGCTTAAGACGTTATAATTAGCCAACACCAACACAGCAAAAAATGTAATTCCAGCCAGACTGTGGAAAATCCCTCAGAAGGAGGGATAACAGGATTTGACCTTTACCAGCAATTTCTGTCCATATGTGGATGTAAACAGTTCTGGAACGTTATATATGCAGTTAGCGAATCCTTGAATTATGTTCTGGTTTGTACTCGTCCCATCCATCCAGACAAACAAGAGATTCTGCTTTTAGTAGCCATTTGTAGAAACATTTAAGATGTCACTAGAATTTACATTTCATCCTCTCTACTTGGGTTGAGGTTGCCTATATTTGGATATTGTTAAAAATGTTTTGGTTGCTGATATTCAGAGGAATCAAACCTGGAACCAAAGCCTAATTTGCCAATAAAAAAACTGTTTTCGGCCAGGCGCAGTGACTCATGCCTGTGATCCCAGTATGTTGGGAGGCCGAGGTGGGTGGATAACCTGAAGTCAGGAGTTCGAGACCATCTTGGCTAACACTGGGAAACCTCATCTCTACTAAAAATACAAAAAATTAGCGGGGCGTGGTGGCATGTGCCTGTAGTCCCAGCTACTCAGTAGGCTGAGGCAGGAGAATCTCTTGAACCCGGGAGGCAGAGGTTGCAGTAAGCCGAGATTGTGTCACTGCACCCCAGCCTGGGTGACAGAGCGAGACTCCATCTCAAACAAACAAAAAATGTTTTCATTCGCTCTCTTGACCAAAGGCTAGGACTTTAGTTCATTAGGCGTTATTTTAAACACTATATTGACACAAAAATATCTTGCTTACTCTAAACTTTAGAGTCTAAATGAAGCATTTTCTCAGTGATTACTGACATATACAAAATTCTGAATATCATAAAATGGTTATTTAATTGAAATGTAGTGTGGTATACTCTTGATGGTTGGAACTCTTACAGCCTTATGTATTTTTAAATTTGTTACACCCAGAGGGTTGGAGTGTGCCAGTGCACAGGTAGACTAAGGAAAACATTGTAGAGGAGTGAAGAGAATAGACCATTGAAAAGACTATTATCTGACCAGTGGAGGCAGAAAAGAGAGGAACCCAGTTGAATAGGATCCAATCCCTGGTTAGCCCCCACACAATAATAGGGAGACAAGGATTAGGAGCCATGCCTCTGAGAACAAGGTGTCTTTATAGAGCAAATTTCCCTTTCTAGAAGGGGAAGGTCACAGGGTCACAGATTCACCGAAGCTGAAAGGGCTGAGGAGCTCATGGTAGCCTAGATTGACCTGTGGAGCACGGTGTCTTTCTTCTAAACTGAGTGACTGTAGCACTATCTGTGCCTCTGATGGAATAAAACTGACAGATGTCTAATTTTTTTTTTAAGTAGGACCAAAAGAACAAGATTTAGATAGTCTGACTTGGCTTTTGAACAACAGCAGACATTGCAAGTCAAAATTGTTGTCAAATTTACATATGGTAGATGATGAACTTTAAAAATGTGTCCAGGTGTTAGATGAGTTCATTAGACAATTTTAGTGCTAATGGCTAGTACGTTTTAACAAGAACAGCAATTATCTGCTGTGGTATTTCCTTAGTAATTGGTCATTTAAGAACATATTAGGGTTAGCCCTGATCTGAATATAAAAGTGAGAAAAGAGCTACAGTGCATTTCTTGGTAACTTAAATTGAGTCTTGAAGTTGTAACGATCCATGTGGAGTTCTGTGATCCTTATTGTTCTTAATGAATTGTGTTTCTCTATGTATTGTTACAGATGAGCCATAGGTTTCTTTGTGTCAATGTAGACATTACTTCAGATACCTCTGAGGACCTAGCCAGCAGTCTAGGATCCTGGGCCAAGTGCTGGGACTAGGGTACTAAATCCAGTAGATGGACTGTGTAGTAACTCTCCCAGGGAACGCACTAGGGTACTTAGGGAGGTGCTTTGTGGAGCATGTTGAAGCTTTGACTGAGACCTGAGCAGGAGGCAGTGATGTCCCTGGTCTATTCAGGGAAAGATTTCACTGGAAATGGTAAACATCCAATTGACAGGATTTAGATTTCGCTTAGTTTTTCTGCTTTTTAATGTTTCTCTCCCCCATCTCAGTGTTTTCTTTATCCATTCTAGTGATGCCTTATTTGAAACTGGGCTTAAACTGCAAAAAGAATGAAGTTGGATTTAGGAAGCTGTTAGATCATTGAGTGGCGTTAAGAGTGAAATTTCACTGGCAGTGAAATTTCCTTGAGCCTAAAATAAAATAAAAAAATTTAAAAAGAATCAGTTTTTTAAATTAAAAAAATAGAAAGCTGTTAGGCTCCTAATTTGTGTTTTTTGTTTTGTTTTGTTTTTTTTTTTTGTAAAAACAGTTTAGATAATCCTGAATGGATTCATTAACTTGGGTGCTAATTACAAGAATGGAAATTATAATGGAAAAGGATAAAATAATATACCAGCTGGTTTGTTATTATAGTCCGTGTATTAAAATACTATTGAAATATGTTAAAGGTAAATTTTTAAGGTTTAAAAACTTCTAGTAACTTTCAGGGATGCAGAATTTAGATGTCGGAGGTGGGGAGATTTATTTTTATAAGGTAATTTTTATCCTGATAAAGACTTAAAAAAAAGTTTTGCAACTGAAATTTTAAAGTAAACATGTTAAACACAAAAAGTAAAACAAGCATTATAGTAAATAGTGGATTCTCTGGTGTGTATTTTTTATCTTAGTGTTATAAAATTGGAAAAGAATGGACTGAAGTCTAAAAACTAGAATAATGAAGGACACTAAAATGCCTTTATTGTAGATACTATGTTTGTAAATCTGTGGATAAGCAGCTTAAGCTAAAAAGGTCTTTCAACTGAAACTTTAATCAACTTATTTTGGAAATGTTCTTTTCCCTTGTCTCATGCGCCATCCCTAAAATAATAAGATACATGGGATCAAACAGCCCTTGCCTTTTCAACACAAATCAGTTGGAAAATTATGATTTGAGTCCTGTTGTTGCCATGGCTTCTGTTTCTCAGAAATGAGTGTATATGAACATACCGATCTATGTAATAGATTACCTTTTTTTGTCTTCTTTGCAACTTTGTATACAAACCAAGACAATATCAGGGTGACAGGTGAATGAACTTAAATTCTCAGTCTTGTCTATTCACCAAAAAAGTATACTGCCTGTTTTTTCTTTAATTATTCAAGGTTGATGACTTTTAGGAACATGTTTTATACTGTATTTTTTAATTAAAGCAAGTGCCTTGATGTAATTCCATGTAAATCATTGCTTAACACTCTTCTGGGATGAGGATGAGTTATGAATGTATTACAGCCTACTGGAAAGGAGGGGGAGTTGATTAATAGCAGATACTTTTCTTCTAGAAGGTTATGTTTTATGCTGTTTATTATGTAAGATCCTGTATGTGTGTTGAGATTTAGAGGTTTCATTTATTTTATCTGCTAATAAATTGTTACTCTAATAATACATTACTCTGTATTTAAATTATTTAAGTCCAAGGAGGGTTCTGACTAAAACACATTTAGGCTCCAGTGAGTTTCAAAATACCATCTGTTGGCCAGGCTCAGTGGCTCACACCTATAATCCCAGTATTTTGGGAGGCTGAGGTGGGCGGATCACCTGAGGTCAGGAGTTCAAGACCAGCCTGGCCAACATGGTGAAACCCTGTCTCTACTAAAAAAGCAAGAATCAGCTGGGTTTGGTAGTGAACACCTGTAGTCCCAGCTACTCAGGAGGCTGGGGCATGAGAATTGCTTGAATCTGGGAGGCAGAGGTCGCAGTGAGCTGAGATCATGCCACTGCACACCTGGCTGGGTGACAGAGTGAGACTCTGTCTCAAAAAATGTATAAATAAAATAAAATATCATCCGTTAGGCTGGGCGCGGTGGCTCATGCCTGTAATCTCAGAACTTTGGGAGGCTGAGGCAGGTGGATCACGAGGTCAGGAGTTCAAGACCAGCCTGGCCAAGATGGTGAAACCCCATCTCTACCAAAAATACAAAAATTAGCCGGGCATAGTGGCAGGGGCCTGTAATCTCAGCTACTCAAGAGGCTGCGGCAGAGAATTGCTTGAACCCAGGAGTCAGGTTGCAGTGAGCTGAGATCAAGCCATTGCACTCCAGCCTGGATGGCAGAGCGAGACTCCACCTAAAAATAAATAAAATAAAATAATTATCTGTTACATTTGGAGAGTAATTCAGTCGTTAATGTTTCCCAGCTATAACAAAAGGATCTGTCCTCAGAGAAGGACATAAAGAAATCCAATTCTTTTTCCTTTATGGTCTTGAATGAGTCAGCTAACCCTTTGGTGAAGAGGGGAGGAAGACTAGATTACTCGAGGACACTTTTTGTTTTTTTTTTTTGTCTGTTTGTTTGTTTTGAGACAGGGTCTTGCCCTGTCGCTCAGGCTAGAAGTACAGTGGCGCAATCATGGCTCACTGCAGTCTTGACCTGGGCTTAAGCAGTCCTCCTGCTTCAGCCTCCTGAGTAGCTGGGACTATAGGTGTGTGCCACCACAATCCAGCTAATCTGTTCTATTTTTTGTAGAGATGGGTTTTTACCATGTTACCCAGGCTGAACGCTCAAGCGTTCCTCCCGCCTTGGCCTTCCAAAATGCTGGGGTTATAGGCATGCATGACTCCTATTCCGTACAGTGCTGGGATCAGAAAGCCCAATTTTGGGTCATGTTTTACTACTATCTTAACTCTGAGTTTGGACAAGTGACCTTTGAGCCACATTTTTTTCCATCAGTAAATACAGGCTAACACTTTCTGAAGACTAAGTGAGAGAACTAGGAGTAGATTCCTGACTGGAGCACACCACTTTGTAAGGAATAGAGCACTACCCTCACCCTATACATGCCATGAAGCCTCTCCCAGAATGTCCTCTTCTTTATGCCTCTCTCAGTTCATGAGGGTACAGGGTTAAGAACAGTTTTTAGTCCTCCTTTTGCAATAACTCTGAGCATTCTCCCAACCTCATACCCACCTCACAGAGTGAAGGAGTTAAAGAGTCTAAGGGTCCTTCCAGTCTTACCGTACTGTGCACTCCTGCCTGTGAGCAGCACCTGGGATCCAGAGCCCTGTGAGGTATACTCAGTCATTTCTCAAGCATCTCTGTCAGCCATCTTGGAGGGCCTTGCTTCCCCATCTGTCGTTTCAGGGCTTGTGTCCTTGGCCTCTTCTCTCTTCACTCAGCACCACTGCTTAAGTTTTTTGTTTTCAGATCCAGTTGAGGCTGATGAAAGTATGACTCAGGGAAATAGCCACATGTGCAGGTATACACATACAGTTCTAAAAAGGTTGGCTCATGGGCTCTCATATGTTGAACACCTTGCATTATAAGCCCACTCTATATAACTTCATCCACATGTATGGCTTCAATCACCTTGCTATCTGTGACAGCCAAAAAATATTTCTAGTCTAAGCATTCTAGAACGCCAAACAGTCTATCTGTCTACATATAAATCTTCAGGGCTGGTTGTTACCAGAGAACTGCCTGGATGCCCAGAGACATCTCACGTGTAACATGACCCTCAAACTCATCTTCCTTTCCCCAGTAACGTACCTTGATCATGGTGCGGCCCAGCCACTTAAGTAGAAACCTGAAATTTCATGAAATCTTCCTTTACAACTCCCATAGTAAATCCATCTTACCTCGTAAATGCCTCTCAGATCCAACATGTTTTTCCTACCCCTCAGTGTAAATTATTTCTCTTCAGTACTATACTACAGCCTAACTAGTTTATCTGCTTTTCTACAATCCAGCCTCCATACTAGTTATCAATTATTTCAGTAAAAAAAAAAAAAAAATTTCAGCCCTGACCATTGTTACTTGTCAGGGCAAGTAGAAGGGGTCTCCAGTGTCTTTAGGATAAGTTCAAAATAAATGGTCTAACCCACAAGACTTAAAAAACTCTGCCCTTGTATCTCCAGCCTTTCGTTCTACCACACATCCTTTGCTTGGCATACCACCCACCAACCTTAGGTGCTCCCAAATGGGCCATTTAAAAAAAATACCCCAGGCCTTTGTATATGCTGTTCTGCCAGGAGTTGCCTCCCAGCCCCATCTCCCTAACTCCCTACTTTTCCTTCCAGATACTTATCAAATGTCCCTTTTCCTTGGCAACATTTCCTACTGAATTCCTCTTCTCTCATTCAGGGGCTTCTTTAGGGTCCCCCTCTATATTCCTGTGTATCTTTGCATATCCTCTAAAATGACATTTACCACTCATAAAGCGTATACTATATTATTTGCATATTCTTTAAAATGACATTTACCACTGATTCCCCCACGCCCCATCTATCTCCTCTACTAAGCTTCTTGAGAGTAGGGCCATGTACTTCATTCACCCTTAGAGCTCCTATGACCTGCAGTGGGTTTATAAGGTTAAATAAGTTATTACTGCAAACATGGATATGTTTGTTGGGTAATTATTTCCCTAATACTGGCTCATTTCCAGAGCTTGAGTGTCTATCCACGATCAGGTACATAGCCTATGGTTTTTCGTTTTGGGGGTTTTTTGGGGTTTTTGCCTTTTTTTGAGACAGGGTCTTGCTCTTTCACCCAGGCTGGAGTGCAGTGGTGCAATCATGGCTCACTGCAGCCTCAAACTCCTAGGCTCAAGTAATTCTCCCACCTCAGTCTCCCGAGTAGCTGGGATTACAGGCATGAGCCACCACATCTGACTAATTTCATTTTTGTAGAAACGGGGTCTTGCTATGTTGCCCAGGCTGCTCTCAAACTCCTGGGCTCAAGCAATCCTCCTGCCTCAGCCACCCAAAGTGCTGGGATTACCGACATGAGCCACCATGCTCAGCCTGGCCTATGGTTATTAATAGGTTGGAAAAAGTCTCTAGAGAAGAGATAGTATGTAATGGAGGGGATTAGGTGGTCCCAGGCAGTTACTTCTGGGTAAATTGTTTGAACAAGTCCAACATGCTATGTGTCTTCCTTCTTTCTTTGTTGCCTTCCCTCTCAATCTGTACCACATCAGAGAAATTACAAGTGGCAGCTCCAAAGGTTTCTTCGGTTGACACTGTCTCCCTATGTAGTCCACCTGTGCCCTCTGGTGGCCACAATATGCTACCACATTCCACTTGAAAAGGTAAGTCTGGCTTCAGGTAGCATGAACAGCAGTTTAATAGGTCTACAACCTTGGAATTAAATTATCTGAGTCTATTGTGGTTTTGTATTATGATTTACTAAAAATATTAAATAATAAGTAAATAGTGCTTGAAATATAATAGACAATAAATCTTAGCTTACTTGCTTTTGAATCAGGCCCTGATGGGTAATGGCACAGAAAACTCCTTGAATTATCATCTATTGATTAGGCTGGTGGTTCTCAAACACTGAACCCCAAGACCTGTTAGTGGAAGAAAGGGCTGATAAAGCAGTTCCCTGATTCTAGATGGTACTCATTTCGTTCCAAATAGGGATAGAATGACAATAGAGTGCATTTATAGAACACTTAGTCTGTACCAGGTACACCTTTTTATCCTCATGACAACACAATTGAAGTAGGTGCCTAGGCCTAGTATGCTGGCCTGCAGAGAGGATTAGTCAACTGGAGCATAAGTGGGGTTGCCACTCAAGTGACATTGGAGTGACCAAAGAGGTACAGAGAAGCCATAGAAAGCCTGCCGAGGGGTAATATCAACCTCTTTTAGCTTAATAAGATACCAAAAAACCCTAATGTCCAATAAAATCAAAGTTTTAGCCATTGTAAACTGGACTGCAAGAATTTTCTTTTTTGGATGATTTCCATCTTCCAGGATCTAAATCATGACATATTAAGTAAATCAAGAATGTTAAATTTGTTTTTATTATTAGTAGTAGTATTTTAGATGGAGTTTCACTCTGTCGCCCAGGCTGGAGTGCAGTGGCAATCTCTGCCTCTTGGGTTCAAGTGATCTCCTGCCTCACTCTACCAAGTAGCTGGTGTTACAGGCATCCACCACCATGCCCAGCTAATTTTTGTATTTTTAGTAGAGACAGAGTTTCACCATGTTGGCCAGGCTAGTCTCAAACTCCTGACGTCAGGTGATTCGCCCGCCTCGACTTCCCAAAGTGCTGGGATGTCCGAGCCACCACACCCGACCAGGGATGTTAAATTTGTTTTTTAAAAAAAGCAAGTTTAAGCACATATTTACTGAACATCTACTGTATGCAAAGGACTTAGACAAGCCCTTTCATACTAAAGTCCTGTGTGTAGAAATGGAAGCCAAAAGAAACCTTGGAATGACTTTTTGGTGGAGGGACATGAGTTCAACTATAAATGGTATATATTCTGTATACTTATCAAATTATATTCTATATAATTCATTATCAAAAAACAGAGATTATAACCTGGATTAGAATTATATCTGAGGCAACTATTTCCATGGAAAAATTTTGCAAGCCCTTTTAAATGGAGTAAAACCCTACCTCATCTCCAAGCCATTTCTAGTAGAATCAACGCTTAATACAGCTTTAAAAATAAGATAGCTTCAACACATTATATGTGTCTATCAATTTATACACAAATGTTTATTTAAGTGCCTATGATGTGTCCAGCACAGTCCTAGGCACCATTAAGATTATAAAGGTTGACTGACCCCTGCTCTCATGGACCTTACAGTCTAAAGAGCCAGAGAACATCTAGAAAACATCTAAGTGTTTGAGTGGTAGAGACAAGAAGTTCGGAGGAGATGAGGGGAAAACAGGTGGAGTAGTTGCAGGAGTCTCCAAGAAAGCCTGGAAGAAAGAGAATTCCAGTTCCTGAATGTGTAAGGCCTAGCTTAGTAGAGAACAGGGTGAGGCATTTGGGCAAGGCACACAGGCAGAAGTCAGTATGCAGTGAAAGAAAACAGTGGCCTCTTCAGGGAGCATTATGTACATGGAATTGTATCGAGCTAACAAGTTGGAAATGCAGGTTGTAGTCAACTAGAGAGGATACTAAAACTCAGCTAAATAGTTTTTTTGTAGGCATTTGAAAGCCACTACAAACACTTGGGCAGGGGAAATGGTGTGGTGCCAGTAGATCAAACAATATGTGCAGAATGCACTGCGGGAGAATGGTGAGGGAAGGAATTAGATACCATGGCAGTAATCCTGACACCAGAGGATGATGACAGCAATTAAGGAGCTGACAAAGAAATATAATCACAGGGCTTAGCCAGAAGAGTTTTCCTCTCTCACATGTTAAGAATTTAAAATATGTACAGTACCTTTAATTCAAATGATCATTCTGTTAAAAGAAAAATATCCAAAATAAGCGGTAAGCATGTTCTCACTCATAGGTGGAAACTGAACAGTGAGATCACTTGGACTCGGGAAGGGGAACATCACACACCGGGGCCTATCACGGGGAGGGGGGAGGGGGGAGGGATTGCACTGGGAGTTATACCTGATGTAAATGACAAGTTGATGGGTGCTGACGAGTTGATGGGTGCAGCACACCAAATAGCGCAAGTATACATATGTAACAAACCTGCACGTTATGCACATGTACCCTAGAACTTAAAGTATAATTAAAAAAAAAAAAAAACAAAATAAGCGGTAAAATAATCTATTTAAACATCTGCCATTTTTCAGTGATTGTTTTGTTAATGTGGAAGCAATATTTTCTATGATTTATCTGCTGTACCTGTTTTGACTAAGCTATTACAGAAATAAAAATCACTGAATTGCTCTGGGTTTCTGAAATATCCAGAAAAATTAACCTGAAGCAGGGGGGAAAAATGACACCACACCATTAGCAGGTATTGTCTGAAACTTCTAAAAATGAAACTGACATTGATCTGACTTATTAGGAATAAATATACTGTCTAATGAACTCTCTAAAGAACCTTCCTCTCACCCTTTCTGGAAAGTGAGAGGCATGCTGGGCTGTACGTTCTCCCCCGTGATTCTGATTAACAGGATGCTCTATTATTATAACCTCCCTCCCTGGTTGTATCCATGTCTCATTAAATTTTTTTTTTTAGAGATGGGGTCTCGCTGTGTTGGCCAAACTGGTCTCAAACTCCTTGCCTCAAGTGATCCTCCCAAAGTGCTGGGATTACAGGCATGAGCCACCATGCCAAGCCTATGTCTTAAATGCACTGTATTTCCTTGTACTCCAGCTCCCTATTAGTGAAATGCCTATTAAAACATTTTCTAAGGCCAGCGTGGCAGTATGCATCAGTAGTCCCATCTATTTGGGAGGATGGCTTGAGGCCAGGAGTTAGAGACATGTGGTATAATCATGCCTGTGAATAGCCACTGCATTCCTGCCTGGGATGCAATATAACAAGACCCCATCTTTAAAAACAAAGTCTTATAGCGCTTCCGGCAAATCAACAGAAAGGAGAAAGAGCTCTAGAGTAAGAACAGTTGTTTCTTTTTTTTTAACAATTAGTGACAGGGGAGTATTGAGATGGCCAGCTACAGAGAGAATTTCTAGAACTCAGCTAGACCAGCATATTGCTCTATTTAAACTGGCTCAATATCCTATCTAAAGCTAGACTAGTGGTTTTCAAAGCATGGAGCCTGGACTGCATCAGCTATGTTAGAAATGCACATTTCTGGGTCCCACCTGAGGTCTACTGTATCAAACTCTGGGGGTGGGCCTAGCAGCCTTGAGTTTTAACAAGCCTTCCAAGTGATTCTGATGTGAGCTAGATTTGGAAGCCCCTGAGAGCCTTACTGGGAAGAAGCTGGACCCAGGCCCATAGTGTACTTGATGTTCCTGTGGTTGGTTCAGTTTCCAAACTTGTCTGCACATTGGAATCACCTGGAGAGCTTCAAAACTCCCAATGCCTGTGACCCATCACCAAAGATTGTGATTGAATAGGCCTGGGATATGGCCTGAGCTTTGGAATTTTTTTTTTTTTTTTTTGTTAATGAAAATAAGCTTTATTACATCAAGTAATAAATACATACAAAGATGCAAACAGTTTTAGTCATTTTCTTCCAGATG
>NW_012122932.1:4326961-4355245 GCF_000951035.1 Colobus angolensis palliatus
CCCACAATTTAGCCTAAATATTTGCCTGGCATGCTTATACTGGTCCAAGCAAGCATTAGGTCATAGCCTGTTCCTCCTCCTTATTTAAAAGTGTTTTTACCTTTCCCACCATTCCACAAGTTACTTCCTCCTTCCTTTGTTCTCCTCTGCCTTTGCCTCTTTTAAAAAGTTCTAAGTTGCTCGCCAATCAGGACAAATACAGAAGGTGAGGTCCCGTTCCAGCCAATGGAAACCGGACACAGCCGTAGGGTGGACGCGTCAGGTCATCAATGACCCTGTCTCTTTGTTCGGTGCACTCTCCTGGCAAAACTGGCGAGCGTACCCTTTCTGCAAGAAGTAAAACTGGCCTTGCTAAGTAGATGAATGTTCAAGTGCTATTTCTTTACGGCACCGGGGAACAAGCATTTCAAACACTTTCATGAGAGATTATTTAAAACAGCACTTCTTTAGATGAGGCATGGTGGCTCACACCTATAATCCCAGTACTTTGAGAGGCTACGGTGGAAGGATCACTTGAGCCCAGGATCCAACCTAGGCAACATAGTGAGACCTCATCTCTACAAAAAAAGTTTTTTGTTTTTTTTTTTCACACACCCATTCATTCAATACAAAAAGTATTTTAAAAATTATTCAGGCGTAGTGGCACACGCCTGTAGTTCCAGCCACTAGGGAGGCTGAGGTGGGAGGATTGCTTGAAGGAGGTTGCGACTGTGGTGAGCCAAGATTACATTACTGCACTCCTGCCTGGGTGACAAAATAAGACCCTGTCTCATAAAAATAAAACCACATAAGAATTCAAGGAACCCACATTTTAATACAAATTGTTAATGAAAATAAGCTTTATTACATCAAGTAATAAATACATACAAAGATGCAAACAGTTTTAGTCATTTTCTTCCAGATGTTCTTATCAACTTACAATAAACGCGGAACTGAGATCTACTTACAGTCTTAGTATGAAAATGTTCGGGGGTCCTTGTTAGGTTTGGTGGGTTGCTCTTTCTTCTGTATTTATAACTTGTACATTTTTAAAAATTGACTTTGAAGCACTAATAGTCATGCAAATGCTTAAGCAAAAAAGAAGTTACATTAAGCAGAACCTACACTGTATGGCAAATGGGAACCGGCTACTAAGTAAAGGGTGCTGTCAGTATGCATTAAAAACAAAATCTCTAGAGTGGTATTAGCTTATGAAAAGGAATAAAGAACACCGTGGGTAACAAATGCATTCAAAAGAGAAGATTAAAGGGAGACAATGGTGTCTTGGAGGCAAACTACAGTTTGCTGTAAGATAACTTTACGTGCATCTTTTAAATCAATGCTAAAAAAACAAAAAAACCTGGGCAGTTCCTAACTACTTAAAATGCAAATCCTAATTAACAGCAAAATCTTTTCTCAATCTTTGAGACTGTAGGTTCAGAGCCAAGTGAACCATGGGAGGAAAAAAAACTGTAACCATTTTGAAAACAAGGGTTTCATCTGAACAGGGGAGATGAACTGTAACTTCTCATCTTGTAAAAAGATGGAGATCCTTCAAAACCAACAAGGCAGCTAGGATCTGGCATTCCGTTCCGTTTCTGCTAAGCACTCCCGAACCAGTCCTCTAGCGTGAATGATGCCGCGCTTCAGTCTTTCCATGGCACTCTTGCTCCCCGCGTACGTGGGTCTGATCTCCTTCCCCAGCTCTTCAATGATGGCCAGCAGCTCGGCGTATTTGCTTTGGGGCACTTGGCTGTTCCCAGTTCCCTGGGTGTAGCCTAGGGATGGTGGCCCGTAGTCACTGAGCAGCTGGCGGTACTGTGAAGACGCCATGCTGGTGGAAGGAGAGTGGACACTCCCAGCGGCGTTGAGGGCAGCGGCGGGCATGTGCGCGGCCAAGTTCGGTTTGTAAGACATCCCCCCGGGCGGCGGGCGCACCGGGCCTGGAATTTTTAAAGGATTCTCAAGTGATCTAATGTGCAGACAAGTTTGGAAACCCTTGGATAAATCAAAATACATCTTGAATCAAGGACCAGAGACAGCCAAAAAGAAAAGACAAGACAAGACAACACACGTATTAGTTAAATTCCATTCAAGGAAGTTTCCTGGCTATTTCAGAGTACTGGAATGTTGTCATAATAATATTGCTTTACTTAAATTGGCTCAACAGCCTATCTAAAGAAATCTTTATTCTTGTAAACTACATTTTCTGAAATAAATTCCTGCATTACTTTGTTTGGAGGAAATCTGTAATTTTGGAATCAACAAGGGTTTGTGTCACTCTTTTCATTAAATATTCATCTATGCCATTTAATTGTCCAAAAATGACATCAGGAACGTCTACACAAGTGGAAAGGAACTGTCTAAGTTTCTGTACACTTGATATGGCTTCTGTGACGGTGACTTTTGGTTGCTCTGGTAAAGATACCTCCCCTTCATCTTCACTTCCTGCTTCGCTGGTATTTTCACCAGCCACCATGCCCTGGATGATGTTTGTGTCCTGAGAGATAATGAGATCATCATCTGCAGTAACAAAGTCCTGGAAATTTACTTCATTTGGGACACAGGTGGCAATAGCCACTGTGTGCCACAACTTTTCAATGGCAGTGTCTGGTTCACTGGCTGCTGATTCTATGTCACATTCTGCAAATTCCATAGGGATGATGCCTGCCTTCTGCCAACATTTGACCACTGTGGATAGCTTGACTGACCACCATGCTGCAGCAATCATGTCGATGGCCTGCTTGATGTCCACCTCTTCTTGATCCTCCCTGCTGCTGAGCTTGAGGAGGATCTGTTTTAGAAGGTGGCTCCGGTATAGTACTTTCATGGTGTGAATTATGCCAAGATTCAGTGGCTGCAGGACAGCAGTACAGTTGGAGGGCAGATACCCAACCTGAATCCTTTCCAAGTGTGGAAGCATGTTATGAGCAGAGCAGTTGTCAATCAGCAAGAGGATCCGGCATTCCGCCCTCTTCATCCTGGCATCCACTTGCATCAGCCACTCATTAAACAGATCCCTTGTCATCCAAGCCCACTGGTTGGCTCGGTAATCACAAGGGAGGGAATGGATGTTCTTGAGGCAGTGTGGGCTGGCTGACCTACCAACGATCAATGGTCTCATTTTTTCAGTCCCCAAGGCACTGCAACAAAAGAGTGCTGTCAACCGCTGCTTTGCTTTCTTGCCCCCTCTACAATGGTCTCCCTTAGCAGCAAGTGTATGCTGGGGAAGCAACTGGAAAAACACTCCTGTCTCATCAGCATTAAAGATATCATCTGGGCTGTAGTCAGCAATCAGTTTTATAATTTCCCCTGCATGCCACTCGTTAACCTTATCTATTCCTAGACCATTCATTAATCTGTCAGTATCTTCTCTACAGACTGCTTTCAAAGCAATTCCGTGGCGATCTCTAAATCTGTTCAGCCAGCCCACACTTGCTTGAAAATTGTCATAGCCAAACATGTTGGCCAAGTTTAGTGCTTTTTTCCGAATGACAGAACCAGTCACAAGAATGTTTTTGGCATGGATTTCTTGAAACCAAGCAAAAACAGCCTTATCAATGTCATCATAAAGAGCGCTCCTCATCCTTTTCCGCTGGGGTCCCACAGATGCCTCCCGTACCTTTTTTTCAAATTTGGTGCGATCCTTTAAGAATGTAGATAAAGTAGAGGGAGTGATACCAAATTCTTTTGCCACGTCACCTTTCCTCTTGCCCGAGTCTACAGCTTCCACAACTTTCATTTTCTCTTCCAGAGAGAACTGCCGACGCTTCTTGTTCCCCTTGTTTGCCATTTCCAGGGAGTGAGGGCTGGCCACAACGAACAGGGCTGTCTGGTTCCTCCTCGCAGCTTGCTTTGCCACAAGTGTGGCAAACTGAGAAGACAAAATGGAGTACCTATCAGGAGACAAAGATAATGGATTTCCCCTAAAAGATGGTTCAGGTTTTCACAAATCATATTAGGAAACGACAGTTTATGGTCAAAGTAAAGAGAAGATAGGATTCATGCTACTGACTTTTTGTAGAGGCTACTTATGAAGACTCATAGAATGTTTGAAACAGAAGGGATCTTATTATATAGTTTACTTAAACTTTCTGAAGTCCATAAAAATGGGAATAACAATGTTTGCTCTGCCTACCATGAGAACAGATTGAAATAGGCAGGGAAAGAACTTTGCATATAGCACTGTGCTGTATACATTCCGAGTTATTATCCAGTTTCTTTGATGGACACAGAAACTGGGGCCCTGGGAAGGGGCCTACCCAGCTTCATGCAGCTTAGATTTCTTAACTCAGATTACTATTTCTGCCAGCCCATGGTCCTGCTTGAAATTCCACCAAAATGAGATCTTCAAAGCTCTACCACCATCTTGCCTGGAAAGATTTTTACTGTGGGAAGATGTTTCTGGTAGCCATATATTCATTTTATATTTATAGGTGCCAAGCTTTAAGGGTACAGTAATGAACAAAAGAGTCAAGGTCTCTGTTCTTATGAAATATAAAATGTGGTGGGAAAGATAAATAAGTAAAGAAGATAATTACAGAGGGTGATATGTGCTATAAAGGAAATAAAGACTATGACAAGGAATAAAAGAGGAAGATCTACTTACTATACAAAGGGTGGTCAGGGGTGTCCCCACTAAGATGGCACTGAAGCTGAGATCTTCAAGAATACGGGGAAACGGCTGTCCAGCAAAAGACGTAGCATCAGCAAAACTCAAAAGCAAAAATAGGCCGGGCGCGGTGGCTCACAACTGTAATCCCAGCACTTTGGGAGGCCGAAGTGGGCGGATCACTTGAGGTCAGGAGTTTGAGACCAGCCTGGCCAACATGGCGAAACCCCAACTCTACTAAAAATACAAAAATTAGCCTGGCATGGTGGTGGGTGCTTGTAATCCCAGCTACTTGGGGGGCTAAGGCAGGAGAATCACTTGAACCCAGGAGGCGGAGATTGCAGTGAGCCGAGATTGTGCCATTGCACTGCAGCCTGGGCAAAAAGAGCAAGACTCCATTTCAAAACCACACACACACACACACACCAAAAATAGCTTGAAGTATTCAGGGAACTGAAATATTTGCATGACTCCAAGTATATGACAAAGGTGGGTGGCCAGACCATTCAAAGATGCCATGGTAGGCTGGGTGCGGTAGCTCACACCTGTAATCCCAGCACTTTGGGAGGCTGAGGTGGGTAGATCATGAGGTCAGGAGATCGAAACCATCCTAGCCAACATAATGAAACCCTGTCTCTACTAAAACTACAAAAATTAGCTGGGTGTGGTGGTGCGTGCCTGTAATCCCAGGTACTCGGGAGTTAGAGGTACGAGAATTGCTTGAACCCAGGAGGCGGAGGTTGCAGTGGGCCAACATCGCACCACTGTACTCCAGCCTGGCAACAGAGCGAGCTTCCATCTCAGACAAGGAAAAAAAGATGTCACGGTAAAGAGTTGGTATTTTGAGTGCAACAGAGATCCGCTGACGTTTTCAGGCATTTTAAAAGGATCACTTTGGCTGTTTTGTGGAAAATGGATCAAAGAGGCAAAGAGACCAATTAAGTGACAGATTATGGCAGAAGTGATGGGCAGGTTATAGTACTTCTCTGGGCCTGCTTTCTTTTTTTCCTTTTTTAAATATATTTTTGAAAAGTCCCATGGTTGCAAACCACAAGACCAGATGATGCCTAAGGTCTTTCCAGATGTAAGTCTTGGACCCTAGATAGGTACTCCAAACTCAAATGCCTTTAGGGGCCAGGATAGTGGTGTAAGTGAGTGAAACAGGGATTGAAGTATTTGGAGAATGTTGTGGTGTATCCTGTCTAGAAGTATTCAGAATTTAAAACTAACAGTCCCCCTGCCCCAGGCTGGTCCAACAAAACATGATCCAACAGTAGCAATTTTGAGTAATTGCATTCGTAGGCATTTTATCATGAGAATCCTCAAAGGACAAGAGAAACTGCTGTGACTTTACGCTATGATTGTCCCTTCCCAAGGGTAGATTTTTACTGTCACCTCCATACATTATCCATCCATTCGTGACATGTACTATGTATTAAGCAGTATGCTTGATGCCAGCCATACAGAGATGAATGGAGCATAGTGCCCACCTTTGAGGAGCCTACCAGGGAAGACAAACACTAGAGCATGTGAAAACTATAGCAGAGATTACAGAGTACTACTGTAACATAAAAGTGCAGATAATCAACTGGAGTGGGGCATGGATGGCAGTGCACTTCAAAGAGGGAACAATATGGTGGGCCTTAAAGAATAAACAAATAGGAACTCATGAGATGAAAGGAAATATTTAATATGAAAGGTGATGAAATGCTATAGAAACTAGAAAATGTCCTTGTCAGGAACAAAGAAGTCTTTGGAGAAGAAAGCAAGGACCAAATCACAGGAAGTCCTAGTTAGGATTCTAGCTTGCATTTGGGGCATTAAGAGACTTTTGACGGTTTTTTGGTTTTGTTTTTTTTGGAATGACATGATCAGATTTACAATTCAGTCTTTTGGTTGCAGGGTAGGGAACCTAATGGGTAAAGCTGATTTTCCTAAGAGATGGCCCTAAATCTGAATATAAAAGCAGGCTAGCCCAGTAGGCCATATATAGTTTGGATGTTAATTTGAGTGCAATAGGAAGCTACTGAAGGATTTTAAGAAAGGAGAGATGGCTGCCATGTAAAGAATAGAAAGGTATCAGAGAAAAAAAGCAGAAGTCCACAAGAGATAATGGTGGCTTAGATTAGAATAGTAATAGCGAGATAGTGAGTAGTAGTCAGTTTGGGGCTATGTATTTGCAAGCCCTGTGATGGACCGGATGTGAGGTGAAGGAGGAGTCAAGGATAACGCCCAGGTTTCTGGTTTGAGCACTGAGCAATCCAGCGGATGATGGTGCCATTTACTGAGGTGGGAGGATCTACTGCGTAAACCTAATTTGTTAAGCACTTTACATGCTTAATATTGCTTACCTGTGGCAGGGCTGGGATTCAAACCCAGGGAGACTCACAACAAAGCTAGCACTCCAAACACTACAGAGTGCTATATAGCTGGTTCTGGGAACTACTAATATTGAGAGGAGACATAGAAAGAATAAAGCAAGAGCCAAATCAAAGTCTTGGTCAAGCTAAGTCGTCTGAATTTTATTTTAAGTGAATGAGACACGGGAGGGTTTTAAGCAGGGAGTGACTTGATCAGACAGGGCAAAATGATCAATCTGACTGCTTCGTGGAGAACAGACTGTACAGGGAATGTGGGGAGAACTACATCAGTCCAGGCAGGAGATGATGGTGGCTAGAAGGTTGGTGACGGCGGTAGATGGAGAGAAGTAGACAGATTGGAAACACATTTGCAATACAGTGAGAGTTGTGCGGGAACTTGTACAAATGTGGATAACCTGTGACACTGGAGAGAAAGGACAATCCAATCCAATCCCTATTTGATTTACGGAGGCTCTCCACACGGTCATTCAGCTCAGCATAAGTCACTCCAGGAACTCACCACCACCACTATTCGTGGGCCAGTGGGAGAGACGGATTGAGGGCAGATCACTGGAGTGATGAAGGCGCTACTTGATGCGGCACTACGTATGAACCCGATCTTGAATGAGAGGGAAAGACGGGGCAGGCAGAAGTCAGGCCTTGAACGTCGTGCTGAGGAGAGGGTGGCTTCCCAGCGCCCGACGTGGCTCTGAGAGGTGAGGCGGGGTCTAGATCCCTCACGCTCAGCACAGCCCCGCCCCTGTTACCTGAACGCCCCACAGCAGTGCCCAGGGGCTGAGCAGCCGGGGCGCCCCACCGCCGGCAACCACAGCTTCCTCCTCTGCCCGGGACCTGTGGCCGGAAGCAGTCCCTTCGCCTTAATAGATCCCCTCCAAGCCTTTGAGTATTTCGTATGGGTCCGCCCCCAAGCTACAACTGGGCTGTTGCGCTTGCGCGAGGGGTCGCACGCAGTCACGCGCCGCCGACCGCTTCCGGTGCGCCGCGAGGGCAGCCGGGAAGGGTCTCCCTGGCGATCCGTGGTGTGCTGCTGCTCAGCGGCCAAACCAGTGCCTCGGTGACGACTGTGTACCTGCTGTCTTCCTCGAGCTCCCCGGGGCTTGACCCCCGGGGCCCTCGGCAGGCATCGGTGAGGAGCCTGCGGAGCGAACCTGTGCTCCTACACTTGTCCTTCACGACCCCATATCGCGACTCCGAGTAGGGGAAGCGAGGGGGGCTGTCGCGACTCCGCGCCGTGTGTCGCCGGGCGGGGCCGCGGGGCCGGGGCTCCTCCAGCCCCCGGGATGCGCGCGCGAGCCCTCGCCTCCACTTCCTTGTTGCTGCTGTCACGATTGGAGCCGCCTCTCGCCGACAGCGGGGAGAGCGAGTGCGCCAGCCATCCCCCTCGTCGAGCCTCCGGGCCGAGCGCCTCCGGGAATGTGAGCGGCGCGGCTTGCACGTTCCTCCGGGTAAGTCCCGCCTTCGAGGGTAGCGCCGAGCCGCTGGGCGACCTCGAGTTGGCTGCTGCGGCTCTCTGAGCCTCGACTGACTCTTCCACAAAGTAGGGTCACTGAGCCTTAGTGTCCTCCTTCCGCAATCCGTATGGGACATTCGGATGTCCCAGACGTCTTAGCTTGACCAATACTTTGTCTGGTTTGGCTCTTGCTTCATTCATGACCCAGAATGAGGGAAAGGAGCTAGCCCAGAGTCAAACTGTGGCCCATGGCCGAGCCCTCAAAGGCCATCTCGTGAGATTCCAAGGAGGATGTGATGGGACAGAGAAAGTGTCTCGCATATTTCAAGTATTGACCTTAACTGTATTTTACAGATGAAATAACGGAGACTTAGGGTAAGTAGACTGCTTAAGGTCATAGGGCCGCGTGCTGGTGCGACCGTGTAGCCTGCACTAGAACCCGGATTTTCTGTCCTCCAGAGCCTTTCGTTTTTTTTTTTTTTGAGACGGAGTCTCGCTCTGTCGCCCGGGCTGGAGTGCAGTGGCCGCATCTCAGCTCACTGCAAGCTCCGCCTCCCGGGTTTTACGCCATTCTCCTGCCTCAGCCTCCCGAGTAGCTGGGACCACAGGCGCCCGCCACCTCGCCCGGCTAGTTTTTTGTATTTTTTAGTAGAGACGGGGTTTCACCGTGTTATCCAGAATGGTCTCGATCTACTGACCTCGTGATCCGCCCGTCTCGGCCTCCCAAAGTGCTGGGATTACAGGCTTGAGCCACCGCGCCCGGCCGGAGCCTTTCGTTTTTAACCATTATATTGTCCTGCCTTTTTTTGCATTGCTATACTATGGCCTCCAGTCTGATAACAAACTTGGACCCAGGCTTAGAAGAGGGTAGTAAAACAAAACCCTAGGATGCTCTCTTCCTGCCCTCAGCCCAAGGTGGTTGTAATGTCTGTTTCTTAACCCGTTTTGCCCAGAGTGCTTAGTACCCTATATGCCATTCATTACAGATGCTCTCCTGCAGTTACTGCCGTTCTCCACAAGGGTTTCAACCGCCCAGAAGTCAGTTAAGGGCAAAAAAGAGCAGTCCCCACGTAGCCTTGATTTGAACTCCTGCTTCCCTTATCATTTACTGGCCTATTGTTTACCCAGCCAGGTTGTAGACTGTGTTCTCTTCCTGGGTAGCACTATAGCAGTTAGAATGTAGGTTTTTGTTTTGTTTTTCTTTATTAGTTTAGTTTTTGTTTTTAATGGGAAGAGGAATCATTTAGAGATGACAGAGAACTAGGAAGAACCTTAAAAATAATGCGTGCTTAACCTGGGGTATATCCTTAAAATTATAGGTGAAATACAGTGTGTCTGCATTTTCTAGGATAGTTTTTTGTTTTTTGTTCTGCTTTTGCAACATTGTCAAAAGAATTCTTGCCTCCAAAAGATTAGGAGCCACTAGGTTCATCCTCTTCTCACAGTAGAAACAGTTGAAATTTAGGATGTGGAATAGACTTCTCTGGGATCATAAGGTTAGAGTTTAGGTCTCTTGACTCCACATGCGGTGCTCATTACGCCTTATTTGTGGAGTGAGGTCTAATTGAGAGGTGAGTGGGCTTTGTACTGCACATATCAGTCCCATATTTACCACCACAACTGCTTCTTCACATGATTCTAGATTTTCTCCTGACAGATTTTCAGGGGCAACTATGTTATTTCCCTCTTGTAAAATTCAAGTGGTTTCTGTGAGCCTTTCTTGCTCCAAGGATTGAGACTTGTCGTAAAACTCCAATTTAGAACTTGGCTGCAAAAAAAGCTAACTCTTCTTGAAGTAGTTATTAAGTTTTTTTGTGCCTCTTTTCCTAGACATAAAAGCTGTTAGTAGATTCTCTGTTTGTTAGCCCAGCACCAGAGAGCTGATATTGGTTGGTGAGATGACTGTTTAGATCTGTGCTGTCTCTAGCTCCTAGCCTATGTTGCTATTTAAATTAATTACAATTGGCCAGGTGTGATGGTGTCTCATGCCTGTAATCCCAGCACTTTGGGAGGCCAAGGCAGGAGGATTGCTTGAGCCTAGGAGTTTGAGAGCAGCTTGGATAATATAGTGAGATCTCATCTCTACAAACATTTAAAAATTTGCCAGACGTGGTGGTGCACATGTGTAGTCCCAGCTACTTGGGAGGCCAAGGTGGGAAGATCTCTTGAGCCTGGGAGGTGGAGGCTACAGTGAGACAAGATCACGTCACTGCACTCCAGCCCAGTGGACAGAGTGAGACCTTGTCTTAAAAATAAATACATTTAAAATTAAAACTAATTCAATTCTTCAGTCACACTAGCCATATTTCTTTTTTTTTTTTTCTTTTGAGACGGAGTCTTGCTGTGTCGCCCGGGCTGGAGTCCAGTGGCGCAATCTCGGCTCACTGCAAGCTCCGCCTTCCAATTCACACCATTCTCCTGCCTCAGCCTCCAGAGTAACTGGGACTACAGGCACTCGCCAGCACGCCCGGCTAATTTTTTTTCATTTTTAGTAGAGACGGGGTTTCACTGTGTTAGCCAGGATGGTCTTGATCTCCTGACCTCGTGATCCGCTTGCCTCAGCCCCCCAAAGTGCTGGATTACAGGCGTGAGCCACCGCGCCCTGCCTGCACTGGCCATATTTCAAGTGCTCAATAGCCATATTTCAAGTGCTCGATAGCCATATGTGGCTGGTGGCTACTATATTTGACAGCACAGATGTAGAACATTTCCATCATCAGAGTTTATTGAACAGTGCTGGTTTGGAGAGTTGCCAGTAGAGATGGGTAGCAGTGTAGCATAATGAAAGAAGGCCCAGGGAGTTGGATTTTTTAATTGAAAATCTATCTCTCAAGTCCCTGTTTGGGCTTGGTGGCCTTGCGAAGGTTGTTAAGCATCTCAGACACAGATAATAGTCTTTAACAGAGGCCAGATATGGTGGCTCATGCTTGTAATTACAGCATTTTGGGAGGCTGAGGTAAGAGGATCGCTTGAGCCCAGGAGTTCAAGACCAGCCTGGACAACATAGCAAGAGCTCATCTCTATAATTATTTTTTAAATTACGTAAAATTTTTAAAAAAAACGTAATGAACTCTTTCATTTTTTTTCCCTGCCAATTACCTGACTTTAGGAATGAACCCAGCTAGGCGCGGTGTAATCCCACTCATGCCTGTAATGCCAACAGTTTGAGAGACCAAGGTGGGCAGATCGCCTGAGTCCAGGATTTTGAGACCAGCCTGGCCAATATGGCAAAACCCCATCTCTCCAAAAAATACAAAAAATTAGCCGGTCGTGGTGACATCACCTATAGTCCCAGCTACTCAGGAGGCTGAGGTGGAAGGATTGCTTGAGCCCAGGAGGTTAAGGCTGTAGTGAGCCCAGAGTGTGCCACTGTACTCCAGCAACAGAGTGAGACCCTGTCTCAAAAAAAAAAAAAAAAAACCCTTTTCATTTGTATAGCACTTGACTATTTTCTTTTTTTTTTTAATTAAAAAAGATTTTTATTTTTTAAAGAGAGATGGGGTCTCACTATATTGACCGGGCTGGCCTCAAAACTCCTGACCTCAAGCAATCCTCCCATCTCAGTCTCCCAAAGTGCTGGGATTATAGATGTGAGCCACTGCGCCCAGTTATTTTTAAATAGAGTTGTGTCTGTTGTATCCTTTGAGTCTTATCACTATAAATCTGTGAGAAGGTAGGTGAGACATCTCTTTTTTTATACACGAGAGGGAGAAAGCTGAACAAAAAGCAGCTAAAAGACCTGCCCCAAATTGCACAAGCTGGCAGAGTGTAAAGAAATCTCTTATATACAGACCCTTACTACATATTTGAATGAATCAATGAAGGCATTTGCTTAAGTTGATGAAACATAGGAGGAATGGGCCAGAACTTCTGATTTCTGGTCAAGCATTCTTTTTACCTGTTTCTGTATAGAATTGTTATAATTTGGGGCTAATAAATCTTTGCGTAAAAGGGGTTGGTGGGTACTGTATCCCGTGAATATAAGTGAAAAGTCTTTCTAAGTCAGTGGTCACAAATTTGCCCGGTCTAAGGAATTACCTGAGGCATTTGTTAAGCATGTGGAATTCCATACCCACAGGAGATTCTGATTCAGAAGGGCTAAAGTGGAGCTCTGGAATCTGTATGTTAAACAACCAACCCAGGTGCCTCTTAGGATATACTGGGTTTGGGAAATGTCTAAGCCTTAAGGCACTGGCAGAGGTAAGGGGTTATTTGATCAGGAAACTGCTGCCCCTCTTAGGGTAAATTCTGGAAACTTTATTTTGACTTTCCTTTCCTTTAGCCATGGACGCATCATATGATGGTACTGAGGTAACTGTCGTGATGGAGGAAATTGAGGAAGCCTATTGTTACACCTCTCCTGGGCCACCCAAGAAGAAGAAAAAGTATAAAATACATGGAGAGAAGGCCAAGAAACCCAGGTTAGCCAACACAATTTGGTTGCTGCTAGCATTTATAAACAGAAGTTGCTTGGAGAGCTGCATTGAGGAAAACTTTTAAGACTCTTTGAAAAAGAATGTTATTATTGAAGTCCTGGGTCGAGGGATGGGGAGTGGGAAGTGAAGGTATTTCTGCCAGCATTGCTATTACTGGCTAGACTTTGCTTTTGTTTTCAAGTTGTCACAAGAAATTGTACCATACGGATGGTAGAAGCTAGGTACAAAAGAGCTACATTATTTATTATTATGCCATTGTTGTTATTTAAACATTTAAAACAAAGCATTAATAAAATTACAAAATTAGAAATAAGGCCGGGTGTGATGGTTCATGCCTGTAATCCCAGCATTTTGGAAGGCCGAGACGGGTGGGTCACCTGAGGTCAGGAGTTCAAAACCAGCCTGACCAACATGGAGAAACCCCATCTCTACTAAAAATATAAAATTAGCCAGGCGTAGTGGCGCACGCCTGTAATCCCAGCTACTTGGGAAGCTGAGGCAGGAGAATCAGTTGAACCTGGGAGGCGGAGGTTGCAGTGAGCCAAGATTGTGCCATTGCACTAACAGCCTGGGCATCAAGAACAAAACTCCATCTCAAAAAAGAAAAAAGACAAAAGCCACACAAAAAGAAATAATACCAATTACATCTGTACACAATATCCAAATTGTAGCTCTAATTTCACTCTTGACTGTGAATACCTCAAACTTGCTGAAACTACCAGCATTGATCATTTTGATTGGTCTGCTTGCTTCCCTCTCTCATCCATGGGGAGATGCTATTGACCAGATTGGTGACCAAAGGCTGCGTAGAGGAATACAGAGTGTGAGTGATAACCAGCCCCTTGAGGAAGCTTTCCCTGAGAGTGGAATGACAGGACAGGACGCCTGTATCTTTCTTTGCTTCTGTTGGGTTTAAAATCATTCCTGCACAAAAGGTGATCTTTAAGAAAGCCAGTCAAATGAGCCTTTGCCTCCAGGTTTCTGAAGAGAAAACAGCCACTTGCTATCTTTACCATTCATTTTCCCCTACTCCCTTGGAGCCCCTTATCTTCCTGGATAGTTACTCCTGACTGTAATATACTGGCTCCAATGTAGTAACTTTAATATGGTAGCTTATATAGGCATTTCTCCTATACCATGAGTTTTTATATTACAAACTGAATGTAATATAATTTGTGTTGTACTGACAGCTATTAGTTATAATCAGGAATAAGATTATAACTTATTATAACACCATCTGAGGATGTTATTTAAATGTTGCTTTGCTTCACTTTCAGTCCCTATTTAGATAAATGCTTAGAAATGAGAAGCTGGGTTTTATCAACCTCTTGACTACCCATACCTTAGCATAGTAGTACTTACTGGTTGAATGATGGAAAGCCTGAAGAAGTCATTGCTTCCTCAGGTCTGCTTACCTCCTGTACTATTACGACATCTACCTGAAAGTGCAGCAGGAGCTCCCCCACCTCCCCCAGTCTGAGATCAATAAGAAGATTAGTGAGAGTTGGAGGCTTCTCAGCGTGGCCGAGAGGAGTTACTACTTGGAGAAAGCCAAACTAGAGAAGGAAGGTTTGGATCCTGTAAGTAATTTTTTTTTTCAGCTATTTTTTCCACTGGTTCAGTGATGAAGGCCTTAGGGAAATGAAGCCCCTTGTTCTGTTTCCTTTTCTTTTTTTGGGGAAACTTTTATCATTTTGTCCTTCTTGACTCTGAGCTTACTTGTTTCCATTTTGATGATGCCCTGCACTCTCTTGTCCTCTTCGGTTGCAGCAATACGTGGAGCTGACATTTTTTTGTGTTTTCTACAGTGAGCCTTAGGTTCCTTTTCTAAATTGTAGTGTAACTTGGAGCCCTTTGTAGTTACTATAATATAGTAGCTTTAATGTAGTAACCTTAATATAGTAGTTTGTATAGGCTTTTCTCCTACGCCTTGAGTTTTCATATTACAGATTGAATGTAGTATATTGTACTAATTGCTATCAGTTGTAATCAGGAATAAGGCTTGCATTTTTAGAGGTAGATAGAGCTGCTTGTGTAATACAGTACCACATTATTTTGTTAGCACTGGTGGTTGGAAATTATGCTAAAAGCAATAACGCCAGTAAAGCCAAAAGTGGTGGAGAAGACCGAGGCTTTGGGTGCTTGGGTTAAAGGACTAACAAGGAAGCATTTAGATTTGTCTGTCAGCATTTTCTTATTTCTAGTTCACAATAACAAAACACACTGACAGCTATTTAAATTGCTGGGTTTTTGTTTTTTTGAGAGTATCCCTGTCATGGCATACACTGCTGTTTTTTTAAACTGAAATTCCTGCAGGAAGAATAACCTTGCTGTTGCAGACTGGAATCTTTTAACTTTATCTCCTTATTTCAATAGAAACAATTGTCTGTAACTTCTGTTTTGGTGGTATAGAGCAACAGCAACAACTATGTTATAGCAGAACAGGTTTTATTTTCTCTTGTTGGAGCCCATCTGCTACTGCCGTTTAAATTATTTTGTGCTTATTGGCCTGGCATTCTTCTTTCTGGGAGAGCTTTGTCTTACCTACAGGCTTGGAGATACTACTCTGTGCTCCCTCCTCTAGGTGATTTGTTTATTAACAGTGAATCTGGGAAATAATCCCTGTAGTGGATGATGAAGTCTAAGAAAAGTTTATCTACTCCCTTCGGTTTCCTTACTATAATAAAATCAGCAATCTAGGCCGGGTGTGGTAGCTCATACCTGTAAACCCAGCACTTTAATAGGCTGAGGTAGGAGGATCATTTGAGCCCAGGAGTTTAAGACTAGCCTGGGCAAGATGGCGAAACTTTATCTCTACAAAAAAAAGTGGTGGGGGGAATGATTAGCCAGGCGTGGTGGCACGCACCTGTAGTCCCAGCCACTCAAGAAGCTGATGTGGGAGGATCACTTGAGCCCAGGAAGTCGAGGTTGCAGTGAGTGGTGATTGTGCCATTGCACTCTAGCCTGGGCAACAGAGTGAGACTCTGTTTCATACACACACACACACACACACACACACACAAAATCAACACAATCTTTATCATGCACAACCTTTTTGTGCATGATAAAGAAAATCCTATGTAATCCTGGAGTGATTTGGTTTTTAAAACTATACACTAATGTAGATCATTATCAAGACTTTAAAAAAATTTAAATCGTCTGCAATGATTCTTCCTTATTTACATGCTTATTTATATCTACCACTATCTCTGCCGCTGCCACCAAGAACATGAATAGGTTAGTTCTGTTAATAGCTGAGTGACCATTGTAACTTTTGAGTCTTGGTTTCCTCATCTGTAAAATGGCAATAGTCTCTTCTCGTAATGTTTAAAATAGGTAATGTAAATCACCTAGCTGAATTCTTGATAATACTGACAAAATAAATATTACCCTTTAGTAGATTAAACATTCAGTGACCATATAATAAGGAAAAGTGGCATTTATTGAGTACCTGAAATGTACCAAGACTGAGTGAAGCTTTATGTGCTGTGTTTGACCTCTCCCAGACTGCCTGGTGTGATGAGAAGACACTCAGTGTCTTCATACCTTAGGAGCCTGTCAGAGCCCTGTGGCAGGCCGTCCTCCTCAGCAGCCCTTCAGGTCTCTTGCCAATTGCAGGTTCCAGTGTTATGCCTTCTAGTCTATAAAATGATTATCATTCAGGCCTTCCAGGTTTGTTTGTGCTTGGATTTGTTAAGTCCAGACCATCCTGTGTGTATTTGCCACCATTTAGTCTTGTTCTCCTTACATGGCTGCTTCAAAGGTTGGCTTGAGAATGCCATTTCCCCATTACCTCTCCAATAAAGGCTCCATAAAAGATTCATTCCATCTGCTTTTATGTTTCATCTGAGTGCTGCTTTTAACTTTTCATTTCTGAGTGCTTCCTTTATGCCTTAAGTAGTCTCATCGACTTCTTGCTTTTGATTTATTGAAGAATCCTTTTGTAGTTGACTTTAGTGTTCCTTTTAAAAGATACTTCTGAAATTATTTTTTTGTTCTGTTTAATTTCAGGTCTCACTTATTTGTTCACTTTGAACTTTTCTGTTTTCTTTATTGGGTGCCTGTAAATTGAAAAAATAAAACATAAATGACTTTTTCTTGGTGCCAATTAGCCATTCAGGGCTGTGCTTTTCAGTACCTGGGCTTGATACTTAGAATACCTGGCCTGGAGTCCCAGCTTTACTGCTTACTAATTGTGTGTTTAGGGAAAGTTTACCTCCCTGAGTTTTATCCTAAATTTTGTCATTTGTTAAATGGGAATAATAATCTTATCTAACGTAATAGTGTTGTTTTTAAGATAACATCAGATAATGTGTTTGAAAACATTTTCTAAACCTGAAGATATTGGGTCATTGTTAGTTTTCACATTTTTTTCCTTAGTGTATTCAGGACCTTATCACATAACCCCTTCTATATATACTTTCTCTCATGAAGGCTTCTCATGAAGCCCCTTAGCTTTGTGATCTGTTCATCTTCTTCTTTGTAAGTCTGGGGAAAACCAGTGAAGTCAGAATGCTTACTTGCCGCCTTGAGTTTCATCTTAGCCTGTTAACTTGTATTTTATGCTTTTTGGGTTTTTATTGAGCGTTATACATTCTAAGGTTTGAATCTTATGCTACTTTGGAATCCTAAAGTGTCAGAGCTCAAAAGGAACTCATAAATTGCCAGATTCAGCTCCCTTGTTTTACAGATGGGGCAGCTGAGGCCTCAGGAGGGGAAAGGATTTGCTCAAGGCTATTCTAGACCTCAGGTTCCAGCTCACAGTTTCATATGGCAAGACCAGTGCCGTTTCCAGAGTTCAGTCTATGCTGTTTCCCGTGTGATTGAGTGAATAAGGTACATTGGCTAAAGTGTGATTCAAATGAAGATGACACTGCTGTTGACAGGGGCTGACCTTATCTGAATTAGGTCAAGAGAGTAGAGTTTTTCCAGTCCCTTTTGCAGCGGAGGGGGGAGAAAAAAGGTCTTACATACACACACACACATATATATATATGTATGTATGTATGTATATATCTCCACGTGGTCTTAGTCCATTTAACTTTGCTTGTCTCCCCCTTCCTGGCTTCCTCATCTTCAGAACTCTAAGCTCTCTGCACTGACTGCTGTGGTTCCGGACATCCCAGGTTTCCGCAAGATCCTCCCACGCTCAGATTATATCATCATCCCCAAGAGCAGCCTGCAGGAGGACCGGAGCTGCCCTCAGCTAGAGCTGTGTGTGGCTCAGAACCAGATGTCCCCGAAAGGACCTCCTCTTGTGTCCAACACTGCCCCGGAGACAGTGCCCAGCCATGCAGGCATGGCAGAGCAGTGCCTGGCTGTGGAGGCCCTGGCTGAGGAGGTGGGAGCCCTTACCCAGTCAGGTGCTGTACAGGAGATTGCCACCTCAGAGATCCTCAACCAGGATGTGCTCCTAGAGGATGCTTCCCTGGAAGTAGGAGAGAGCCACCAACCTTACCAGACAAGCCTGGTAATTGAAGAGACCTTGGTGAATGGCTCAGCAGACCTCCCCACTGGAAGCCTGGCTGTGCCCCACCCCCAGGTTGGAGAGAGTGTATCAGTGGTAACAGTCATGAGGGTAAGTGGCTTTGGTACTGGTGTCTTTGGCTTTGTCTAGAGTTACTTAAAGGGCAGCTAGCACCATGCAGTGTGATTCCAGAGCAGTGGTAATCAAGAACACTGATGTGGCGCTTCTACTGATACTGCAGTTTGAATGTTTCTTGCCCCTGCGCTCACTCCAGAGTTCTTTGGAATTTCTCAGGCACTCTTACCAACTCTACCCAGCTTAGCCAGAATTTTCTTCACGTGAGGTGGTTCATAAGCTACATTAGCAAGAAAGCTGCAAATTGTATTTGAGTTATTCATGAGTCAAAGCTAGGATCTGTTAGGCAATTTAGTATCAGTCAGGGTTTTGTTTTCTGAAGACTGCTTCCTTTTCTTGAAGTGGGATGTCACTCTGTTGCCCAAGCTGGTCTTGCATTCCTGGGCTTAAGCAGTCCTCCTGCCTCAGCCTCCCAAGTAGCCAGGATTATAGGCTTGTGCCACCACACTGGCTCCCTGAAGACTATTTCAGCAAACAATGGCACCTTGAGCAGTGTACAAGAATTTTCACACAAGACCTGTACCAAGGTCTTCCTGGGTTCAGATGGGGTAGGAAGAAAAAGGTTATCTTCAAGGCCAGGTTGATGGGACTCATATCTGAGAAAGAGGAACCAAGTTTCCACAGTGGCGTAAGTGTCATTCTCAGCTGAAGGGAAAGCAGCACTTTTAGCGATCCCAACAACCTCATCTAGAAGTGGAAGTGGAGAGAAACTGCTACCATGCGGTAGTATAATATATAACCTGCCCTCTATAACCTTGGAGAGGATGGCATTCTCAGCGATGGGAATCTTTCTGTAGCCCTATGGCCTGGGCAGAAGAGAACAAGTACCCCTGCAATCTGTCCCAGGCCTAAATCCTTATTTGTTACCTCAGTGCTGTTTATGATAATGAAGTGTGCAACTAGCCTGTTTTTGTTGTTGTTTTTTGAGACGGAGTTTTGCTCTTGTCGCCCAGGCTGGAATACAGTGGCGAGATCTCAGCTCACTGCAACCTCCACCTCCCGGGTTCAAGCGTTTCTCCTGCCTTGGCCTCCAAGTAGCTGTGATTACAAGCGTGCGCAACCACGCCTGGCTAATTTTTGTATTTTTTTTTTTTTTTAGTAGAGACAGGGCTTCACCACGTTGGCCAGGCTGGTCTTGAACTCCTGACCTCGAGTGATCCACTCACCTCAGCCTCCCAAAATGCTGGGATTAACAGGCGTGAGCCACTGCACCTGGCCACCACTAGCCTGTTTAAAGCAGGTAAATAGGGTGCTAAGAACACTTGAAAGGGTTAGAATTGGATTCTCTTACTAACTGCTTATGTGATCTTCGAAGTCCTAAATCTCTTAGAACCTCAGTTTTCTCATCTGTAAAATAAAGATAGCACATTTCCTGGGGTAATAGTTTTCTCTTTGTTCTTAATTAAACTTTTTGAGATCATCATAAATTCATTCCTTTTGATAAGCACACTGGGATGAGTACACTGTCTGTTATTAAACTTAATCCAGGCTTCCAGTGTCGAGTGGCCTGGGTGTTTACTCTGTTTCAGTGAAACTGTCCTCTTCGTTGCCCGTAGGATTCCAGTGAGAGTAGCTCCTCTGCACCAGCCACACAGTTCATCATGTTGCCTCTGCCTGCCTACTCAGTTGTGGAGAACCCCACCTCCATCAAACTGGTCAGTACTGTGTGTGGGGGATTGATGGCAATTAGGGTGTCATAAGCATTTTTTTCTATGTAGATTTGTTTTTTTTTTTTTTTCTTTCTGAGCTACCAGTTGTAGGACCAAGTGGATTTCTAAAAGTATTAGAACCTCAGGATGTGAGAACTGGCAAAGGTTTCAGAGATTATGTGGTCCATATGCTCTTAATGGGGGTGAGGGGTTGTAGATAGATCTCCATGGGATCCATGAACTCACCTCAAGTTTTATACAAACCTTTTTCCTGGAATAGTTTCCATGACTTCTACAAAATTTTCATAAGTGTACATGATTTAGGAAAATGAGCAGCTGATGATCTAATTCAATACTGTGATCGTACAGATTAGGAAAAGGACCCAGAGGAGAGAAGGGACTTGTTCAAGGTTACAACACAAGTCAGACTGGATTCTAGTTTCTTGATTCCCAGTTGATATTTTTTTCAGCATTGGGGCTGAGATTTATCCCTAACTCTTTCTCTTTTTCTGACACTATTATAAATGGCATTTTAAGAAAATTTTCAATATCTGATTGCCTACAGCTAATACCTCGTAATACAGTTGATTGCTTTGTATATTGGGCTTGTATTCTGCAACTTTGCTTAACTCACTTATTAGTTCTGGTAACTTTTGTAGGTGCTGTTGAATTTTCTACATAGTTAATCATGCTGTCTACATGTAATGACAGTTTTATATCTCCTTTCTGATTTGAATTCCTTCTTTCTTTTTCTTGCCTTATAATATTGTCTAGGACTTCTGGTACAATGCTGAATAGAAGTTGTAAGAGCAGACATCTTTGCCTTGTCCTCATGTAAGGAGGAAAGGATTCAGTCCTTCCTCATTAAGTATATTAACTATAGGTTTTTCCTACATGCCCTTTATCATGTTTAAGAGTTCCCTCTATTCCTAATTTTCTGAGAGTTTTTATCAGGAATGGATGTTGGATTTTGTCAAATGCTTTTTCTGTGTCTATTGAGAGTATTATAAGAATTTTCCAGAAGTTGGTTAAGGTGGTGAACTTCACTATTATTCAAATTTTAAACCACCCTTGTATTCCTGGGACAAACCCCATTTGACAATGATGTATTATCCCTCTCACAGATTGTTGGATTTGATTTGCTAAAAATTTTGCTCAGAATTTGGCTCAGAATTTCCTTGTACAGTCTGTCCGCTTTTTGTATCAGGGTAATGCTTGCCTCTTAAAATGACTTGGGAAATATTTTCTCCACCTCAGTTCTTTTCCTTAAATGGTAGTATTACCAGTGAAGTCATCTGGGCCTGGAATTTTCTTTGTCAGAAGGTTTTTAACTGCAAGCCCAATTTTAAAAATATATAAAGTTGTTCATAACATTCCCTTATTACCCTGTAATAAACACTGTACTGATCTACAAAGATAATTTGGACTGTTGTTCCCCTATTGCTGACAGATGAAAAAGTTTAGACCTTAAAATAATACCTGATTCTGTTGGCCACTTCTGGTTAAGGCCACTCTCTCCAGCTTTCCAATGACAAGTAATGCTTTACATTACAGCCAACTAATATTCTAAGATTCTTAGAAATGGACAAACCACTTGTTGCTTATTTTGGTTGTTTCTGGACGGTTACTACCTGTGTGGAAAAATTCAGGATGCTAAACAACAGTGTAACTTTATGGCCTGGTACTACACTGGAGCATGTCACAAGTTTGCAAGGGCAGTGACTCCTCCCTCTACTAACGGATACTACCAGAGACTTCACACAGCACAGACCTCGATTACTAACACCTAAATATTAGCACCCCATGGGATTTGCAGTCCCTGTGTTCATGCCTAGTACTTTGGTAAGCTCCACACCAGGCACATACTGTTTTGTGCAATCTTTAAAGACATCTGCAATAGACAATATGCAGTTTGTTTATAAACTATGAGGTTTATGAACAGAGAGAACTCTTTACATTTGCTATTATGTCTTAACAGGCACAATCTGAAATACAATTTTGTACTAGCAGTGTATAAAAATACTTTCTAAACAATACTTTTGATAGGTACAGTAGCACTTTAAAGAAAACCACTGTGTAGTTATTCCTTTTGAGGACCTACTATAACAATTCAACTTACTGTCCCCAGCTACATCTAAAGCACGAACGTGGAAAGCAAGTTCTCTTACCCAGGTACACACCACACACACCCACGTACTGAAACAATCTCCATCTATGATGCATGCTGATGAGGCATCAGTCTCAAACAGGGCATGAGATGACGGTGTTTGGAGCCTGTTTCCATTTCCAGGTTTGGTATGAATGAACAAAAGGCAAAGGCAAGATGGAGTCTGTGTATGGGCCCTCTCTAGGAGTTTAATCTGGCATACCAATATTTAACTTGGGAGGTGGGGGAACGTATTTCCCGGGGCTCTGGATTAAGACTACCTGATCTTCCTTCCAAACACTGGAGCAATTTTTGGAGCTTCTGGAACCGATGTTTCTTCAGCACCTTCACTATCTTCCTGATGGAGAATGTATGAAATGTTTCCATATTCTCTTAAAAGTGGGAAAATTTCAAGCAGAAATTGACAGAAGTCTCTGCGAATACCAAACCACTAATGATTGCCCCCTTTTCACCTAAATGTTGTGACCATTAAAGTTAGTAACAAAAGCCAAAGGGGGACAAATATGGAAATATAGGAGAATGTATTGCGGCCATCCAATCTGTGAACCAGCAGGACCTCAAAGGTGAGCAGGGCACGACATCAGTCATTATCCAGCTGATGTCCATGGTCACGTGTATTCTTCACTGCCCCAATAGTTCTCATTTGTTCTTTTTCTAGTTTTTTAAGGTAGAAGCTGATGTCATTGATTCAAAACCTTTCTTTTCTTTTCTCTTTTTTTTTTTTTTTTTGGTAGATAAGGTTTCACTCTGTTGCCCACACTAGAGTACAGTGGCACAATCATGGCTCACTGCATCCTTGACTTCCCGGGATTGACCTGCCTGCCCCAGCCTCTCAAGTAGCTGGGACCACAGGTGTACACCAATATACCCAGCTAATTGTTTTAAATTATTTGCAGAGACGGGGGTCTCTCTGTGTTGCCCAGGCTGGTCTTAGAACTCCTGGGCTCAGGCAATCCTCCTGCCTTAGCCTCCGAAAGTGTTGGAATTACAGGTATGAGCCACCGTGCCCAGCTCTTTCTTTCTTTTCTAATGTAGGTGCTTACTGCTATGAATTTCCCTCTAAGCACTGCTTTAGTGGCATTCCACAAATTCTGATATGGTGTGTTTTCATTTTCATTCAATTCAAATACTTTCTAATTTACATCTTTGACCAATGAGATATTTAGAAGCTATTATTTACTCTCCAAATATTTGGGGATTTTCCAGATATCTTTCTGTTATTGATTTATAATTTAATACCACTGTGGCCTGACCTTTTTGATTTATATAAACTGAATCCCTTTAAATTTATTGAGGCTTGTCTTACGGCCCAGAATGTGGTCTGTCTCGATAAATGTTATGTACACTTGAAGAGAATGCATAGTCTGCTATTGGGTGGAATGTTCTATACATATCTAATTAGGTCAAATTGATTGATAATGTTCAACCCTTTTATATCCTTACTGATTTTGTTTACTTGTTCTATCAGTTATAAGAGAAAGCATCTGGCCAGGCATGGTGATATGTGCCTGTAATCCTAGCACTTTGAGAGACTGAAGCAGAAGGATTGCTTGAGCCCAGGAGTTCAAGACCAGCCTGGGCAAGGCAGGGAGACCCCATCTCTACAAAAAAAAGGCTGAGGTGGGAGGATTGCTTGGGCCCAGGAGTTGGAGGATACTCCAACTGTGATCGTGCCACTGCACTGTGTAGCCTAAGCAACAGACTGAGATTCTCCAAAAAAAAAAAAGGAGGTGACATCTAACTATCCTTGTAGATTTGTCTATTTCTTACAGTTCTCTTAATTTTTGTGTCATGAATTTTGACTCTATTGTGAAGTATGTAAGCATCTAGGATTGTTGTGCCCTCTTGATAAATTGACCCCTGTGTTATTACGAAATGACCTTTATCTCTAGTAATCTTTGCTCTGAAATCTACTTTGTCTAATGTCTAGCTTTTAAAAATTATTGTTATATCAATAAATTTATTTTTCCATCCTTTTAACTAATTTATATCTTCATAAAGTGTTTTTGTTTTGTTCTGCTTTGTGTAGATAGCATATAGTTTGAATATAAAAGCAAGACCCTCTGACGGTCTCTGTCTTTAAAAGATATTGTGTAAGCCATTAATATTTAATATGATTATTGATATGGTTACATTTAGATCTATTATCTTGCTATTTGTCTCATCTGTTCTGCCTTCTTCTGATGTGATTATTTTTTATGGATCTGTTTTCTTTCTCTTAGTGGCTTATTAGCTATTGACTTTGTTTTGGTTATTTTAGTAGTTTCTTTAGGGCTCAAGTACATATTTTTAACTTACCAGTTTATTTTATCTTCAAAAATGTCTGCTGCAGATAAACAATATGTTGTAGATAAGAAAGCTGCAATATTTTAAAATAGGAACAGCCTGTAGCTTTGACTCATGGCGAAACTGCTTGTTTCTCCTGAGTCTTTATTCTCCTGGAAATTACTGTTCTTTCATTTAGAACATTTATTATTATTAGAGAAATTACATTTCTCTAATAAATGTCAGCCAAGCACTTCTAGAAAAGTGTTTTATGATTAATACTTAGGACTGAGACATCATCCTTGAACATTAGCAATTTTTTTCCTAAAGTCATTTCTCTAGCCTACTGTTAAGGAATATTCCCAAGTTCATGGTAATTTACTTATAAAACTAACTTATCTTAAATTTTTACTCTGCTTTCTTGAGGTGTTCGGAATGAGAATTATACATTGGCCACAACCTGAGAAAGGATCAGAGATGTTTTATATTCCAGTATTAATAGTCAATCTAAGTGAATGTTTTCTCATTCCTTATGTCACTTTCTCAGCAAGACACGCCTATAAAATAGGAAAAACAGGTGATTTTACAGAGGAAGAAACTCAGGGCCCAAGAGTTAAGGTCCCTTACCACCAGGTCATCCAGTGTATTAGTGGCAAAATTGGAACCCAAATCTTGGTCTTTCTCTCTTTTGGTGCCATACGACTTCACACTCATCCTTGACTTAATACCACTGTCATAATTGCTTTTTCCTTAGGCTTCCTTGCAGAGGTAGCTAATGGTAGTTTGGTGTTTCCCCAATGGAGTTTTTTGCTTTTCGGCTGGACTAGGGAAGCTGGGATTAATAGCTGAGTAAACATTCGTATGTGACAGAACAAATCTGACAGAGAAATGGGTTTTTTTCCAGCTTTAATCTAGAAGTGAAGCATGACTAATGAATGAGTCATTTCTATTTGTAGCTGAAATATAATAACCCATTGTAATACATTTTGCTCAAAGGGAGATCAGTGGAGATGATAAGAGCCAGTGGCTATATATATTAATATGCAAATAACTACATTCTGTTGAGTATCAAAGGATGGGCCTGGCTTATACCCTGAATTGCCCTTATTTTTGAATCCTGAATTGCCCTTATTTTTGAATCCTGAATTGCCCTTATTTTTTCAGTGACCATGGATCTATTTTTATTCTGAATCCCAAGTCCTTAGTTGTCTGAAGAAGAAGATGAAGCAAATTCTTTGAAGTATTTAGAGCCAGAGGGTGCAGCTGGATGCATAGAAGGAATGTTGGACCAAGAATAGAGAAATCTGGGTTCTAGGTCTAGCTCTGCCCTTGATTGATGATATGAGGCAAAGCATTTAAACCTCAGTAGTAATAATACATACTTAATACAATTGCTGAGAGTATTAAATGACATATTGATAAAGTGTTTAGCACTGTGTGGTGCCTAGCTCAATGCATAGCAACTATCACTTTCTTCATTCTTCTGGTACCTAACTGTAACTTTGGGCAATTGTCTTTCCCCATTTGAACTTAGTTTCTCCATTTCTAAAAAGTGAATTTGTTGTGTTGTAGTACCTTTCCAACACTGACCTTTTATGGTAGGATTATGAATTGGTTATCCTCCCATAAGCTCGTGACCTCCTGGTGTTGGCTGTGGTTATAGTGGTCATCTGAGTCTGAGACAGGTTGGATTGTTCTATTGATTCTGATGTACTCTTTATTTACAGACCACTACATATACCCGCCGGGGCCATGGGACATGCACCAGCCCAGGGTGCTCCTTTACATATGTCACCAGGCACAAGCCACCTAAGTGCCCTACCTGTGGTAACTTCCTAGGAGGGAAGTGGATTCCAAAGGTAAGGTCCATTGGCTGTTGCTGCTTTGGAAGCCTCACAGAGTAGGCTTTCTGTTTGCCATTAGGAACAGGTGATTTTTAAAAAGTTAACATTTGTTTTTACTGTCTGACTATACAAGTAAATCATTTCCATTGTATATAGTTTGTTTAAAAAATAACACAAGAAAAATAAATTGTTATCCAAACTCATATACCATCCAAAGAAAAGCCGTTATTAACATTTTGGTGTACTTCGTTCCAGTCTTTTTTCTGTGAATAAGTTCTGTATCTGTTTATTTCTTCTTTCCCTCTTTTTCAAATAGAGATGGGGTCTTGCTCTGTTGCTCTGGCCTCAAACTATCTCCTATCTCGGCCTCCGAAAGTGCTGGGATTACAGCACTGTGAGCCACTGTTTTCCCTTTTTTTCTATTTTTTCGTGGATATCTCCAATACTATAATATTTTACTTTTTTAAATTTAACATATCATGCCTTTAAATATTCTTCAAAAATATTACCTGTTTCATAATTTCCATGAACTACTACACCATGTTTATTTACTTATTTCTGTCATCCCCTTATCTATATATATAGATGTCTATATCTGTGTCTTTAACATTTTTATTTAACACTCATCGCCAGTTAACAGTGTTTCTGTTTATGTTACATTATGAGTTCCTTAATGACCTTGGTATCCCCCACAGCCTTTGCCCATAGAAGACATTGAAGAAATAAATGAGCATCACAGCTGTGCCCTTTTGAAGTTGCGTTTAACATGCTGTCACCTGTGTATGCTTGGTGCACACTAGATAAAACATACATACTTGCCACATTTTTATATGAAACTATACATTTTAAGGGCTAAAATGGGCGGAATAGGCAGTAAATTCTCACCTCGTTCAGAGAGGAGAGACATTTGTAAGGCCTGGGACAGACAGGGAAGGTTTTATAGAAGAGAGAGAGTCTTGAAGAATCAACAGAATTTGGGTGGGTAGAAAAGGAAAGAGAGGACATTATTTTAGTGAAAATTGCTTAGGTTGGGATTGTGATTATCACATGTTTAACTCAGCATAGTCCAAACATATATGTGTAGAAAAACCTTATAGCAGCATACTTTAAATTTCTCCAGGGCAATTTTCACATCTCTTTGACAAATACTGGGATGGTGACTTGCCCTCTGGATGAGTGTTTTTGCTTCTGGCTAAGTTCAGGGTAGCACCAATTCCAGGAGACAGAACAGGATAATTGAGAACACAATTCTGGAGTTAGCTACCTCAGTTCAGACCCCTACTTCCCAAGGTTTCTAACTATGTAATCTTGGTCAAGACATCTATATCTGTTCTGGATTTAAGTTTTGTCTCATCTGTAAATGGAAGGTAGTACCTACTTCATTAGGGATGTTAGCAGGGTCACATAAGATTATCCATATAGACTAAATGGCACCGTTTCTGGTATACATTAGATCTTCAGTGAGTGCCCTGCTATCATCATGATAGACATCAATGTAATTATTAGCCCTACTATTGCTCTTCATGTTGTCACTTCTAGGGTCAGGAAGGACCTAGTGCTAATGTCTCACAGGAGGTTTTGTAAAGCTCTTGTGCCATCTTCTCTGATGTGCTTCTGTGAAGCCATCAGTGTATTCCCAGTGTATTCCCCAAAAAGGCAGTTCTCTAGCTGCAGTAGGGAGATTGAACTGCATAGTAGTCAGAATTTGCCTTGGCCTTTCTTGACTGATGCAAAGCAGGTCTCTTAAATGACCATATTTCCTGCGCTTGTGCGTGAAAGACTGTCAGTGATCGTTGTGGGCTTGTCCCTCCTGCAGGCTATTTTTACTTTGGCTTTTTCATTTCTTGTATGTGTGGTTTCTTTCCACTTTGACTGAAATAACTTTTTTTTTTTTTTTTT
>NW_012122932.1:4355992-4389579 GCF_000951035.1 Colobus angolensis palliatus
CAAAGTGCTGGGATTACAGGCTTGAGCCACCGCGCCCGGCCTGAAAACAATTTTTTTCTTAGCTACCTCCCCCCATCTTGACTTGCTAAGTCAGAATTTGCCAATGTATTTTGCAAGAATTACCATGTAAAGAGTAGATACTGTGATCTCTAAAGCTTATAGAAACAGAATAAGTGAGAGAAGATAGGTAACATTTTACCATCAATGCACTTAGAATTTTAGAAATAAAATTGACTTTGATTATCAACTACTTCAACTCTTTTGAGTTTCCAGCTGAGGAAAAATAGATTTTAGAAAAGTGACTTACTAAATTCACACAGCTAATTATCCCATTGCCTTTTCCACTAAACCACACTTCTCAGGCATTGCTATGCTGTTTAGCTGCAGAGTGTTAGACAAGCTTGTCCAATCCATGACCCAGGATGGCTTTGAATGAAGCCCAACACAAATGCATAAACTATCTTAAAACATTGAGATTTTTTGTTTTTTAACAACTGGTGATCAATGTATTAAAATAGTTGACTTAAGCATCTGTAGTGGTGACTTCCATCTCAACTCCTGGCTCAGTACTGATGGAAGTAATCTGCTTAATTTCAGAAGGACTGTGCAAGTCAATTAGTTGTTTGTGGATTCTCCTATGGAAACATTCCTGTGTCTTAGAACCTTGACCACAAATTTTTCTTGTAGTGATTCTCAAAGTCTTGGTAGGCATTCGAACTGATCCTTTCACTGAGATTCTTTTCCTTTGCTCCTCTGATCAAGTCAGCACACATCTTCTCCAGGGATTTTATGTTGCAGCTCGTTAGAATGATTTGAATTCGGTGAATTGCCACCTCCAGCTCCATGGGTGTTTTTCCGGTGTCTTTAAAAGCCTTGGCTGCAGCGGGCTTCCTGACCGACTTGTTCCTTGGCGAGAGAGAACAGCGGTGAGTCAGGAGCAGGAGCGGGCAGGAGCGGGCGGACCGCAGCTCTGCACCACCTACGACCGTGTCTTCCTGAAAGAGCAAAACATTACGATATTTTTTTGTGTGTGATTATTTTATTTTTATTTTTTTAAGCTCATCAGCTATTGTTAGTGTATTTTATGTGTGACTCAAGACAATTCTTCCAATGTGGCCCAGGGAAGCCAAAATTGGACAACCTTGATCTATTAATAAAATTTCTTGAATTCTGATTTTTGAAGCAACAAGTATAATTTGTCTCTAAAAGCTCCAAGTGTGTTTGTGCCAGCCAGGAAATGACTCGCCTTTTGTTATATTGTTCTAGAGTTCATACTGGCTAAAGTTAGCCCAAGAAATATGTGCCATAGTTCTCAATGAATTGAATAAAACAAAAGATAGTATATAAGGCTGTTTAGCTCAAGGCTTCATTCTTAAAGCCTTCCGATGGCAGCAACTGAGGTCTCTCTGAGCCTGCAGCCTGTTTTATTTACCTTAAATTTTGAAAGTAACATCTAAAATGAGTAGGCTGAGTTAATGAAATGTGAGATCACCAGGTAGAGTTGTTTTGCTCAGATTGCTTAAATTACCCGATCTTTCTGCAGTGATTTTTGTCTAAAATAGCCTACTTAGTAGGCAGTGTTTGCTCAAAGATCTTATCTCAAGAAATGAGTTTAGTCTCCTGTTTTTCTGCTAAATTTTCTCTCTCCTGCAGTAAATAAACTCTGTGCACTTGACTTGGCATTTCTCGTCATGTTAACTCACTCTTTTAGAATCTGAGAATGCTTTACTAAAGAGCTCTTAAGAGGTCACCTGTTACTGGCTCTTTTTTTTTTTTTTTCCAGACAGGAACAGGGTCTCGCTCTGTCATCCAGGCATGAATACAGCTCACTTGCAGCCTCAGCCTCCTGGGGTCAAGTGATCCTGCCACCTCAGCCTCTCTAGTAGCTGGGAACACAGGAACACAGGCTGCATACCACCATGCCTGGCTAATTTTTTTGTTTGTTTGTTTGTAGAGATGTGGTCTTGCCATGTTTCCCAAACTGGTCTTGAACTCCTGGGCTCAGGCGATCCTCTTGCCTCAGTTTCCCAAAGACTTAGGATCACAGGCATAAGCCATGGCGCCTGGCTGTTACTGGTTCTGAACTAGAAGTGCAGTGTGCAGATGGCTTTGGAAATGTTGAGGGGTTTTGGGGTAGTAAGCTACTGGGAGATAAATCATATTGAAATTTAATGACATTGGCACAGACACTAAAGTTCTGTAATGTGCAGGGAGGTCCTCCACACTAAAGAATTAGGTCACCCAAAATGCTGTCTGGCTCCTGTTGACAGACACTGAGAGCCCAACCCTTTGCTATTTCTTTTTTTTTGAGACGGAGTCTCGCTCTGTCGCCCAGGCTGGAGTGCAGTGGCCCGATCTCAGTTCACTGCAAGCTCCGCCTCCCGGGTTTAGCCGTTCTCCTGCCTCAGCCTCCCGAGTAGCTGGGACTACAGGCACCCGCCACCTCGCCCGGCTAGTTTTTTGTTTTTTTTTTTTAGTAGAGACGGGGTTTCACTGTGTTAGCCAGTATGGTCTCGATCTCCTGACCTCGTGATCCACCCGTCTCGGCCTCCCAAAGTGCTGGGATTACAGGCTTGAGCCACCGCGCCCGGCCCCCTTTGCTATTTCATAAGGGGGAATGAGGATTCAATTGAAGCTTGCCTTACACCACATAACTAATTAGGAGTGAAGCTAAGCTTGATAGAACCCAGCCTTTATGTTTCCTAGTTTACAGTGCCCTTCACGATATGCATGGTGGGTAGAAAACCTTTCTGAAACCTATTCCAGAGACAACCACTATTTAAAAACATTTTTTTAAAGTGTGCGGGTGTGTATGTAATACTGTTATTTCCACTGCAGTGCTAATTGGATAAAAGCTGAGACACCAAGGGCTTTTTAAAACCAGGTCTAGCTAAAATAGCGGCTGCCATTTTTAGTGAGTTTGAGTATTTATAGCACATGAGAATGCATGAGTTAATTTGATCCAGTGCAAAGTATGTGACATATGTGTAAGTCATTCTTAAGATTCACCTTAAAGAATCTGGGACAAAAAATAGAATTTTTCCCAAAGGAGGTGGGAAAATTTGAATCTGTCCACATGAGGTTGTGGCCACACTGGGATTAACTGAATCTCGTAAAAGGACCACCAAGGTGAACAACTTAGGCCTCTCAGTTCCTGGGTGGCAGTGTGTCATCCTCTCTCTAGACACAGAGAAGTAGGCTTTGAATCATGTCAAACTAAATGTAAAACTAAAAAATGCCAACATTTGGTTGATGAAACCTGGAGAGGCTTTTCAATAAGAATTCATTAGAAGATGAACAGCTTTATGCAGATGAAGGCATTTAATACTATAGTGAAAGGAACCTGTAGCCAGAAGACTTAGATTCAGGCTAGTTTTACACTTGAGACCTTAAGTTAACTTCTTCCTTTCATGGACCTTGGTTTCCGTATTTGTCGCCTATATGTTATTAAAATGATCAAATGAGAGAATGTTTGTGAATGTCATCAACTGTAAAATGCCTTATGTATACAAGGTATTCTTATTTTTCTAGGAAAAGCCAGCCAAAGTAAAAGTGGAATTGGCTTCTGGTGTCTCTTCCAAAGGCTCTGTGGTGAAAAGAAATCAGCAACCTATCACCACTGAGCAAAATTCCTCTAAGGAAAATGCCTCCAAACTGACTCTGGAGAATTCGGAAGCTGTAAGCCAGCTCCTGAATGTAGCTCCTCCCAGAGAAGTAGGTGAGGAGAGTGAGTGGGAGGAAGTGATCATCTCCGATGCCCATGTTTTGGTTAAGGAAGCTCCTGGGAATCGTGGTACAGCAGTCACTAAGACACCAGTCGTCAGAAGTGGTGTGCAGCCTGAGGTCACTCTGGGGACCGCTGACAATGACAGTCCTGGAGCAGACATACCAACACCATCTGAGGGGACAAGCACCTCCAGTCCACTCCCTGCTCCTAAAAAACCTGCAGGGTAAGTCAATGTGTTTGTATAATACAGAGTTGTATTTAAAATAACAGCTTTGGAAATGCCCCATGTTTGTTTTATTCCATGTCCATACAGCATGCCTAAGAGAGGCAGCAGAGCCCAGGCAGTGGTTCCTGTTTTAGAGATACAGAAACCAAGGCCTAGAGATATATAAAGATTGTCCCTTCCCCCGGACTCTGCTATCCATGTACTGCTGTCAGATTACTTACACATCTCTTCTTGTCAGTCTCCCTAAAGCAGTTATTAGAGTCTTGTTGGCACAGGCTCTGGGCAGTATTAAAACTGTGAGTTACCAGTCCTGGATACTGGATTTGGAAAGAGAAGCTTTATGAAAGCATCCTGTAGAAAGAGTTCTGGCCTGATGGTCAGAGAACTCAGTACTGGTTCCAACTGTTTCTGGCTTCTGCTTGACCTTGGGCATTGTCACTTCATGTCTGTTGACCTCAGTTCTCTCCTTTGAAAAATCTTGAGTTGGGTATTAGAAAATCTCTTCCTCACAGGCTGACTATACAAACTGAAGATTGTGTATAAAACATGTAACTGAGTACCTTATAAGTCGGAGGAAGTCACTGTCTTTTTCTCCCCTTTTCCTCCTTAATTGATTCTGCGTATATCCCTTCCCTGAGGAAGTTGTGTTCTTGTAACTAAAGACCCTTATTTGTATCAGTGGTTCTCAACTGGTAACAGTTGTGCCCGCAGTGGACACCAGAAGCCAATTCCACTTTTAACTTTGGCTAGCTTTTCCTGGAAAAATAAGAATGCCTTGTATACCTTGTATACAAATATGTATGTGTGTATGTATATATATTTTTCCCACTTTTTTTTTTAAACACAAATCATAGCACAACATACTTCTATATCTTGTTTTTTATTTTTTTGTTTATTTTTATTGTTTTGAGACAGGGTCTCGCTTCGTCATTCAGGCTGGAGTGCAGTGGCCCGAACACAGCTCCCTGAAGCCTCACCCTCCCGGGCTCAATCGATCTTCCCATCTCAGCCTCTTGAGTAGCTGGGACTACAGGCACGCACTACCACACCTGGCTAATTTTTGTATTTTTTTTGTAGAGATGGGGTTTTGCCATGTTGCCCAGACTGGTCTCGAACTCCTGGGCTCAGGTGATCCACCTGCCTTGGCCTCCCGAATACATCTTGCTTTTTTTTTTGGAATGGAATCTCGTTCTGTCGCCCAGGCTGGAGTGCAGTGGTGCCATCTCGTTTCACTGCAAGCTCCGCCTCCCGGGTTCATGCCATTCTGCCTCAGCCTTCCGAGTAGCTGGGACTACAGGCGCCCGCCACCACACGCAGCTAATTTTTTGTATTTTTAGTAGAGACAGGGTTTCACCGTGTTAGCCAGGAAGGTCTTGATCTCCTGACCTTGTGATCTGCCCACCTCGGCCTCCCAAAGTGCTAGGATTACAGGTGTGAGCTACCGCACCCGGCCCCATCTTGCTTTTTTTTTAAAAAATAATGTGGCAATATACTTTGGCGATGGTTTTGTATATTTAAAGGGTGAAGCTGTGCACTTTAGAACTTTTGTTTGAGACATGTAAATCACTTTAGCAAATGTTTATTGAGGCCTTCTGCAGTGCAGGCCCTGTGCTCAACACTGGTGCTGCAAAGATGAAGCAAACATGGACTCTGTTCTCTAGGGTCTCTAAGCTGCTGTCATAAGTATATGCTCTAACTAGAGATAGATTAAATATTATAGCTATAATAGCGATTGGCATTACATGCTATAGACATTGTTTTACACTTCTTTGTCTTCGCAGTGACTCCATACGTATAGGTAATTACTGTTCCATTTTACATGTTAGAAACTTGAAGTTAACAGAAGAATGAAATTACTTGCCCCGGGCCACACAGCTGTTTAGTGGTTGAATTTGAACTCAGTCTGTCTAAAGCTTGATAGCTGAATCCCAATACTATCCTCTAATAAAGCACTATATAGAGATTGCACTTTGGTTTTCTTCCCTTTGTTCCTGAATTTCCAGATTTCTCTTCTTATTCTTTTCAGAGTTGACCTGCTTACCCCTGGGTCCAGAGCTCCAGAGCTTAAAGGCAGAGCACGGGGCAAGCCCTCATTACTGGCTGCAGCAAGACCCATGAGAGCGATTTTGCCAGCCCCAGTTAATGTGGGGCGAGGCAGCAGCATGGGACTGCCCAGGGCCAGGCAGGCCTTTTCCCTGAGTGGTAAGGGCTGGGGCATACCTGGGATGGGGGTGCTGTCTGATGGGAAAGGGATAGGAGTAGGGGGTTGAGAATGGACATAGAGACTTGGGGAGACTCTGAATGCACTGAAGTCACCAGTTTGGCTCCTGGTTCTCTCAGATAAGACTCCCTCTGTGAGGACTTGTGGTCTGAAGCCAAGCACACTGAAGCAGCTGGGCCAGCCCATTCAACAGCCATCTGGCCCTGGTGAGGTGAAGGTAAGACCCATTTTCCGGAGTGGGAGCTGTTTGAGGGTCTGGCTGCTGCCATTTAATGTATCAAAACTATATGTAAAGGCAGATCCCAATTCTTACACGTTGGCAGACCTCTGGGAGGAGGTTAACATGAATGATTTGTCTATTTTTTAAGTAATTTATTTTTATGAAGTGAATACATGTTTTTAAACCTTTTACTTAGAAATAATTTATAACAGAAAACAGTTGCAAAAATAAAAATAGTACAGAGAACACCCATATACTCTTTACCTAGAGTGACCTATTGTTAATGTATTAGCCCATTTTGCTTTATCTTTTTTGTTCCTTTGTGTTCCCCCCACCATGTGTGGGTGTGTACACGTGCATGTGTGTAAAATACACATTATAGGGTAAGTTATGCCTTTATGCTTGTTTGTGTATTTCATGAGAATAGGGATATTCTTTTTTTTTTTTTGGTGGTGGAGTCTCACTCTGTTACCTAGGCTGGAATGCAGTGGCACAATCTTAGCTCGCTGCAGCCTCCACCTCCTGGGTTCAAGTGATTTTGCTGCCTCAGCCTCTCCTGAGTAGCTGGGATTTCAGGAGCACACCACCACGCCTGGCTAAGTTTTGTATTGTTGGTAGAGATGGGGTTTCACCATGTTGGCCGGGCTGGCCTTGAACTCCTGACCTCAAGTGATCCACACACCTCAGCCTCCCAAAGTGCTGGGAATACAGGCGTGAGCCACCGTGTCCAGCCTAGAATAGGGATATTCTTTTACTGAAACATTGATGCATACCTTTACTCTCCCATTCATATTCCAAATTGTGTCAGTTTGACCTGTGAGCCCTGAAAATCTGAGACAGGTCTCAGTTAATTTAGAAAGCTTATTTTGCCAAAATTGAGGACATGCACCTGGGACACACCCTCGGGAGGTCCTGATGACATCTGCCCAAGGCAGTCATAGCAGTTTGGTTTTATACATTCTAGGGAGACATCAATCAACATACACAAGATGAACATTGGTTCAGTCTGGAAAGGCAGGACAACTTGAAGCAAAGGCAGGAAGACTTAAAGCAGGGAGGGGGCTTCTAGGTCATAGGTAGATAAGACACAAGTGGTCGCATCCTTCTGAGTTTCTGATTAGCCTCTCCAAAGGAGGCAGTCAGATATGCATTTATCTCAGTGAGCGGAGGGTGACTTTGAATAGAATGGGAGGCAGGTTGGCCCTAAGCAGTTCCCAGCTTGACTTTTCCCTTTAGCTTAGTGATGTGGAGGCCCCACGATTTATTTTCTTTTCACAGACCCAATTATAGATAGATAGATAGATAGATTTTTTTTTTTTTTCCCAGAAACAAGATCTTGCTGTGTTGCCCAGGCCGGAGTGCAGTGGTGTAATCATACCTCACTTCTGCCTCGAACTCCTAGGCTCAAGGAATCCTCCCAACTCAGCCTCCTGAGTAGCTGGGTACACAGGCAGGCACCACCATACCAAGCTAATTTTTAAATGTTTTTCTGTAGAGATGGGGTCTTTTGCTGTGTTGCCCAGGCTGATGTCAAACTCCTGGCCTTAAGCGATTCTCCCTCCTTGGCCTCCCAAAGTACTGGGATTACAGGCATTAGCCACCTCACCCAGTGTCTTTTTTATTTTATTGTATATTTTTAAAGCCTCTCCCATTCTAGAAGAGTTCCTTTACATGGCATATTTTTCTCCAGTCTAAGATCCAGTCTAGGATCAGATATTAACATTTAGTTGTCATGTCTCTTTAGCTTCCTTTTAAAAATGAATGCATGATTGTAGAAAATAAAGAAAATTCAGGTAAAGGAGAAAGAAAAGTCCTTTATGATCCTGCCACCCAGAATGACCATCCGATATGCTTTCAGGTCTTTTCCTGAATGTGTGTGTGTTTATTTTTTAATAATCAGAAACTTGGCTCTTACTCCATATACTAGTTTGTGGCTTATATTTTCACTTCATTTAGTGATACAGATATTAAAAATTTTCTGGGTGTCCAGATTCCATGGATTAGTGGGGTTTGTTTTTAGCTGTATGTAGCTAGAATAATTATCAAGTTTTTTTTTTTTTCCCATGTCAAATGGGTAATGTGCTGACATTATAATGAGGTTTGAGGGAGGCACATCTCACCCATGTGCGTGAATACCAGATCGTCATACTTGTGAGCTGTAAAAGGATCTATCAAAATGTCCTTAGCTAGTATTTTTCAAGCTTTTGGTCATGACCCTCAGTAACAGGCATATTTTTATATTACTGCCCAGTAAACATATATACTAAAGGTTTAATGAAGCTGTGCCCTTACTATATGCAGTCACTTTGTTTTTTTCTCATTCGTATTTGCAAAATGCTGGTTTCAACCCATTAAATTAATGTTATGACCTCTCATTGGATTGTGGCCTGTAGTTTGCAAACTGTGTCATGGACCAGGTTGGAATAGGAAAACGGGTCTGCCATCTTCCTTGTCATGTGTTCTTTGTCAGTTAACTGCCTTTCTTTAACAGTTTTACATTTGCCCTGACAGGAATATCAACTGGCTTTTACTTTGAGAATTATTTTATTTTCCACACAGATGTGGCAGCTCTGGGTGTATGTGTGATCTTGCAGTATAGAAGGAAGGTATCTGGTTAGTGTCAGTAGTTTTGTAGATTTCCAGCCCCTAGATTCCTTCATGTACACCCTGTTACTTGGGTCAACCCCAGTCTTCTCTGTAAATAGTTTCCTTTTGATTGGTGACATTGGGTATTTGTTAAAAGCCACAAACTCTTTTACTAGCCTTAAACCAGTAAACAGGTACTCTGAAAATCAACCTAAATTCAATATTATAGAATAATTTTAATTTTGTTTGCTTTATCTTTTCTTTTTTTAGCTATATAAGTAAAATATACATTCCTTATAAAACATTTGAGGCTCATGCCTCTAATCCCAGCACTTTGGGAGGCTGAGGTGGGAGGATTGCTTGAGTCCAGCAGTTCAAGACCAGCCTGGGCAACATAGTGAGACCCACATCGCTACAAAAAAAAAAAAAAAAGAAAGAAAATTTTGTAGATAGTGGTAAAGAGGGAGAAACAACCATGATTGTCCTCTTACCCTGTGACATTTTAGTGAATAGTCTTTCAGACATCTTTCTATGCAAAGTTGTTCAGCCATGTATTTGTATGTATAAAAGCTATTACGTGCTTTTATAACTCAGTAGTAGTTGCAAACCTGATTCATGGTGTTTCTAATGCATGTTATTAGAAACTGCACAGAAGCCTGTGGCAAGCCCTGGACTTGAACATGACGCTCAGCCTTTGGTGGACTGGTGACTGCCAGCTGGCAGTCCAGAGCTCTACAAATTCCCTGGGAAAGCATTCCCTCAAGTTGTTTCAGGACATGGGACCTCAGGAGTTTGGCTAAGGTTCAAAAGCACTAAACAATTTGTTCTGATCCACAGCTACCAACTGGCCCATCCAACAGGACTTCTCAGGTGAAAGTTGTGGAGGTCAAGCCCGATATGTTTCCTCCATATAAGTACAGCTGCACTGTCACATTGGTAAGTATGCAGCTAGGTGGTGGTCGGTTGACATGGAGGTTGTCTTGATTTTGTGGTTGAAGGTCAGTAGGAGGCTCGGGGAGAAGGTGGTGGTAGCTGGGAGGGAGAACAGCGTCAGGTATAGATTGTTAATGCTGAAGATCCAATCCCTGATGCAAATGATAGCTACTGGATGAATCTGCTGGGTTGTTTTGGTCTCTTTCCAGGTGAGATTTATAAAGTGTAGGACAGCTGAGATTAGTGTATTTTTATTGAGAGCTGCCAGAAATGAGAATCCAGTCCAGATTTAACATTTAGCAGTCTTGGAACCTTTTAGTTTAGAAAGGGTGTTCCACAGTTATGTTTAGGCGACGTTGCCTTTTTCTCCCTAAAACAGAGTCCAGTTCAACACTACCATCTTAAAGTAAAATAGAGAAGTACTTTAGTAAAGCAGCTTATTTTGTTTAGCCTAGTGTTTCCCACAGGGGTTTTCCCTTTATTTTTTAACATAACACATATTAACATCCTAATGGACAAATGTGTGACATTGGGATCACCCTTTTGTAGGGCAGGCAGCATAGAGCAGGGAAATAAATGCTAGACAGCTGAGAGACCTGATCCAAAAGGAGTTCTGGCTCTGCTGCTAGCATGCCGTATGCCCCTAGGCAAGATTCTTTCCTTCTGTGGTCCTCAGTTTCACTGTCTGTAAAATGCTGCATTGGTTTGGACATCTCTGGGGCATCTGTCACTCTCAATATTCTCTAATTCTGTTGATGCTTAAAGTATCAACCAGCCAGATGTCTTTTGGCAGTTTCTCTAGCTGATTTGATTAAGATGAACAGATTTTGAGAGAATGGCTAGATTTTTAAAAATTCTTGCCTCATAATGGCAGACAGGTTCAGAAAGGGTCATTCATTTGTTCAAAAAATATTTATTGAGCACATATTCTGTGCCAAGCTCTGTGCTGGGGATTCAGTAGCAAACAAGACAGCACGGTATGATGGGTTAATGTCTGCTCTGACCAGATCCCTAAGGAGAATGTGTCTCTTATCCTGGAGATGTGCTCAGATTTCTTTTTCCTGTGACCTAAATATAATCACTATCTTCTCCATGCCTTCACTCTCAACTCCCTTTGGCTACAGGAGGCAACTAGATTTACCATTTAGGGGGGAACTACCCCTGAGTAGACCCTCTCTTCTGCTGATTAGTTAGTAACTTGTCATGGGAGCTTAGATGCTAGAGCTTTGAGCTTTAATAGTCCATAAGTCACAGTTTGTCTTCAGGCAGGGCTTGAGCTCTTTAGTTCACCAGTCTCTAGTGCTCTTTGTTTAAACAGACCTGCTTCACTCCACCAACTGCCTGGACCCTGAAGGCATTTGAGTTTCTGACCATTGAGAGTCAACTCTCTTGTTTCACAGATAGGGAAGGACTGGACTGGATTTGCCAAAAATTTACAGCCTATATTAAAAGTAAAAGGGTTAACTACAGAAAAAAGGTTAAGGCCCTTGAAGTTAGGCTGAATCTGGTTTGCAGTTGCCACTCTCTTCTCTGATTTACTGGCAGCTGCTCATTCTGGTTCTGGGCTCTGCCCAGGTTTAACTTAATTTTTGTAGAATTGAACATTGGTCTTACTTTTTTAGGATTTGGGCCTGGCCACATCAAGAGGCCGGGGAAAGTGCAAGAATCCCTCTTGTAGCTATGTCTACACCAACAGGCACAAACCTCGGATTTGTCCCAGCTGTGGTTTTAACCTTGCCAAAGACCGGACTGAGAAAAACACCAAGGCTATCGTGAGTTCCTTCCCCAAACACATCCCCTGGCCTGTTCTGGGCTCTGTTAGTGAACCTGTCTTAGTAGAAATAAGAGGATTTTTAAAGTACATGGTGGTAGTTAGAGCATCCAAACTGGAACCAGATTGTGGGTTCTGAACCCGAGCAAGTGCCGCCTTTTCTCCGAGCCTCCTTGTCCCCATTGCCGGGGTGAAGGGGTTGAAGGGGTTGATTAGGTATCTTGATCTCTGAGAACGAAGAGTTCATTCACTGAAGAGAATGATATAGCACAGGCCTTAAGTAGGAGTCAAAGGAGAGGGACAAAAGGGTTGCATCCTCTTACCTCTGAGGCCTGATACTAGACCTGTAAGTTGATTTACTGTTTTGGTAAATAGAGAATGCCAAAGCTAAGACTTTGTAGATTAGGGCACTGCTGCTTTCTCAGGTTCCTTGGAAAGCTTTTAGCTAATCAAAGCTTTATTTCTAGCAGTCTAGGCAAACCTCCTCTCTCAAGTTGGGCCAAAGTACTTGGATAGTAAAATACATTCCACTTGGCTCCTTAGGGTTGCTATTATTACTATTACCAGGAAAAACGGGCATTTTCAGAGGTCCTCAGAATTTCCGTATGAGTTTTTTAAAGTGAACAGAAAACAGTTGCACTTGAGGCAGCAAATGGAATGACTAAAATAAGGGTAAGAAGAGAAATGTCACTGATCTGCTGGGATGGCACATAGAACAAACAGGTGAGGACCTGAGATGGAGCCTGGTCACTCCAGATCAAGTCTGGACCTTGAAAGACAGGCAGGCTTTGGACAGAAGGGGAAGGCATGCCATACTTAAGGATACGTGTGAGTGAAAATGTGAGAAAGGAAAGTGGAAACAAAGTATGTGGGCACTAATGACTTGGTGGGAAAAACACTGGGGCTGGGAGTGACCCTGAGTTGGAAGCTTCCCTCTCCCGAGCTTTAGTTTCTCCATTGGTAAAATAAGGTGGGCAAGGTCGATTAGATCTGGGCATTTTACTGTCAGAGCCAGGAGCTTTAGAGAAAACTGAGAATTGAGCTTCAAGGAGTTTATAAATCCCTGAAATTGCATGCAAAATGGGTCCATAGCTTTCATCAGATTCTCTTGCTCCACTGGATGCCTACTGCTGGAAGTAAGCTTTCTTCCCAGATTTTCAATGAGTTTTAATGTGCTCCTCTTGCCATAGCACTGATCACACCCCATATTGACTGCTTTTCTTAAGTCCCTATGAGACCACAATCTCTCCTAGGCCAGGTGTGTCTGTTTTTCCTGCACCTTCTAACCCTGGAGCTTATATATACAAAGTGTGTCTATCTGTAATTAGAAGATAGAATTGAGTTCCGTGTAGGTAGAAGCTCTGAGCGTTCCTTTCTTCTTCCAGTTCATTTTAGCTATTTGTGCGGTTTGCAGTGGAAGTGGATGTTACTCTCTAAATCTAGGATGGTGAAGTGACTTAACTTTTCAAGTGACATAGGAAATTATCTAGGGACCTCTTGCCAATTTCAGATCCCACTCTTAAAACTTATATCCCTCTGTATTTGGTTAACTGAGAGCTGCCCACCCCCAGGACCCACCTCTGCAGACCCTCCATCACTTTCTAGTCTCCTAAAGTTTGGAGAAATACAATGTAATTATTGCTTTCCACAAAATAAAGCACTAGTGAGAACCACAGGTACCTTCTTGTGTGTTGTCATTTGGAGTCCCCTGGTGGCCAAATGTTTTCACATCTCTGAGCTGGAATGGTCTTCAGTCCTTTCTATCCTTCATCTCTGGCTAGAGTCACAGGACAGTATTCCTGCCAAGTGGTCTTCCAGCTATGGTTTTATAGTCATGACTGAGAATACACAGCCTCTCGGGGCAGCTCATTCTACTGTTAGTCAGCTCTTCTGTAGCCGTTAATTAATTAATTCTCTCAGCCAGCGTATATTGAATGCCTGCTATGGGCCAGGCTTTCAGAGATGAATAGGACGTGGCCCTTTTCCTTGAGAAGCTTACAGTCTAGTGGGAGAGAAAGATAACCAAACTATTACAAACGAAAATTGTCATAGGTATGCAGAGTTAATAAAAAGCTCCTTGTTATTAAGTGTCCTAGTCTGTTTTGTGTTGCTGTAAAAGAATACCTGAGGCTGGGCAATTTATAAAGAAAAGAAGTTTATGTGGCTCATAATTTGGCAGTCTGTACAAGAAGCATAGCACCAACATCTTTTTCTGATGAGGGCCTCAGACTGCTTCCACTCGTGGTGGAAGGCAAGGGGAGCCGGCATGCACAGAGATCACATACAGAAAGAGGAAGCAAAACTCATTCACCACCTCCCTTGCCCCTGCCCCACATTAATCTACTCATGAGGGATCTGTCTCCCTGACCCAAATACCTCCCTTTAGGGCCTGCCTCCAACGTTGGGGTCACGTTTCAGCATGAGATTTGGAGAGGGTAAACATCCAGACTATAGCATTAAGCATTTAACTTCTACAGAACCATGTATAATATGTCCATCAGATATGAATTAGTATCTTGTGTGTGTCTCAGGCATCATGCTGGTTGGGAATCAGTAAATAAGCAGAATTCCACCCTTAACTGAAGCGGGGAGGGCAGTGGTTTAGCAGCTATCAGATGATGAATTCTGCAGTCAAGGGGTGCACTCAGAGAACACAAAGCGGGGAGTGATTGATGCTGCCTTGGCAAAAAGGATCAGGGAGGAGCTCCATTGAAGAGAGACCTGCTTGAGAAAGACCTATTTTTAATGAGTATTTCAGAACATTGTTCCTGGAAGCCTCTGACTGGTATATAAAATTATCTTGTACCCAGAAGCCACTGAGAATTAAAGACACATAACTTTAAGCAGTGCAGATACTGGTTTATATATCAAAACTATCATTCATAGAGCCTTCATTGCACCATAGGCATTGTGTGCTAAGTGCTTTACTTATAATGTCTTATTTAAACTGTGTAATCGCTCTAGGAGATTACTATTTTCATGCCTCATTTCACAGATGAGGAAATTGAGACTCAGAAAGATTAAGTAAATTGCCTTGGGTCCCACATATACAGCTGTTAAGTGGCATATCCAGAACTGAAACCTGGGTCTGTTATCCTCTAAACCCCATACCTGATGAATGAGAGCTAAGTGTTGAATCCATTACCAAGAGTTGTATATAATCCTTTTGTTTACTGATGCAGGTTGAATATCCCTTATCTGAAGTCCTTAATAACCAGAAGTGTTTTTGAATTATTTCATTATTTGCAATATTTGCAGAATACATACTGCTTGAACATCCTTAATCCAGTAATTCGAAATCTGAGATGTCTAATGAGCATATCCCTTGAATGTTGTCTTAGTGATCAAAAAGTTTCAGATTTCAGAGCATTTTGGATTTGGGTGCTCAACCTGTAGAGAAACTGAGCCCCACAGAGAAAAATAACCAGCTTTTAGTCACACAGTGAGTTATTAGCTAAGCTGGTTAGGAACCTAGGTTTCCCACCTGTTAGTCATGGGCCCTGTCTGTATGCTGCTCCCAGACTTTAATTATTTTAGCCTGAAGCTGGCTCTTTCTGCTCTGAGTGCTTGGTGATCAATCCACTCTCTTCTCAGGAGGTGAGCTCACCACTCCCAGATGTACTGAATGCCACAGAGCCCCTGAGCACAGCCCAGAGGGAGATCCAGCGCCAGTCCACACTGCAGCTGCTGCGCAAAGTCCTGCAGATTCCTGAGAATGAGTCAGAGCTGGCTGAGGTCTTCGCCTTGATTCATGAACTCAACAGCTCTCGACTTATCTTGTCCAACGTGAGTGAGGAGACAGTCACCATCGAGCAAACCTCTTGGTCGAATTATTATGAGTCTCCGTCCACGCAGTGCCTTCTCTGTAGCAGCCCATTATTCAAAGGGGGACAAAAGTAAGCACCCCTTAATTCTGCCCCTAGCTGCCCTATCCCAGTTGGCTCATATTGCTCCTTTCTTCAGAAAACTTACATTAAAGCTGTAACTGTGAAGATGTTATTCTCTGCCGTTTCTAGGCTTCCTTTACCTTTCTGATTGCTAAAAGTAAAGTGATAATTGGTAATTATTTCTGTTGAAATGCCTGAAATTTATCACCAGCTTAGGATTTAGTTTACATCTGGACTGCCCCACACAATGTTTAGGTTTGGGAGTTCATTGGGATTGGTTAAATTGTGTAATAAATTCAGAGTTACATTAATTGTAGGGGACGATTCCACAGATTCCAATAAAGTGGAAATACCTACCAGAAAACCTAGAAAATCCTAAGCTCCAGCAAATGAGAATTTGCCATTGATCACTAAGCCTTGCAACAACATAAGGAAGTCTCTTTCCCTTCTTTTTTTTTGTTGGTGATGTTTCTGGTACTAGCTCCCTGGCTGGGCCCCAGGAGTGCTGGCTGCTGACAGCCAGCCGTCTGCAGACAGTGACTGCCCAGGTGAAGATGTGTCTGAACCCCCATTGTCTGGCCCTGCACAGCTTCATAGACATCTACACAGGTGGGTGCCAACCTTCTCTTCCCTCAGAGAATCCCAAAGCAGGCTTGGAAACTGCCTTTTTGGATGAGACCTTGGGCTCTTTGAGGACTGGACCTTCTCAGATGGGGTTTCTGAGGAAGGGGGAATCTTCTTCCTAAATGTCTTAGTCCCAGAAGATGACTTTTACCTCTCAAGTGTTGAAGCTCTTAACTGGGATCTTTAAAATAACATCTTCATTGTGGACGGGCTGGAAAATGCAGGCAAATAAAAAGAGGAAACAAAAAATCAAGAGCATTCCTACTGCCATGAGATAAACACTTAACGATGTTCTCAATCTTCCAGAAATGTTTATTCATCTGTGCAGAATACAAGAAATTACAGGATTTATATAGGTATATAGTCTTTCTTTGAACAAAAGTGCGGTTGTGCTAGGTGTTGTTTTGGAATGTGCTTTTTAAATTTAGGAGTACATCATGGGCATCTTCCTGTGCCAGCAAGTAGAGAAGTACACGACCATTTTTAAAGGGATGTATGGTGCTCCATTTTACACTTTTGTGATTCCATCTTTGTGTACAGCCCTAATTTGTCTTTTGGACAAATACTCAGAAGTGGAATTGCCCCACATTTACCCTTTCCTACCCTATTATTCATCAACATCAGGCATTTATGGAACACTCACCATTTTTGGTTGAATCCTAAATTTTGTTTGTAGAATTGAGTGCTAAAGCATATTTGTGATGTATTCTCTTTGTCTTAGAACTTAATGGTGCTTTATTTTGAATTCGTGTTTTTAATGTCTTATATTATTAGATTGAATTTGTACTATTTTATGCTCTTGCCAACAGTTAACAAGAGTGCCTATTACCCTATAGTCTATCTAGGCCAGTACTCAGGATTATGTGTTTATTTAATCAACATGTATTTTAAAATTTACATGTACTTAAGTGTGTTGCTCCCAGTTCCGTCATTTCTGACAGATATACTAAGTGGTGTAACTGCCTTCACAATCAATATATAGAACAGGTCTATCACTCAAAACATTCTCTTCTACTGTTCCTTTGTGTTTAAACCCACCCCCTCCCCCAACCTCTGGTAACTGTTTGATCTCATCTTTATCCATATAGTGTTCTCTTTCCCAGAATGTCATGTAAAAGCAATTATAGCACGTAGCCTTTTAAGTCTGGCTTCTTTCAGTAAGCTAATCCTTTGAGAGTCATCCATGTTGTCTTTATCAGTGGTTTGTTCCTTTTTATTGTGGAGTAGTTTTCTGTTGTGTCGATGTGTACAGCAGGTTGTTTATCTGTTCCCCATGGGAGGATATTTGGTTTGCTACCAGTGTTTGGCAGTTACGAAAAGAGCTGCTGCAAATATTTGTGTACCAATATGAAATGAAACCTAAGTCTTCATTTCTCTTGGGTAAATACCTAAGAATCAGATTGCTGGGTCATATGGTAAGTGTGTGTTTAATTTTATAAGAAAACAGCATTACCAAAGTGGCTGTACCATTTTGCATTCCTTCCCACAATGGGTAAAAGTTACAGTTTGCTCTGCATGCCAACACTCGGCATTATCTGTTTTTGTTTTTCAGCCATTCTAATACGTATGTCTCCATATAAATTGTAGAGTCAGCTTGTCAGTATCTACAAAGTCCTGCTTGAATTTTAATTGGATTGTGTTCAATCTGTACATATCAATTTGGGAAATTTTGACATGCCTAAAAATGTTCAATCTTCTAGTCCATAGTCTTTCTCTCCGTTTTAATAGGTTATCAGTTTTTCTAGTTTCAGCATATAGGTCCTGCACATATTTTGTTAGACTTACATGTAAGTATTTTACTTTTTTTCTCAGTCCTAAATGACATGGTTCAGTTTCCAGCTATTCATTGCTAGTATAGAAATACAATTAAGTTTGTCTGTTGACTTTGTTTTTGTAGATGAGTATTATAATTTTTTAAAGTTTATCAATTTTATAGGTAAAAACTTGTATAAAACCTGTTAATTTGTTGTATTTCTTTGTGCTAGGTAGACTATATGTCCTTTTTATGATCCTTTATGGGTTTTTTTCTATAGTAAATTTCTTTTGTGAGTGTTTTCATTCTTCTTTTGGGCTTTTCTTGACAGTTTTCTCCGAGTTTATCACTCTGTTTATTCAGTTTTACCTCTAGCCTGTCAGAATGTGATATCAGTTGTCTTTTACATTTGTACTTGGTGATTTCTGGGGGCATCATGACTCTTGCTTTTTTAAAAAAAATTGTATGGGACCAGAGCTTTGCTCTCTCTTATGGTTTCAGCCTTTGTACTTCTCCATACCCTTCTTCACTGGGAACACATATTCCAAAATTTGCTTTTGTGCAAATTAGTGCATTATATTTTGTGCACGTACAAAATCACCCACTTTTATTTGTCTTAAATTGACTGCACTTAAATTCCTCAGATTCATTCATTTCAGGATTTGGTGTTGGAGTGATTTCACAGCCTTTGTTACACCCCTAACACATTCATGAGCTAAAGGATGCTCCTGGCCTTTCCCCAGGTGCAGTTGTGTGAGGGGTAAAGGACCTTTGGTCCTGAGGACTGAGCTGGGTGGGAGGAAAGTGTTTCTTTTTCTTTAGTGGGAGGAAAAAGGATCTACTATATGTACTATTTCATTCTGTTGTTGTTGTTTAATGATGTATTGTAGGCAGCTTTGTGTCAGAACAGGTAGATCTTTTTTAAAAAATGGATTCCATGTTGGAATACTTTATTCTTTTTAATGCTTTCTATTTTATGAATGCACCACAATTTAATTAACCTTTCCCTATTGATGGGCATTTAGTTGTGGGGTTTTTGTTTTCCCTTTTTAAAATATATAACTTGAATAAATAGAGATGGGGCTTTGCTATGTTGCCCAGGCTGGTCTTGAACTCCTGGGCTCAAGCAATCCTCCCACCTTGGCCTCCCAAAGTGCTGAGACTACAGGCATGAGATTACAGGCTATACCTGGCCTGTTTTGTTTTTTTGATATGGAGTCTCTCGCTGTGTTACCCAAGCTGGTCTACAACTCCTGGGCTCAAGCGATCCTCCTGCCTCATCCTCCCAAGTGCCTGCAACTACAGGCGCACGCCACCGCACCCTGCTGGTGTGTATTCTATTTTTTGCCATTGTGTATGATACGTTAATTTCCTTGTTGCCTCTTCTTAACCTGCAGGTCTCTTTAATGTGGGGAACAAGCTGCTGGTAAGCCTGGACTTGCTTTTTGCAATCAGAAACCAGATCAAGCTCGGAGAGGACCCCAGAGTGTCTGTCAGTGTTGTTCTGAAGTCGGTGCAAGAGCAGACAGGTAAAAGTTGTTTTCTTCCCTTTCTCAAGGTTAGTCCTAAGCTCCCTGGGAATTTTCAGTGATCATCTTTGGTTAAAAGACTTGTTTTGAAGAAGACTCTGATTATTTTGAAAAGGAGACATTCTTGCTTCTGAATACACTCTTCCTTTTGAATTTTACGAATGCCAAACTAATTTTGGAAAGCATGAGTCTTTCTGTGCATCCAGGGACCCTTAGCAAGAGTTTACCAGTGACTTCTGCAAGTACCTCCTTTGGTCATAGGGAGACTTGGCCCCACTGCATGTTAGACATTCTGACCACAGCTCCTGGATGTCTGCTTCCAGTCTCAAGGCTCATGCCAAGACGTGAGAGTGAGAACCGTCCTTTCTGTCTAGAATTTTTTTCCTCCATGCCCTCTTTACTCCTATTTGTGCTTTTCCCGTCCCTCTCCTATATAGGCTCCAGTCCCCCTCTACCTTACCTGCTGTGAGAACAGATGGAGTAGAGCATAGGTGCTAGAGTTACATGGTCCTGTGTTTCAGTCTTGGCTCTGCCACTTAGTTGCAGTGTGGTCTTGAGCAAGTTATTCTTGTGCCTCTGTTTCTCCAGCTTTAAAATGAGGATAGTAGCTCCTGGTTCATAAATAATTAAATTCATGTGAGAATTAATGAGATAACATATTCAAATCTTTCAGCACAGCATCTAGTACTTAGTACAAGGCAGCTATCACTCCAGTGGGAATTGCCCTTTGGGTTGCCACCTGAGCACTTGCAGGCCAGATCCCCGACCCTCAGGGTAGTTAGTACACTGGAGTGTTCTTTGAGGTGAATCAGTGTGGCAGAATTGCTCTACTTGCTACCCACTGGCTCATCCCTAGTGGCTTCAGTGTCTTTTTTCTGTGCCCTTCTCAGTGTGCTTGCTCTTCTTCCAGAGAAGACTCTGACCTCGGAGGAGCTGAGCCAGCTGCAGGACCTGCTGTGCAATGGCTATTGGGCCTTTGAGTGCCTCACTGTCCGAGACTACAATGACATGATCTGTGGCATCTGTGGTGTGGCCCCCAAAGTGGAACTGGCCCAGAGGAGTGAAGAGAATGTGCTAGCATTGAAGAGTGTGGAGGTAAGTGCCTCTTAGCCACCATGAGGGACCTGCGGAATTCTCTCATTTTGGCAGTTCCCTTCCTACATGATATCCCCAGCGGGTGGATAGCTCCAGTCCTGTCTAGGTGAGGCAAGTGACTTTTTCCTCCCACAGCCCAAGATTTCATTTAGGGAATGCCAGATGGAAATAGAGTCATTTGTTTATTCAGTTACTCACTTGAAAAATGTATCCAGTAAGTGTCAAAAAATATATATAATAAATATATTGAACATAAACTAAATGCATGTTTTAGACACCTGAGAGATAGTAGTTAAAAAAAAACACACACACAAAACAAAGTTTCTGTCCTCATGGAGCTCACTTTCTGGTTTGGGGGACACAGGAAACAAATATCTGTCCAGGAGTAGTGGGTGCTCACATGAAACACAGTAAAGCTTGGTAAGGAAGAGAGAGCAGTGTCATGGGAAAGGGCATTTGTATCTTATAGAGGGCAGTCAGTGGGGAAGGCCTATCTGATACAGTAGCATTTGAGTAGAGATCTGAAACCCATGTGGCTTTGTGGAGGAATATTCCAGGCAGAGGGGACAGAAAGAACAGGGTCTGAGGTGGGCTCGCTGGGCATGATTGAAGACCAGCAAGGAGACCAGTGGTGTGCCTCAGAGTGTGGGAGGGAGGGAGGGAGTGGTGGGGTATATGAGGTCCAGATGGTGCAAGAGGCCAACGCTATGTAGGGTAACGTGGGCTATTTTAAGGACTTACACAGAGTGAAATGGGAGAGCCACTGAAGGGGTTGAAGGAAAAGAGTGACCTGAGCCGACTTAGGTTCTGAACTGAAAAATTTTCACACAATAATAACACCAAATTCAGATGGCTTCATAGATTAATTATAACAAATATCCAAGAAATGTTATTCCAAACATAGGCAAATAACAAAAGTGGATATATTTCCCCAACTCATATAAGGCTGTATAACTTTGGAAACAAAATCAGACATTTGATGTAAGGGAAGAAACTGGGGCTGAGTGTACTCATGAATATAAATGAAAGTCTGAATAAAATAATAGCAAATCAGATCTAATGAATAAGGTAATGCATCATGACAAAGTTTATCACAGGAAAGCAAGGTTGTTTCAACAGTAGAAAATATGTTAATGTAATTCACTACTTAACTGATTAAAGGAGAAACCCTATATGATAATTTCATTAAATGTATGGGGGGGAAAAAAGGTTTTCCAGTGTGATTCTACACCCATATTTATGATAAAACTCATAGCAAACAGAATAGTAGGAAGTCTTCCTTAACCTTCTTTAGGGTTTAAAAAAAAATCCCTTAGATTACTTTTCCCTGTGATCATGCCATGAGGTCTGAGCTACACTCACAGGCAGGGACTGCCCCTTGGGTATGCCAGTAGTAGCATTGGAGTGTAAGGTTTCCATCTCTGAACTCTACCGTAGTAAACAAGAGCCTGGGACATGAGCTGACCTTCAGGTACTTACTGGACTTGGCATCTCATGTGTTCACTGATCAGGCAGGTGCAGAATCTGTAGAGTACAGCTTTGGTATATTTTGACTGGACCACTAGACATATTAAGGGTTGAATGCATAGTCCTGTCTTTTTCTTCCCAGTGAAAAAACCAGGCAGCTAAACCATTTTGTGTGTGTTGTCTCATCTAGAGGCTGTTTCCAGATTGACTCAAATGTGCTTGCCTAGTAGTAATAATAATAATGTAGGCCGGGCACGGTGGCTCAAGCCTGTAATCCCGGCACTTTGGGAGGCCGAGATGGGTGGATCACGAGGTCAGGAGATCCAGACCATCCTGGCTAACACGGTGAAACCCCGTCTCTACTAAAAAATACAAAAAACTAGCCAGGCGAGGTGGCGGGCACCTGTAGTCCCAGCTACTCGGGAGGCTGAGGCAGGAGAATGGCGTAAACCCGGGAGGCGGAGCTTGCAGTGAGCTGAGATCCGGCCACTGCACTCCAGCCTGGGGGACAGAGCGAGACTCCATCTCAAAAATAATAAAAATAATAATAATAATAATGTAGCTAAGATTTATTGAGCATTTTATTACTATGCCAAGTTCTTAATCTGTGCTAAGTGCTTTACTATATGACTTAATTTTCCCTACAACCCCATGAGGTTTTCAGAGACATAGGCACTAAAGCCCGGGGGCCTTGCCCAAGCTCACCAAGCAGAGAGGGGTGGGGCTGAGATTGCCCTTCTTCTTTCTCAGCCACTGACTGTGGAGTCTGCACCCTAAGCACTGCCATTCTCACCAGTACCTCCTAGGACTCCGAGTTCTGGTTTTTCTGATCATATCTGGCCACAGCAAGTTTATGGTTTCCAAGAATAGACAGATGCCCACCTCCCTGCAAAGGTGTCATCTCCTAGTCCTGCCTGGCACCTGTCCTGTCCATATCAAGGCTCCTCTGTCCCAGAATGGAGTAGCATTCCCTTCACTCTCAGTTTGCTTGTCTCTTCCCTTCAATGGTACCAGGTACTTCTTTCATAGAGGTACTTCTTTGTTCTGGAGAGTAGTGTGGTATATGTGGGGAGAGGGTATCCTGAAGTCCATGAACTAAAACAGGAAGTTATGGAACAAAACTTAAATATGCTGTTATCCATGAAGAGACTTGTCAGCCCCTCTCTTGGGGTTGTATAAAGGAGGACCCTGTGGTTAGTTGATGTACTGGGTTGGCATTTCCTGTTCCCTTGCTCCTTGTGGAGAGGATAGACTCAGCTGGCCTCATTCCCCCAGGTGTGCCGTTTACACAGAGCATACACTAAGCACCCTGTGAGGTGGCAAACAAAGGAATAAGGTGAGGATAGGAGCCTTTATGGGGAGCAGTGGTTCTTGGACTTTAGTGGGTATAAGAACTACACAGGGCAGTGGTTCTCACAGCCTTTTAAAATGGAGGGCTTGCTGGGTGCCACCCACAGGATTTCTGACTCAGGAGATCTGGAGTGGGGCCAAGAATTTGCATTTCTAGCAAGTTTTCAGGTGATACTCTTGCTGCTTTTCCATTCCTCTAAGGAAACTTTTTTAAATGCAAAATTAGGAGTTTAGTTCATACAGCTCAAGATGTAGCCAAGGTTTTTACATTTCTAATAAGTAACCTATACAACTCTGATTGAGGTATTAGGATCTGGGTCACGTTTTGAGAACCATATAAGAGGGCATTGCAAGAAGAGAAATTGAGTAGCACAAGCACGATTAATAGATGTCTATAAGAGATAAGTAAATGCTGCATTGGGTAGAAGAGATAGCTGTGTGCTGACAATGTGTGGGAGGAGGTCGGTGATCCACAGGGCCTTGGAAAATGGCTGGAATTTTACTCAATAGGATTCTGCTCGTTCTTGCCAGCCTGGTATCGGGAGTAAGGGTTTGGGCTTTGGAACTAGACCTGTGTTGACATGATTGTTCTGTCGCTTCGAGTGCTCGAATACTCACCTCAGCCATCCCCAGACTTGTTTTTTAGTAGTTCATTACAAAGTGTCTGACACATAACAGGTACTCAAATGGTAGCTCCCCTTTCTTTGTAAGACAGGGGAAATGACATGAACAAAACTATAGAAACAGAAGAGACTTAGGGACTATTCATGTCTGGGAGAGTACTGTGGTGTAGGAGAAAGAAATGTGACCAAAAATGGGTACAGAGCTTGAAATTCAAGGCTCCCTGGCAGGGCCTGGCTGTCTGACTTCCTTCACCAAGCCTTAGTTTCCCTGTGTGTATAATGACAGGATAGACTTGTGTTGTTGATGTTCTGTGACTCCCACAGTTTGACCTTCTTTATCCTGACCTTCTAGTTCACCTGGCCTGAATTCCTGGGCTCTAATGAGGTAAATGTGGAAGACTTTTGGGCCACGATGGAGACAGAGGTGATTGAGCAGGTGGCATTTCCTGCCAGCATCCCTATCACCAAATTTGATGCCTCCGTTATTGCCCCCTTCTTCCCACCACTCATGAGAGGAGCTGTGGTCGTCAACACTGAGAAAGACAAAAACCTGGATGTGCAGCCAGTACCTGGTAAGGCCACCTGGTGGCTGACTGGGGTCAAAAAAGGGCTCAATCAAGAGTCTGGGACGTTGTCCATGGTAGCGAGAGGGCCAGGCCCCACTGGAGGACTCCTTTCAGAAAGGTAACAACAGCCCATGTCAAAATCCCCTAGAGTTTAAGGTTCTGGTGCAGAGTTGAAGAGCGGTCCACCATATTAAATAGCAGGGGAGCACGGCTCATTGTCATTCTGCGATACACACACTGAGTAGGGGAACTCCTGTAAAAAATGCTGATAAGGCTCCAGCCCCAGAAATTTTCATTGAGAAAGTGTAGGGGCAGGCCAAGGAATCTGCCTTCAAAACAGGCCTCCCAGATGGTTTTGCAGCTACTTTTGTGGATTATACATTGAGAAACCCTGGACTAGCGGATAAGAGGATAAGTTTCTCAGAGCTTGAGTTGGATTCCCAGCTATGCTACTTAGTAGCTGTGTGACCCTCTGTCAGGTCCCATCATTGCCCTAAGCCACTGTTGGTTCATTTACAAAGAGGGTGTGATAATAGCTCTCCACTTCCTAGATCACTGAAGATAAAGTGAGCTAATACAGTTAGAGCAATAGCCTTCTTCTTTAACTGTAACTCAGTAAGAAATACATTTTGTATCATGACGCAGAATGATATTTGTACATATGTGCGTGTGTATAATTGAAACAACATTTCCAAAATAGTATTTTTCCTTACCAAGTGCGATATACTTTATTTTCTAGGCTGGGCGCGGTGGCTCAAGCCTGTAATCCCAGCACTTTGGGAGGCCGAGACGGGCGGATCACGAGGTCAGGAGATCGAGACCATTCTGGCGAACACGGTGAAACCTCGTCTCTACTAAAAATACAAAAACTAGCCAGGCGAGGTGGCGGGCGCCTGTAGTCCCAGCTACTCGGGAGGCTGAGGCAGGAGAATGGCGTGAACCCGGGAGGTGGAGCTTGCAGTGAGCTGAGATCCGGCCACTGCACTCCAGCCTGGGCGACAGAGCAAGACTCCGTCTCAAAAAAAAAAAAAAAATTACTATACTTTATTTTCTATCTTATTTCATTTTTTAATTTTTGGAAATGACCCACTGAATTGATACCATAAGTACTTAATATGTTGTGATGTGCAGGTTCTTAAACAGTGCCTCCTAATATTAGATACTGAGGTCCAACCTCATATTCCTATTAATACTTTAAGATCCCAGGCATCTTTTTTATTTTTTTATTTTTTTTGAGACAGAGTCCCGCTTTGTCACCCAGGCTGGAGTGCAGTGGTGCGATCTGGGCTCACTGCAACTCCGCCTTCCGGGTTCAAACAATTCTCCTGTCTCAGCCTCCCAAGTTCCTGAGACTACAGGCGCACGCCACCACACCTGGCTAATTTTTTGTATTTTTAAAAGAGATGAGGTTTCACCATATTGGTCAGTCTGGTCTTGAACTCCTGACCTCAGGTAATCCACCTGCCTTGGCCTCCCAAAGTGCTAGGATTACAGGTGAGAGCCACTGCACCCAGCCCCCAGGGATTATTTTTTTAAGGCCCCCACATAGTTCTCTTGCACTAGCCAGGTTCAGCAACGTTGTGTAGAGAGCACTTTTAAAATGAGAGCTACTGCTCTCTTACTGCTGCAGTCATGGTAAGCATCTGAGGTCTTGGTTCTGAAAAACCTTAGAAGACTGGATTAAAAGCTGACTTATTTTAGGGTTTTTTTCAGTAGCTGTCTGCAGGGTATCTCACTCAGATGTTCCAGGGCAGAAAGCCAGTTCTGAGAGATTTCAGGTATCTGCAGAAAGCATGGACCTGACTTGAGTCCCACCTCTGCCAGCACCAGGGGAGAGCTTGGTGCAGAGCTGGCTTCCACTGTTTGCTGTTTTGTGGGCCTAGCCATGGCCTCTGGTGGCTGGCAGCAGCACCCTCCCACCAGCACTGTTGTGTCTTGCAGGTAGCGGCAGTGACTTGGTGAGGCTGCTCCAGGAGGGCACCTGCAAGCTTGATGAGATTGGCTCCTACAGTGAAGAGAAGCTGCAACATCTGCTAAGGCAGTGTGGAATCCCCTTTGGAGCAGAAGACTCCAAGGTGAGTGTCAAGGGCAGTGGTGGTTATCGGGGCTTCTGGGACAGGCTGATTGGTCCACTTTTCAGGGCAGGGATATGAATACCTGTGATGGCATCCGCCTTGGACCCAAGCTGCTGGCAGTCAGGGATGCCTAGGAGGTGGTCAGCAGCTAGATGGTGACATGTATGTGGGGCCTGGCCTCTAGCAGTTCTTCCTGTTGAAGATTGTGAGCCTAGGCTCTGGGGTCAGGAATCCTGGCTCTCCTTACTGTGTGTGACCTTGGATAAGCTGCTTTATATTTTGAGCTTCATTTTCCTTGTTTGTAAAATGGAAATAACCAAAACACTAACCTCGTGAGACTGTTGTAAGGAATGCACTTTACACAGTGTCTGGTTATTACCTATGCAAGCTCTTAGAAAATGCCTATTATTACATAGAGTGTGTGTGTGTGTCTACGTGTTTGATTCATATGTTACTTTCTTTCCCTTTCATATTTCTGTGCTGTTGAAAATGTTATGCTTCCTTCAAGATCAGATTCAAATGTTAGCTCCCCTTTGATGGTTTCTTTGCCCTGTAAAAAGTGAAAGGACTCAGGCCTCAGAATCTGACTGGCCTTGTCTGTGACCTAATCCTTTCAGGGCCTCAGATTGCTTACCTGTACCTCGAGGAGGTTGGGCTGATGAGGCTCCAAGGCCCACTCTATTCTTTTGCTTTGGGTGTTGGGTGCGTATGTGATGCTGAACACCAGGCCTGGTCCCTTAGCATTCACCCTTATGTTTTTAATCTTGTCCTTCTACTCCAGGACCAGCTCTGCTTCTCCTTGTTGGCCCTCTACGAATCTGTACAGAATGGAGCTAGAGCTATGCAGACCCCACCTCACTTCACAGGTGGTAAAATCTACAAGGTGTGCCCCCATCAGGTAAGAAAATAACTAGAGGGAGCTTGGAGTGAATTTGCTAATGTTGAACTTCCCACAGAGACTGATCCAGCTCAGTTTTGGGGGGCAAGACTTAAGTCACTGGACAACCTCTGGCATAGCTGCCCACGGGTCAGGTACTACCCCATGGGCTAGGGAGGGAGGCTGGGTCTTTTGTCAGTATTTTTTAAGCACTCTACCACATCCTGGGCATCAGCTGTTGAGGGTATAAGTCGAACTTGTATAAAGAATGACAAAGATGTCATTCCTCCCTAGATGACCGTTTATTTTAGTGGGGAAATACAGTCACCACAGCTTGTGGCACTGGCTCTGAAGAAATTAGATAAGGGCCTAAGATAGAAGGTAACAGGGAGGAACCTGCTGTCTGAGGTGGCAGAGAAGACCGAGACCTGCAGGATAGGGAGGAGCCCAGTGATAAGCCAGGGAAGGAGTGTTGCAGCCAAGGGACCACCAAAGCCGTGAGTAGGGAGACAGAGTGAGCTGAGAGGAGGGGGTGTTGGAGGGCTCCCCAGGGGCCAGATCACATAGAGCTCTCTAGGCCAGAGTAACAGTTGGTATTTTATTCTGAGTGATGAGGGACCTTTTGGACGGTTTTGAATGGGAAACCTGTGGAAGGGTGTGGACAAGGTCGCACTGGGTTAATTAGCTCCAGGACAGGTTATATACTAGATGACAGAGTGGGCCCAGGTAGATACTGGGATGGAAACCCCACTTAACAGGTACTGAACGGGAGAGAGGTGGCTTAGCAGAGCCTTCAGTTCACTGAAGCACCTGAGTCAACAGGGGGACCTAGCTCTAAAAAGAGAATCCAGTTCCCAACTACTTTAACAGAAGCTGTGTCTGAAGGACATGCTTAATGCTTCTACCCTGAGCAGATCAGAGCCTGCTCAGGGGATTGTGTTCATGCGACGGGGGTTCATCTCGTGAGAAGCAGCTGACAGCACAGGGAGAGCTGTAGATCTTGGGGACTGTGATGGGAGTGGCATCACCTGAAGGTGACAGCCAAGGGTGTACCCAGAGCTGTGGAATGGTGCTTGGGGAGCCCTGTCAGTGGAGGTGTTTACTAGACTGCATTGTGAGTTCCCATCTGGGCAACAAGCCCACTGGGATCTGGTGGGGAGCTTGCTCAAAGTGCAGATGCTTAGACCCTACTCCAGAGACCTTCGTTTCTTAGGCTTGACCTGGGGCCCAGGCATCTCCATTCTTAACCAGCTCTTACCTGCTGCTGCTGCTGCTGCTGTTGCTGTGTAGCTAGCATGGTGAACTGGTAGATGATGTGTAGAGAGTGGGGTTTTGAACGATGTCCTGAGGTGCCTTTCAGCCTAAGTTGAGGACAGGATGCTCCCAGCTGTCTCTCTGAAGGGCAAAGATGAGCTGGTGCCTTCATTTAAGGACAGAAGTAGGAAGGGAACAGAATGCCATGGGCTCTGGCAGGATGGCCATGGCTTCAGCCATGAAGCTGATTGCTCATCTTCCTGGGAAGCGAGTGAGAACTGTACACTGTCTGCAGACTGGCTTCCTAATTAACCCTGCACCCCTGCCCTTCTTCTCTCAGGTGGTCTGCGGCTCCAAGTATCTTGTGCGAGGTGAGAGTGCCCGTGACCATGTGGACCTGCTTGCCTCTTCCCGCCACTGGCCGCCTGTCTATGTGGTAGATATGGCCACATCAGTGGCCCTGTGTGCTGACCTCTGCTACCCAGAGCTGACCAACCAGATGTGGGGGAGGAACCAGGGCTGTTTCTCTAGTCCCACGGAGCCACCTGTGGTGAGTCACCTCCTGAGGAACTGCCATGTCTCCTCAGGCCTACTATGTCTTGCTCTGTCGCGCAGGCTGGAGTGCAGTGGCATGATCTTGGCTCACTGCAACCTCTGCCTCCCAGGTTCAAGCAGTTCTCCTGCCTCAGCCTCCCGAGTAACTGGGATTACAGGCATGTGCCACCACACCCGGCTAATTTTTGTGTTTTGGTAGAGACGGGGTTTTGCCATTTTGCCCAGGTTGTTCTCAAACTCCTAGGCTCAAGCAGTCCACCTACCTCAGCCTCCCAAAGTGCTGGGATTACAGGCGTGAGCCACCATGCCCAGCTTACTCCATAAGTTTTTACCGACCAAGCCCTCTGTTTGAGGCCACAGTATGTCACTTAGGTGTGCCCAGGGTATCCCAAACATAGGTACCTTGTGTTAAAAGAGGTTGCCTTCCAGAGAAGCCTAGAAAGTTGCCACCTTTGACAGTCATTGTGCACACTGACATATTAAAGGCCCCAGCCAGCCCTGGATTACGTTTAATTCACCATGTCTACATTTAGTTGACCATGGATATACTGCATGGCATAGCAGTATATCTGTTGTGATCTGAAGATACTCTGGTTAGAAAACACTCATTTTACCAACCCTTTCCTTTTATTAAAAGGGGAAACTAAGGCCTAGAGGGGGAAGTGGACTTTTCCAGGTCACACAGCAGATTCGTGGCAGAGCTCTTGTTTGTCTTGGTGTATTGTACCAGACAGTATTTTTCAGCAGTCATGTACCCTCCAAAGCCAACCTTTGTCCTTTGCTGAAATAGATGTCAGAACTAATAATTAGGAAGAAGTTCTGGAAGAATAACAAGGGTTGAGTGCCCCAGCCAGGATGCATTATGGGAAGTGAAGGCCTCTGGCTTTGCCTTGGAGGAGTCATTATTGTCATTACTCCCTGGGGCTCACTGGCTCTGTGAGCATGCCGGGGACCCCAGAAAAGTGTCTTAACCTTAGTCGGAGCCTTATCTTTCTGCTCCCCTGCAGCCCCTGGCCTGAATGGACCAGGGGCAATAACAGCACAAGTAATCCAACATCTGCTCTGGAAGGTGACCACTGTTACTGTCCCTGTTCTCATGTGAGGAAATGGTGGCACTGGGGGGGCGGGGGTTGGCCTATGAGACACAGTACATGGTGATGTTAGGATTCAGACAGGGCTGGCTGAGCCTACAGTGCTTGTTCTCATCCCAGATGGGTTCCCCCTTAGTCATTCCTTCTTGTCAAAAGGCATTCTCATTTCTAGAGTGTGTCCTGCCCAGAGCTCTTGGACCAGCATTATACTGTGGACATGACAGAAACTGAGCACTCTATCCAGCACCCAGTCACCAAGACTGCCGCACGGCGCATCGTCCACGCAGGCACACAGCCCAATCCTGGTGACCCCAGTACTGGGCACCACTCCTTGGCGCTGTGCCCTGAATTGGCACCCTACGCAACCATCCTGGCCTCCATCATGGACAGCAAACCAAACAGTGTCCGACAGCGGCCCATTGCCTTCGACAATGCCACTCACTATTACCTCTACAACCGCCTCATGGACTTCCTCACCAGCCGCGAGATTGTCAATCGTCAGATCCACGACATTGTACAGAGCTGCCAGCCTGGTGAGGTGGTCATTCGTGACACCCTCTACCGCCTTGGGGTCGCTCAGATCAAGACAGAGACAGAGGAGGAGGGTGAGGAAGAGGAGGTGGCCACAGTGGCAGAATAAGCCAGGCTGTTGTACAGGGACTGTACCATCTCTCAAGCCATAGTAAGGCCCTTGCCTGAGGCAGAGCTATCCAGGGGACCTGCAGAAGTGGTCTCCTGTGGGGAGGGCCTCTGACTGCTGGGACTGACCAAAGAGCTTCCATTCCCTGAGCATGGCGGGACCCAGGGTCCTCGGTTCTCAACCCTCCACAGGTCAGGAGTGGTGCCAGGAAACCTCTTCTGGCCCCGAGAGAACACTTGGGGGACATGGTATGTTTAATGGAGGGAGGGGAGGCTGAGGAAAAGGCTGGTAGCTGGTGGCTTCCGTGGGGCCTGCTGTGGGTCAGGGTAGAGGTCCTGGGTAGGCTAAGGCGTAAGTCCCAGCACTAGGTGGGAAGGCTGCTGCGGTCTGTCCCACTCCTGAGGAGCCCTGGTTTCAGCGCCCCCAGTCTCATGAATTGCTTAGCCTGTTGCCTTTGACTAGGGACCTGGGGTGGCCTTGTTAACTCTAGGGGTCCCTTTGGGCTCTTGATTCTCCCTGAAGGAGGGATACATTTCTCTATTGCTCTTCCTGTACCCACATTTGGGGGAAGCTGAGGAACAGTCAGCCACAGCTCTCTTCCAGGACTGTCCTCTCCGCCCCCAAGCTTTGAGGAAGAGCGTCCCCTTCCTCCTTTCCCTGGCCACTGCTGCTGCAGCCAACATCCTCTCTGGGCCTGGGACCCTCTCTACAGACAGGATGTGGTCCCTGGCCATGACATAACCTGGCAGCAGTAGGAAAAACTCCCTTCTGTGAAGGGGAAGCAGACTGGGCCATAAGGAAACAGCAGGACTGGCTCAAGTGCCCAAGGTTTGTTTAGGGCCTGGGAATTGGCCATGTGTTAATTTATTGAGAGGAGTGGAGTAGGTGGCTTTTTTTCCCCTCCTTCTCTCTTCCCCCAACAAGAATAAAGTTTATTAAATTATCTGGTTTTGGTGAAGCAGGAGTCAATTCCGTGCACATTGTATGGGGCAGTGTGGTCAAGCGCCACAGACATGAGCTCGTCACTGCACTGCATGTGAAGGCGGGAGGGAAAGAAGTTCCAGGGAATTTGCAGGCACTCATATGGCACGAAGAACCAGAGGCTGACTGCATTAATGCTGTTAGTTTAATGTGGACAGAGACATCCCGCGGCGTGACTGTTAGTTAGGATGAGTCAGCTTGGGGGAGTTTGTGCTTCCTGCTTGGTGTGGCCAGCCACATGCCAAGGTCCCCTGCCTTCTAGCCCAGAACGACAGGGGACTGGGCAGAACACCCCCAACTTTTAGCTGCCACTTGGCTCATCACAGCAGCACCAGTGCGGGGGAGGAGGGGTCGGGCTGTGGAGTGAAGAAGGCTTATAGGGCAGACTAAGAGGTCCTGTGAGATTCTTAGGGGAGCCGTCCTGCTCCAAGGGGCCTGAGCTGAGTGGAGTCTGTGAGCAGCTGCTGCTCTTGCTGCTCCTCTCGGAGAGGAAGAGCTCAACTCTTTGCCAGTCTGTCTAGCCCCAAGGAGCCTGGTTTTCTCAGTAGCAGTGTAGCTCCTGGGGACTTCATAGGCATAAAGTCAGTCCACTTCATTAAGACAAGAGTATTAGGAAAGGAGGTTCTACCAGTTGGCATAGCAAACACGAGGCCAACACCATGAGAACGGTAGGGGAGAGGGGGTGAGGGCTCAGCCCCCAGCCCCTGACTGGCAGTGACGGCCCACGCTCAGGGAGCGGGATCCTCTCACCTCCCCTGGATCCCTCACCTGCCCAAGTCTCAGCGCTGGGCCAAGCTGTTGAGTGAAATGACCGAAGGCAGAGTTTGTGTGTTCTCCCCACGTCACCCCGTCCGTGGAGAAGTTGAAGCTTGCAGGAGGGGACAGTGGTGCTCCCTGTCGTCGGCTCCTCAGCAGAACTGATAGTTGTTGGGCTGCAGCAAGGGCTGGGCGATATCCCCTTGCTCGCAGCAGGCCAGGTGCTCACTAGAGCTCTCCTCCTCCGGCTCACTGCTGCTGCCGCCGCTACCACTACCACCGCTTCTGCTGCTGCTTGGCAGATTGGTATAGTCCTGAGGGTGGGAGAGACCAGAGACTGTCAGTCCAGATCCATCAGGCCCAGCCCAACCTGCTTTACCGGCCACCCACCCCAAGCCTCACCCCACTCACCCGCTCTCTCCTGTCCTCTTGGGCTTGCTCCTGAAGGAGGGAGCAGATCTGCTGGAAAGTGGGTCTGTGGGTGGGCTCCAAGGCCCAGCAGGCCTGCATGATGCTGTATCTGGAGATGGGACAGAGGATGCCCATGTGCAGTTCTCTAGGGGTCCTTAACACACACCCCTAGGGAGACCTACCCAGCAGAGGTCCCCAAACCCGGTCAAAAGTAAGTTTAGTATAAAACCTGTGCCGCGTCCTTGGCATGCTTTACCATTTAATCCTCACGGTAACCCTTGCAGAAGGGTACTCTCATCACCCTCATTTTGACAGATGAGGCCCTTTTGGTATCCTTAGGGTCACTGTAATAAGAGTCTCTTAAAAGTC
>NW_012122932.1:4389946-4408678 GCF_000951035.1 Colobus angolensis palliatus
AAAAAAAAAAAAAAAAAAGTCCGAGTTTAGGGACAGGTACAGTGGCTCATGCCTATAATCCCTACACTTTGGGAGGTTGATGCAGGAGGATTGCATGAGGCTAGGAGTTCAAGACCAGCCTGGACAACATAGTGAGATCCCATCTCTACTAAAAATTTTTTTTAAATAGCTGGGCTTAGTGGCGCACACCTGTAGTCCCAGCTGCTTGGGAGGCTGAGGCCAAAGGATTGCTTGAGCCCTGAAGATCGAGGCTGCAGTGCGCTATGATCGTACACACCACTGCACTCAGCCTGGACTACGGAGCAAGATGTCGCAAAAAAAAAAAAAAAGAAAAGAGGTCATATCGGACCAGCCCCAGTAGACAGCTACTCCTCTGAGAACATCGCCCATACCTTGAACTCAGAAGGGGCTTGTTGTGCCCACTGTGGGAGAGAGAAAGCCTGACCCTGGAACATTCTGGACAGGAAAAGATCAGGGCCACACGGCCTTCCATCCCTTTCCAGCGAAAGCCTGGGGTGTCCTTTTCCCTCCCTGGGATCCCTTCGCTTACATATTCTTTGGGGCAAATGCAGGCTGGGCCATTTGGTATCCATCCTTCACCAGTTTATAGAACTTGCTGTTCACCAGGATGCCAGGGTAGGGATTCAGCCCTGCAAAGGCCGAGATCAGGTAAGAGGCCATGCCCATTGTCCTCTCCCCGTTCCCACACACCCACACACATCTTAGACTGGGGTTTGAAGGGTCCTACTTGACAACACCGCAACAGCAGCTGCTTTTCTCCAGTGCTTCCTGTGTGCCAGCCACTGTGTGGCAGGCTTAGGCTTTAGGAAGGTGTGAGCCTCCAGGCAGGCCTTATCATACCAAACAAGAATTCTTGCACAGGCTTTGGAATCAGTAAAACCAAAGCTTCAGTTGTGTGTCATTAAAGTGGGGACAGTCGGGTGGTTATGAGGGTGCTGGAGCAGGGTATTTAAGAACTGAGGACAAGTCCTTGTGCCTAGTCCTCAGGAAATGGGAGTTCTTTCTACTAGAGCCTAGTAGTAGAGAGCTGCATCTTCAAGGGTCTGTAGATTTCAGGCAATGGAGGGAAACAGTGACAAAGGAGGGTAACAGGTAGCAGCAACTGAGTAGAGACAAATGAGGGAAGAGCCAGAAAGGAGCGCCTGTCAGGGGCAGGGGGTCTGCCCCGCCCTACAGAAACCGCAATGCTGGGTTTGGAGACCCTTGCCCATTCCTGCACTCTCACCAACCCTTGCTGTGTCCTGGGCACCAAACATCTTTGTCCACCAGTGGGGCAACCAGAGGAGCCAGCCCCAGGCTCTGCCTGGAATGGGCCCAGTGGCTTACCAAGTGAGAAGATCTCCCAGAGGAGGATGCCGTAGGACCAGACGTCGCTCTGAACCGTGTAGACACAGTCAAAGATGCTCTCTGGGGCCATCCACTTCACAGGCAGGCGGGCCTGGGATAACAGTCCCCAGTTATTTTGGGCCCTGACTCTTCGCCCCCTCCTCAGCCCAGCCCAAGCCCTCCCAGCACTTACATTGCCCTTGACGATGTAGTTGGAGTCGTTCATGATGTCCCTAGCCAGCCCGAAGTCCCCAATCTTGGCCACATGCCCATTGGTCAACAGCACATTTCGCGCTGCCACATCCCGGTGGATGCACTGAGGGAAAGCGCTGCAGGGTTAGTCTTGGGCCCTCTCCTACCTGAGCCTGAGGTGAGGAGGATGGCAGGGAGGGCCCCAGATGGCTTTGGGGTCCCTGTTGGAGTAGACATCAGTTTTGGTCCTTTACCATAAACCCTTGTCTGTACCTTCTACCAGGGCCCAGGATCTAAGAACATGTAGTGTGGTTTGATCATTTAATGCTTAGAAACCGCCATTACCCTGAGCAGCTGGGGCCCTTCTCGCCCTTTGTCCTCAGAGTGGTCCGCTCAGGCCCCAGAAGCAGAGGGCTTCTGTGCAGAGCAGTAGTCTCCAAACCCTACCATTACTTCTGATCATAGCAGCTGCTGTCTGCCAGGCCCTTCCCTAAACTCTGCACACACTGAACCCTTTTTCTTTTCAAACATTGTTACACCCATTTTTATAGGTGTAGAAACTGAGGCACAGAATTTAAATAGTTGCTTAAAGTCACAGAGCAGGTGGCAGAGCCAGCAGTCAAACCACTGACTCCCAAATCTGTTCTAAGGGAGATGGCAAGAGCTCCCATTCCCTGGCACTTCTTCCTAGGCTGAGCGCACTTTATACATTATCTAATATCCTCAAAATTCTACGAGGAAGCTTCCATTATCCCCACCAGACCATGTGCTTCATGAGCAGGGACAACTGTTGTCTTTTATACACTATTTAGCAAAAACAAATGAAAAAAGCCTGGTACCAGGCCGGGCACGGTGGCTCATGCCTGTAATCCCAGCACTTTGGGAGGCCGAGGCGGGCGGATCATGAGGTCAGGAGATCGAGGCCGTCCTGGCTAACACGGTGAAACCCCATCTCTACTAAAAATACAAAAAAGTAGCCGGGCGTGGTAGCGGGCGCCTGTAGTCCCGGCTACCCGGGAGGCTGAGGCAGGAGAATGGCGTGAATCTGGGAGGTGGAGGTTGCAGTGAGCCGAGATTGCGCCACTGCACTCCAGCCTGGGCAACAGAGCGAGACTCAGTCTCAAAAAAAAAAAAAAAAAAAAAAAAAAGCCTGGTACCCTTTTTCATCTTCACACTGGGGACACAGGTGCCCAGCCCCAGAGCTCTAGCCTTGGGCACAGCTTTCTCCCACTCACCCTTGCAGCTGCTGCCCAAATGACTCTCTCATACTCTGTCTCCTCCCCTACCCCCCGCCCCCAAGCTCCCTTTTCCCCTTTCCTCCTCCCCATCGTCACTCATTCAGCCTCCCCAGAACACACCTGGGTGGCTACGAGCCAGGGCCAGGTTCCTACTCACATTCTTGGAAGCCAGGAAGGCCATGCCCTGGGCTACTTGGCTGGAGAAGTGAAGCAGGTCCCGGAGCTCCAGGGGCCGTCCATCCTCCTTGTCCAGGTCTAGAGGGGGAAGAGGCATCAGGGCAGCCCTGCCACACTCCCCACGCCTCACCCCAGCAGCCCCTTCTCCTTTTCCCTTATTATCAAGCAAATGGGGCCTGGCCCTGGGACCTCCTCACCTTGCTCAGAGAAGGAGTCATTTGAAGAAGTAGAGACAGGTCTCATCTCCACATAGGTGTCCACACCCTGGCTGGAGAAGCCACTGTCCCTACGTAGGAGAGAGGGTTGGAGGGCAGGGGTCAGTCCCCATCACTGCACTGCTCAGCTCAGGCCTGGACCACCTGCCACCGCATGGTCAACTGGAACCTCCCTTTGTGATAAGAAACCCTCTTGCCACGCTCCATCTGAGTGAGCATTGGTCTCTGCTTGGCTGCCCCGGGTGAGGGAGCTTACAACCCATTCTGGTTTGGGGCAGCTCTGCCTGTGAGAAAGTTCTTCACTGTTGCTAATGCCAATCTGCCCCTGAGATTTTCCTCCTAGCCCTTGCTCTACGCTCAAGGGCCACAGAGAAGTTCGAGTCCTCTTCCCCATAATAGCCCTACTAGAATCGGGGCATATCCTAGGGCCCCTTGAGTCCTCTCTTCTCTAGACAGTGCCTCTCACCCCTGGCTTCACATTAAAATCACTTCGGGAGCTTTTAGGACCAGGCTAATTACTAATACTTCAGAAACTCTAGGGGCAAAACAGTCATTCACTGATTTAAATCTCCCCAGGGAATCACAAAAGTGCAGTCTAAGCTGAGGCCCACTGGTCTAGGTCTAGAGCAGTGCTGCTTAAACACCAGTTCGTGTGCAGGTAAATCACCCCGGCAATCCGCAATGCAGATTTTGAATCAGCAGGCCTGGGTGGGTGGGCCTGAGGTGGTGCACTTCCAGCAGTCCTCAAGAGATGCCTATGAGAGCACACAGGGTAGAGAATTTGAGAAGCACTACTGTAGATTGAAGCACTACTGTTCCCCAACCAGATAGGATGTCGCTCTCCCTCCTGTCCCCTCTGCACTAGGGATGTGTACCTTGACAATGTCCATATTCTAGCGTTCCCAGAAGGAGAAACTAAGCCGGGCGCGGTGCCTCAAGCCTGTAATCCCAGCACTTTAGGAGGCTGAGACGGGTGGATCACGAGGTCAGGAGATCGAGACCATCCTGGCTAACACAGTGAAACCCCGTCTCTACTAAAAATACAAAAAACTAGCCGGGCGAGGTGGCGGGCACCTGTAGTCCCAGCTACTTGGGAGGCTGAGGCAGGAGAATGGCATAAACCCGGGAGGCGGAGCTTGCAGTGAGCTGAGATCCGGCCACTGCACTCCAGCCCAGGCGACAGAGCAAGACTCCGTCTCAAAAAAAAAAAAAAAAAAAAAAAAAAAAAGGAAAAACCAATGTTTTATTTATAATCTGACGGTGGCAAAATCTTCCACTCCCTTGTTGTAGAAACTATACTTCTATTAACAGCCTGGGATCCTTTTGGCAGAGTTGGTTTACAGGCCATTTGCCCTCAAAATTACCCACTCTGGGAATACTTTCCCCATCTGCGTATTTGAAGATGGAAGCTAATACTTTCCTTTGGTGTTCATTTTGATCTGATCTTCAGAGGCCTAGTGTGTGCCACCCTCATAGAAGTGTCAGGGAATCAGAAGAGGAAGTGATGCTGCCAGGCCCCCATTTTTAGGGCCCCGGGTGTAGAGATGGCCTCCTTCTCTTTTGCCTTCTGAAGCATGGCAGCTGACAGTATCTAGGATGAGGGCACAGTGTACACCCTTCTTGTTCTGATCCTGTCCTGGCCCCACAAGCCCCTGAGACAGAGACCTCCAGGACAGCAGTGTGGCTTGGGTGACTCCTGGACTGGAAGTCAAGACAGCAGGATTTTAGTCCAGGCTCCGCCTCTGGCCCTGACTCATGTGTGACATGAATCTCCCCACTTCCTCTCTTTGGTTCCCCATGTGGCTCTGTCTGTCGGACGGCTCTGTTCCAGATGGCTTCCAGGAATCACAGCACCACAGAACAACAGAGCCGGGAAGACCCTGAGAGGTTCAACACTGACAGCTTGGCTGGGGAAACAGGTCCAAGTGGGCCGGGGACCTGGCCACGATCATGCTGTTTTGTCTCCTCTCATCCAACAGTTAACACACCCTGTCCCCACTCCCCCATGGGAATGTGGGACACTGATACTGGCTGCTCCTAGGTGGAACAGGTGCTCTGCATCGCCAGCACGGGCTATGGGCGAAACAGGGGCGACTTCTCCCCACATCTGCCCATCTCTCTCTTTTTTTTTTTTTTTTTGAGACGGAGTTTCATTCTTGTTGCCCAGGCTGGAGTGCAATAGTGTGATCTTGGCTCACGGCAACCTCTGCCTCCCAGGGTTCAAGCGATTCTCCTGCCTCAGCCTCCCGAGTAGCTGGGATTACAGGCATGAGCCACCACGCCCGGCTAATTTTGTATTTTTAGTAGAGGTCAAGTTTCACCACGTTGGTCAGGCTGGTCTCGAACTCCTGACCTCAGGTGATCCGCCCACCTCGGCCTCCCAAAGTGCTGGGATTACAGGTGTGAGCCACCACACCCAGCCACATCTGCCCATCTCTTACTAGGGCTCCAGGCACAGATCTCGGTTGATCTTTTACACACACTGGGTGGAGATTTCATTGACGCATGTCTCCACCAGACTATGAGCTGCCCATCTTTGCCCTCCACACTCCCAGAACATGGTAGATGTTCAAATATTTGTTGAATGAAGGGGAAAAGGAGTAGAGAAACAGAGGTGCCCATAAAACCTGTGGGTGGCTACTTCCCATGACACAGGTGGCAGGTGAGGGCCACATAGCCACCCAATCATTAGCCATCCAACCCTGAGCTGGCTTTGAAGACAGACTCGGGTCCCGCCTCCCAGACCTGGCCTTTTTCTTATCCTTTGCCAGGGGCTACCTGCGGACATATTTCTTCTCCAGGTGGATGTTCTTATAGTCAGCGCCTCCCTCGGGGTCCTGGCCAGGGCTCAGGCTGGGTCCCAGCATGGCCTCAGCCTTCCTTCGCAGAAAGTTGAGCAGGTCGCCATAGCAACAGTATTCCGTGATGACCAGTACAGGGCCTAAAGCAGCCAAGGGTGTGGGGTGAGGGAGGTGCTGAGTGCTCCCGTGTGTGAACAGGAGCATGGGAATGGGGGCAGTGAGGCCACTGGACCGGGACTCAGCACAGCTGAGTTCTAACCTCGGCTCTGAGCAAGTTTCCCTGTGCCTCAGTAGTTTCATCTGTTTAAAACAGATGGCTTTGGTGGGGCGTGGTGGCTCGTGCCTGTAATCCCAGCACTTTGGGAGGCCAAGGTGGGTAGATCACGAGGTCAGGAGATCGAAACCATCCTGGCTAACATGGTGAAACCCCATCTCTACAAAAATACAAAAATTAGCCAGGCGTGGTGGCGGGCGCCTGTAGTTCCAACTACTCGGGATGCTGAGGCAGGAGAATCGCTTGAACCTGGGAGACAGAGGTTGCAGTGAGTCAAGATCACACCACTGCACTCCAGCCTGGGTGAGAGTAAGGCTTCGTCTCAAGAAAAAACAAACCAACAACAAAAAAGTCCTTAAAAAAATGTAGCCCAAGAATTATTTCTTCAAAGGAAAGCTGTGGCGGCTCAGTGTAGGTCAGAGCCGCTATTGGTGAGGAGGATGTGGGGCACTTGGAGTTCCAGCAAAGCCTGGGGCACCTCTGTGGGCCCTGGGGAGAGTGTCCAAGCATCCTTGAATGGAGGCTTCATAAGAGGTAGGCAGGGGGCTTCACTGCAGACCCACAGGATCCAGCTCCCTGGAAGCAGGGCCTAGGAGCTTGCACATTCATCTCCTTCTCCAAGGGCTCTGATGTTCCCTATCAGTCTCTCTTTATGCCTTCAGCTGCCTGTGCAGCTCCTGACTAGTCCAGGAGACAGGCCCAGGAGTTTAAGGGATGCTGTGACCAGGATCCCACTGGCACATGGATCAGTAGGATCCTGAGAAGGGGAAGATGGAACAAAGTAGCTCTGGGGCCCTCAGATCTCCCAGAGGCCCCAAGACCTTGGCCCCATGAGCCCCAAGACCCTTACCTCCATGAGTGCAGGCTCCCAGAAGGTTGACAATGTTCTCATGCTGGCCCAGGTGGCTCATGATCTTCAGCTCAGACATGAGGGCTTCCTTCTCATCAGCATGGGCCGTGGCTGGGAGAAAGAACCACAGGTCCCACAGACGGGGAGAGGGCAGGACACAGAGCACCACACAGATACATGGGGACCAAATGCAAAGACCCAGGGGAGCAAGCAGGGCATACCCCAAGACCCAGAGTGGCCAGAAGCCAAAAGAAGAAGGAAAAATGCAGACACACAGATGGCAGAGAGAGAGAGAAGAGGGATGAGCCTGTCACTGAGCTGGTCTTCAGGTGACAGGAAGCCAAACTGTGGCCAAGCCACGGTCCTAAGTGGCCTCTCTGCACCCCCAGCCTTTTTGGAACTCAGTCAGAAGCCCCTTCACAACTAAAGGGTGACCCAGACCTTCTTGGAGCCAGGAGTCAGAGGGCGCCTGGAGCTCACAAGAAAACTCAAGTCCTCATCCCTGAGCTCTGTCCCCCAGGCTTCAACAGGTTGAAATGTGGGCGATGCCTCTTGTGACACCAGGGCCAGCCCACCCCCACCATCTACCACCCCCCATCCTTTCCCTCATCCCATCACTCACACTTCAGCATCTTCACAGCCACCTTCAGGACAGCATCCTCCTTGCCCAGACCAAAAGCCGTGGCCTCCACCACCTTCCCAAAGGCGCCAGCTCCGAGGGTCTTACCTGCCACGCACACAGGTCCCTTAGGTCCCAGGGCACCAAAGGGCCTCTGTCCAAAGGCCCATGGGCCCCCTGCAACCCCCACAGGCCCTGTGATAGGAAGGTGTGGGGTGCTGAGCTGCCGTCTCACCAAACTGCAGGTTGTTCCGGGGGAACTCCCACTTCTCATTGTAAGGCAGCTGCGTGGGGTCAATGAAAGTATAACTGTTGCCCTCATAGCTCTCGATGATCTTCCAGCGGACCTGGTACTTGGGCTTCTGCAGGAGAGGAAGGGAGCACATGGCAGTCGGGGCTGGCAGGCAATTCGTGGACCTCATCTCCGACCCCTAAAAGCAGGGGTGTGGGCAGTCCCGAGGCACCCAGTGGGAGAAGGCAGGGCAAGGCCTGCTCTGGGCTGAGAGAGGACATGAGAGCATGTTCCTTCTTGACTCTGCCTTCTTGTGTGACCTTCCCTTCTCCAAGCCTCAGTTTCCCTATTTGTGTATTGAAGACCTTGGACAGGACAACCTCTGAGGGCCTTGATATCTCTGATAATCTGGTAATTCCTGAGCCAGGAGGGAGGGTGGGACTTGAGATCTTATCCATCCATTCATCTGTCCATCCATCTACCCACCCACCCTCCCATCCAAATATATATATTTTTTAATTGTGGTAAAACATACATAAAATTTATCATCTCAACCATTTTTAAGTGTATGGTTCAGTAGTATTAAGTAAATTACATTTTACATTGTTGTACAACCAATTTCCAGAGCTCTTTTCATCTTACAAAACTGAAACTCTGTTCCCGTTAAAGAGCAACTCCCCTTTCCCTCCTCCAGCCCCTGGCAACCATGATTCTGCTTTCCGTCTCTGTGAATTGTACTGCTCTAGGCACTGCATCTCAGTGGACTCACACAGCATGTGTCTGTTGGGATTGTCTTATTTCACCCAGCGTAATGTCTTCAGGGTTCATCCATGTTGCAGCATAGATCAGATCAGAATTCCCTTCCTTTTTAAGGCTGAATAATAGCAGCCCATCCACATACTTTCTTGAGAGTCTATTTGTGTCAGGCACCACTGATTCAAAGCTGAACAGGACAAAGTCCCTGCCCCTCCATGAAGTTTGCATTCTAGTGGCTGAGAGAGGCATTAAACGCAAATACATATGTAGGAAATTCTCAAGTGGTGCTATGAAGAAAATAAAGAAAGATAAGTCAGGGAAGGCCCCTAAAGAGCCCGCCATGTGACCATCAGAGGAAGAATTTTCCAGGAACTGTGCATGGAAATACTGTATGCTTGACATGGGAACGATCCTGGCAAGTTTGAGCTACAGGAAGGCAGCCATCATGACTTGAGGGAAGTCAGGGGGAAGGTTCCAGAAGCAGGAAGGTCTTGAGGGCTATGATAAGGTAAGTGGGTTCCCTTTTGGGATTTTTTTTTTTCCAAGACAGGACCTCCGTCACCCAGGCTGGCATGCAGTGGGGCAATCTTGGCTCACTGCAGCCTCGACCCCCGAGGTTCAAGCAATCCTCCCACCTCAGTCTCCCAAGCAACCGGGACTACAAGCGTGTGGCACCACACCTGGCTAATTTGTGTAGAGACAGGGCTTTGTCACAGCCTAGGCTGGTCTTGAACTCCTGAGCTCAGGCAGTTTGCCTGCCTCGGCCTCTGAAAGTGCTAGGATTACAGGTGTGAGCTCCCACACCTGGCCAGGCAGTGAAAGACCCTGAGAGTTTGACACAGGTAAGTCACCATCTGACTTTTTTGAGACAGGATCTTGCTCCTTCACCCATGCCGGAGTGCAGTGGCATGATCATAGCTCACTAAGCTCAAACTCCTAGACTCAAGCAATCCTTCTGCCTAGGCCTCTCAAAGTGCTGGGATTATAGGCGTGAGCCATTGCACCCAGCCTTGACTTTACCATGTTGAGAGAGAGAGAGAGAGACAGACCCTGCCCACTAGATAAATTCGGGAGGACCAGGACCTTTGGAAAGACCCGATTTCCTTCCTTAGGCTCTCCGTGCTGTTACCACCCAGCCAGGGGAGGCACAGCCCTAGGATGTGGGGAAGAGGAATGGCTGCCCATTTCTTGCCCAGAGGGCAGCTACTGAGGGGGAACACCATGCTAAGGGTTGCCCATGAGAAGTGCTGATGGAAGACCAAGTTGAGGGGGAAAGTGGAAGCTGGGCTGGGGCGGTGGAGGACACTGCGGCCTTGGGTCAGCAGAGCAACTCTTTCCGGCCAGGCCTTGGGGATGGGACCAGCTTGGCTGTGCCTGCAGCTGGGCTCCTTCCCTGGGCACCCGAGGTAGAAGCTTAAAGGAAGTGTGGGCCGGTGCTGGGGAGGAGGCTGGCCTTTGGTTGAGAGAAAAGATTCCAGTCATGTCCTTTGTAGCAACATGGTGCAGCTGAAGGCCATCATCCTAAGCAAACTAACACAGGAACAGAAAACCTACATACCACATGTTCTCACTTATAAGTGGGGGCTAAATATTGAGTACGCGTGGGCATAAAGATGGCACCAACAGACATTGGGGGCTACTAGACCGGGGAGGGTGGGAGTGGGTGAGGGTTGGAAAACTGTGGGTGCTCTGCTCAGTACCAGGTGATGGCATCCATATCCCAAAACTCAGCATCACGAAACATACCTATGCAGCAAAACTGCACATCTACCCCCTGAATCAAAAATAAAATGTTGACATTTTTAAAGAGAGAGACAGGGAGAAAGACTCCAGCTAACCATCGGGAAGAACTTCTAGCTGGTAGTTAAGGAGAAAAGACTGCAATTAGAAATGAGGAGGAACTAACTTCCGGGATCGATTCAGGAGGGCGGACTACAGATGAACTTCAGAGCCTCTGTGGTATAGCTTGGGAGAGAGGCTGAAATGGGACACGGGGCGAAGAACTTCCCAAGTCTCCAAGGATCCAAATCCTGCCCGTGGGTACCTTCCCAGCCCAAAAGACAGCAACAGGGCGAGGAGGGGATTCTTCAACCTCTCCCGGCCACTTCCATCTCTAGGAGCCTCTGTGGCCAAGACTGTTTTTTCTCCTCACCACTTCTTGTTCCTCTGTCCCTCTGCAGCTGGGCTGAGTCAGCCCCTCCCTGCCCCCAGCTGGGCAGGGGGCACTGTTGAAATGGAGGGGATCAAGGAGGAAGAGGTTTGGCTGGATTCTCAGATCTCTGAATCCTAGGCTCCTATTCCTGGAAGCAGACCAAGCTGCCTTCTGCCTGCCTCCGGAACCCTCCTCTGCCCCTGCTGGGCCTGTAAACCTCCCAGGGCACCTGTGCCATCCCTGGAAAGGGCTCATGGGCGTCTACCCAGAGGCAGCCTCTCTTCCAAAGAACTATGAGTAAGAGATCAAGAGCGGGGGATGGGCCAGGCTTCCTGAGAAGGGTGGATGTAATTGTCATGATGGCAGTGAGTTCTTCCTGAGCTCTTCCTGGGAGTAGGGCACTGGACTAGATGCTTGAAGCACATCACCCCATTGATCCCTTGCAATGGGCCTAAGCTCCAGGTCCACCCCGACTTCCTCCCTTCCTCCCCACCAAAGGGGGTATGGAGACAAAGTCCCAGTCCCCTCCCCATCTAGGCCTGCTGGTTCTGGATGAGTGGATGTTCTCCATCCCAGGAAGGTGGAGATCTGAACAATTCCCAGTGGAATCCTTGGGGACCCTCCTGTCCCTCCTCAGAACTCAGTTCCAGCTCCCAGAATCATAGTCTCTCCAGCAGCCTCCCTGGACCCTCGCTTCTCTGCTGCCTCAGCCATTTCCCTGTGTGCCTCCTCCTCCAGAGGAGCCTGCTGACTCCTGCCCTTTTCTCTTCCCCCACAGCCCCTCTTGTGGTCACTCCAGGGGACAGAAAGGTGATGACTCAGCCCTGAGGCAGAACAAACCCTCCCCACAGGCCACTTCTTTCCCCAGGCCTGGGCAATGAGGAGAGGCTGGGCTGAGTCCCCAGTGAAGGAGCAAGGCTCCAAACCTCATGGAGCAAGGCAGAGGAGGATGGGAGGGCAGGCACTGAGGCAGGGGCATGACCATCCTGACCCTTCAAAGTCTGGTCCCACGGGTAGACACCTCGGCCTGGAGCTAAAGGGCCTGTGAATGGGTATAGGGGAGGAGGGTAGCTGCAAGTTCTCGAGGCCTTGCATAGGCTCCAGGGGCAGCTGAATTTCCTGGACAGGAAGTGTGGAGGTGACATGTTCCAAAAACGGTCCCGTGGAGAGAAGATACAGAGTTCCTAAACCACAGCCAAGGGGGCTGGCCGGCTCAAGGCAGAAAGGGCTGCAGGGGGCCCTAGGCCCTTCTCTGGAATCTCTGCATGGCTGTCCTGGCAGCTCTGTGGACACTGTGAGGCAGTTTTCAGTTCCATGTAAGGAAGAACTTTGCAAAAATTGGAGCTGCTCAGAGAAGGAACGGGTGGCCCCAAGCGTGAGTAAGGTCCCGTCCCTGGAGTTGGGTGGGTTGGGCCAAACAACTGCTTTGGGTGTGTAGTCAAGGAGATGATGCCCAACCTCAGACCTCCCCCTCCCTTCCACCATCCCAAGATGCATGAGCTAACTCTGGTTCCCCAACGAACTTCCTCCTGGGACAAGAGTGTGCAGCTCCTATCACGGAGACTATCTGCATCCAGCACCCCACCCAGTCCTCTATGTGCGTTGTGGTACGGAATCCCTCACAACAGGCTGTTAATGATCCCATTTTACAAATGGAGAAGAAACTTAGACACACCAACTTTCCCATCATCCCATAGCCAGAACTTGGCAGAGGCAGTATTTAGACCCAGATTCACTGAAGTCCAAGTTTCCGGTTCTTAAACTAGACCACCAGTGGGCTCTTGGCTTGTCAGAGGAGGAGGGGCTGTTAAAGAGCACCCAGACCTATAGTACAAGAGGGGAAACTAAGGCCCAGAGAGGATAGCGAGTCAACCGAGGTTACTTGGCAAAACAGTGTCAGAGCTGGACCTAGATCCTGAGGTCTTGACCGGGGATGCCCTCAGAGCAGCCTTCTCATGCTGGGTGCTGGCAGAAGTAGAGAGCCCGATCCATGTGCCCCTAGGGTTCCCCCAACATCCCTCCCACCCTGCCCACTTCAAGCCTTCTTCTCACAAAAGCCCCAAGGAGGTGTGGGGAAGAAAAGGTAGCCAAGGGGACACAAGATGGGTCATTCAGCCCCTGATCACAGCACTCCCTTGTTCAAACCCACTGACGGCCTTGGACTGACAGGTTGGGGTCCAACCCTTCAGACCCCCCAACCCCACCCTGGTCTTCCCCTTGCCTGCCCCTCTGCACACTCGGCCCTCTCCTCCAGAGATACCCTTTCCCTAAGTCTCATCTCCCCTGCTGCATCCCTCATCCTCCAAAACCCGTCCCACCAATGCCAAGCCACCTCGTCCAGGCAGTCTCCCTTACCCACCAGCCTGAAAAGTGCCTGCACTTCTGACCTCCCACAGCCCTCTGGCCTGGTCCTCTCAGCTTCTGATCACATTGCACATGGTCTTTGTGTGGTCGGGCAGGCGGTGGAGGCCATGGGCTCTAGGGACAGAAGCCCCTGGGGCCCAGTGCCAAGCATATCCCTCAGCCCCTTGGGGAGTTTCTTAACCTTGCTGAGCCTCACCTTCCTGATGGGTAAGATACTGACTAGTATACTTCCTGCCTCCAGCTTCTTGTGAGGGTAAAATAAGATGAGTCAATGTTTCACGTAATGATTGGGACATGCTTTGGAGTCCCCCGCTCAGGGTTAAAAACCAGACTCTGCCTTTGACCAGCTATAGACAAGGGCAACTGTCCCAACCTCTCAGAACCTCAGTTTACAATTCTGTAAAATGGGCTAATGTTAGCTGCATACAATGGTTGCTGAGGGCATTAAATGAGATGATGTAGGTAACATGCTACAGAAAAATACCCCTCAAATCACTATCATATACTGAGCAGGCAGTGACAGGGAGCATACTACCTGTGCAACATGCACTAAATGGCAGCTTTGACTAATAGGACAGTAACATGAAATAATGAAGAGGACGGCCACAGGCTCTCGTCTTCACTAGACCATGTGCTACTTAGGGCCCAGGGGACACCACCCTTGTATGTCCACTTCCTCTGTCCCGTGCTGGGTGCCGGGACACCCCCGGGCTGAGAGAGGATCCCAGGTCTAGGCTGCCCCGGAATGCCGTTCCTCTCCTCACTCTATAATCCATGCCCTTGCTTTCGTGCCTTTTGGTTTTGTTTCTTGAGCTGGGATCTGGCTGTATTACCCAGGCTGGTCCCTAACTCCTGGCCTCAAGTGATCCCCCTGCCTCAACCTCCCAAGTAGCTGGGATTACAGGTGTGCCCTTGCTTTCATGGCTATTTGATTAGCACCTGTCTCTCGCACTAGACAGTAAACACTATGAGGGCAGAGCCTCAGAGGCCACCCAGCAACTGGCTCATGTTGGCATACAGTAGGCACCCACTAAAGAGCTGTTAGCTGACTGACTGACTGACTGACAGGAGGAGGAAGAGTGAATCCATGCAGCCTGGGGGTACCGTCCAAATCTGGCTCACTCAGGCGCCTGGCAGCCCCACTCTGCTCCAGCTCACCTGCTTATACTTGTACAATAGCAGCAGGAGCAGCAGCAGAAGCAAGGCCATGACGGACATGCAGGCGACCACCACCGGTGTGAAGAGGAACTCATCCGGAGGATGCGTGCGGGCTCCTGGAAGGCATGAAGCAAAGCAGTGAGCAGGCAGGGGCGCCTCCGAGCCCCTTCCCTGATGAGGTCAGGCCTGCACACTGCTTGTAACACAGTGGGTGCTTAATAAATGCTTGTTGACTGAATGAAGCATCCCCCAACTGGAAGCCTCTGAGGCCTCTCCTGCAGACCCTCCCCAAGAGAGAGGAAGAGGGCGGCCTCTCTAGCTCTGCTCATGTCCACCCCAAACCCTGTCTGGAGACACAGCCTCCGGTTGCTGGGAGTAGGAAGCCTCTGGGGTCATGCAGTCTCACCCTCTGCCAGTGTAAGAAACCTCTCTGCAGCAGCCTGGCCTGGTGCCCAGCCATGGCTTGCACCACGCACACCCTCAGTGTGCATACCCTCAGTGACGGGAGACGATGAGTGCACTACACCTCCAGGAAGCTCGGTCAGAAAGGCCTTCTTGGAGGTCACACTGCAACCTTCCTCTCCTGCATTTCCCCTGCAGCCTCCCCACATGCCCTTTGGAACCACACAGCCCTTCTGAGGGTCTAGCAAGCCAGGCCTGTGGCCCCAGGCTCTCTTCTTCCCTGGATCTATAATCCTAGTTCTTGTGATGTTTTGGAGGACATGATTTCCACTTCCTTACTCAGATCAATAACTTAGATCTGCAGTCAAATTTCACCTGTGCCACTTAGGAGGTGTGTGACATTGAGCCTAGGGAAAATTATATTTATTTTCTAGGTTTGTAGGAGTTAATTGAGATAATCCCTGTCAAGAGCTTAACACAGTGCCTGGCGCAGCGGAAGCCTTCAACAAAATGTTGGCTTTATTATAATACACAACCTCCAGCAGTGAGACCCAGAGTGGCCACAGGCACCTGCATGCAGTTGGACCCCGGTAGCAGTTGTCCAAGGTCAGCCGCTGGGGACACTAGTGACCACCTCTGAGCCAGGCAGAGGCCAGAGTCTGGCACACAGTGGGTGCCAGAGCCTGGTTGTCAAAAGCCTGAGGATGCTGTGGGTCTCTGAGAATCACAGAACTAGCTGGTAAGGAGCCTTTGTGTAAAGCAGAGAGAGGCAGCCTGTGTTGTGCACAGGACTGGGCATCATTGCCCAGAGCAGCCTCTTGCACAGCAACCTCAAATGGATAGACTGTGTCTGGAGCAAGAGGGGAGAGTTGGAGAAGGCCGTCGTGAGCTGGCGATGAACTGTTTCCTTGCTCATTGCCTGCCTCCCTCATCAGACTAAGCTCTGGGGAGGCACTACTTCCTTGCATAGGGCACGTCCCTGGCACATGGCGCATAATGCCTGCACATCCTTGTGAATTAATGCATGAGTTAGAGTGCAGGGGTAAGAGTGAGGGCCAGTTTCTTCAGGCTGCTTTCTCTCTGCTTTCACAGAGACTGCTCCATCCTACTGCTTCAGGAGACCTGCCGGGCAGGAGGGGCTTGGATTGGCCCAGAGAGGTAGACCTTGGTATTGCTAGGATCTGCTCCAAAGGTGGATCTGACCCCAGCTCCCTCGGCAGGGTGGGTTGGGGGTGGGGTGGGCAGTTTCCAGGACCGACTCCCATCTCCACCTAAAGGAGCCGGGGTGGGGTAGGGGGTGCGAAGGCTCCCGCTCACCTGCAGAGATGGGTATGAAGGCCCAGGAGCCACTCCCCACGCTGTTGTGGGCCCTGCACTCATAGGTTTGGTTGTGCTCTAAGGTCTCAGCAGTCAGCAGGCTCTGCACGGTCACCTTCTGGAAGGGCTCCTGGCTCAGGACCTCAGGGTGTGGGTCATCCCAGACCTGCAGCACTTGGGCCTCATCGCACCTGGGAAAAGCAGATTGTGGCTCAGAGCTTCAGGGTTCCCAGTGCCAGCATGTCCCTCCCACTCACAGGGTGCCCAGCCCCTGAGCCCAGGTGAGGGAGGTAAGTAGAGCCCACTTACCTATCAGTGTGGCCAGCGCACTGCAGCCATGTCACGTTGGGCTGGGGGTACCCAGAGGCAGCACACAAAAGGGTGCCAGAGCCATTGATGGAGGTCCATATGACACTTACCTCCGGGGGGTCTGAGGAAGAGAGGAGGCCCCAAGTCACATTCTCCCCGCCACCTCCCAACCTCCCAGTCAGTACCTCCTTCCCTGTGTCCTGCCCCAGTCAACCCCATCCCTCCAGGCAATCCCAGGGACTCCACCCCAGGCAGCGCTCCGCCCCAGCACTCACATCGAAGGGTGAGCTCAAACGTCAGAGCTCTCCAGCCTCCTGGGTTTCTGGCCAGGAAGGAGTAGCGGCCAGCCTCAGAGGGCTTCAGGCGGGGCAGAGAGAGGGTGAAGGTGTGCCTACAGGAGAGAATCAGGTGGTCTTGGTGAGCCCCAGCCTAGTATGACCCCTACAGGATTGCAGTCAGATAACAGCCTTAAAGGAGTTTATTTTATTTTTGGTAAAATGTCCAGGGCCCAATGGCCTTGGGTAAGCGAGGTACGCAGGCAGGGTGCCATTGAGACATGCAAAAACCACCAATCCTATTTCCTCAGTTGGTTTTCTTATCTGAAAGTGTTTTTTTCCTGAGGTTTAATAGTGGTGATGTCTTCATGATGCTGGGAGGCATATCACAGGTCCCCTACGTTGACCACTGTCACTGAACTAAGCTTTCATGAAAGCTGCAATCCCTGCTAAAAATCCCTGAAGTGCCAACCTTGCCAAGAGGGACTGAGAAAAAGACAAGAGGCAGGATGTAGGGCCCTGGGTTCTAAGCCATGTTGCTGCAGAGACTGGGGTTCAAGTCCTGGTGCTGCCGTTTCTTGGCTGTGTGACCTTAGACAAGTACTTAACCTCTCTGATCCCTCATTTCCTTTGCTGTGAGTGATATCGATGGTAATTAATTAACAGGCTTGGCCTGAGGATTAAAGGGATATGTATTTAGGGTGCTTGACACAGAATTTGACTGTCTGGGGGCACTCAATTTAATGGTACCCTTTATTACAGAAAAGGCTCGGGAGCGAAAACTAACAACAAAAATCATCTTTGTTTGATTCTGAGAAATTTTTTGTTTTATTCTTTATCTCTATTTTATAATTTGTCCACAATGAACATGTGTTGTTTAGGTAATAAATATGTTTTTTAAAAAGTCCCCCAGTTCACTGTCAAAATAAATAAAATTTAAAAAATTATAGCAAATGGCCAGTTCTTGCTTGGGAAATGTCTGCAGCTACTACTGGACTGAAATCCATGGTATTCAGAGAGCAGTCTCATCCAGCCAGACCCTGGGCATATAGAAGCCCTCTGTCCAGGTCAGTTCTTGAGATAACCTCCACCCCTTTAACTAAAAAGAATTGGACTTTTTTGGATGATTGAAAGTCACCATTATGAACACACCACCACATGAACTAAAATTCAGTGGCTGTTTGGAGTCCGGGCTTGTCTGCCTTGTGCTGAAAGGGCCCAGACTGTTGTTTTAGGGGATCTCGTGTTCCTTTCCTCAATGCCTCTGTGGCTTATGGACCCATTAAACCCATCCATGGACCAGCCCCCTCCAAAGGGCCTACAGATTCCAAATTCAGAACTTCTGCTTTAAATGAGAGAGAGACAGAGACCTGGCCAGAAAGGACCAGAAGGGAATTGAAGAGGAGGAAGGTGAGGACAAGAAAACATCCTTGTTGTTTCTGACAATTGGCAAGCAAGATTCTGGGAATCAGTGAGGTTTGTGCTTCCGGAGCTAGAACCAGAATCCCAAAGAGTTTTGGAGTTAGTCTAAGGGATCCACACAGGGATGACAAACAGATCTCTCACGAGCCAACTATGCTGGAAATACTGCCTGGGGCCTGTGTTGAGGAGGAGTCTGAGGCCACATCTACACTCTGCAGAAGAGAGTTGCAGAAGAATGAATGAGAGTGCGTGTGGCATGCACACCATGCATTCGCTACCCTTAATCAGGCTGTACTGTCTCATTCTGAAAGGGCAGGGTATGAATGATTATTTTAGGCCAGGCATGATGGCTCACACCTGTAATCCCAGCACCTTGGGAGGCCAAGGCGGGCCGATCACCTGAGGTCAGGAGTTGGAGACCAGCCTGGCCAACACGGCGAAACCCTGTCTCTACTAAAAATGTAAAAATTAGCCGGGTATGGTGGTGGGCATCTGTAATCCCAGCTGCTTGGGAGGCTGAGGCAGGAGAATCACTTGAACCCGGGAGACTGAGGTTGCAGTGAGCCGAGATCATGTCATTGCACTCCAGCCTGGGCAACAAGAGCGAAACTCTGTAAGAAAGAAAGAAAGAA
>NW_012122932.1:4408907-4419581 GCF_000951035.1 Colobus angolensis palliatus
AAAAGAAAGAACTGTTTTAATACCTGAGTTAATACCTAGTATACCTGGTATGAGTGTTCCTCTTAGGGACAAAGCTTTCTTATTTAGAACCTACCTGCTTAAGCCACTTTGGATGAGAAAGTAAGACCCCAAGAACACAGTTCATAAGCAGACAGGAAACAGATTTCTAAAATGTGTGTGTGAAATACACAGGATTGTGGGAGTGGAGAGATGGAAGAAGAGGGGGTGTCGAGCTATTATAGATTGCACTTCATGGGAAGAGTTTTGAGCTTACGGAGAAGAGCAGCCAATGAGAAATTCTCGCGGCTGGGTGATCACACTCCTTTAAAGAACATCTCATGTATCTGTGATTATGTGATGTTAATTCCCTCTTCCCCTCCCTCCAAGCCTGTGTATGTGGCAGATAACTTGGGCAGTCATTATCAGGAGGGTGTCTGTGAGTGGGGCTGTTTTCTGTATTTAGATTGGCCCCAAAAGAGGAAAATGAATGAGACTGAGGGTTCTTGAGGGGCCATGAGAATGCACACTCCCAAGAAATGGTAGAACCCTTGGGTGGGGCGTTGACTATCCCAAGGATGTGGGATGGAGAGATAAGTCAATCTCATCCAGATCTCAAACACAGATAACCAATATTGGGATTCCATGAAATCAGGGAAAGTGAAGCCCAGAAAGGGACAGGAACTTGCTCAAGGTCATACAGCAAGGCTGGGACATGAGCCAAGTGTCCTGATTCTTGCTGAAGCATCCCCCATCTGGCTATAGGGCTGTGTAGATGGGAGCTGATAAGTGGTACCTGTATGTGTCCTTGGTGGTAGCATTAGCAAGCTTGGGTTCAGGCTGGTGGTCAGAAAAGGGTCCCAGGTAGGTCCAGTTAAAACCTTGCAGGCCTGGGTAGGCCTCCACCATGACTTTGAGGTTGAGCCCCTCCCCCACGGTCACCTCCTGGATGAGGTTCTGCTCAGAGCTCAAGTCCAAGTAGGCACTCTCTGGAAAGCAGAACACACAAGCATCTGGCATTAGTGGGAAGATGTCCTGGTTTATTTGTCCATTTTGTCATCCACCCATTGATCCAGTCCCTGAGCAGCTATGTCACAGGTATACAGTCCTCACCACCACCCAAGACAGGTCCTCTGACACCCCTCTTCTCACCACCCCCCTTCGGAATCCCTGGATCAAAACTTTTCTCACTGAGGCCCTAGGAGAACCTGGGCAAATTCCTATCCCCATTTGTGCCTCCATCTCCTTATTTGTGTAATGAAGAGATTGAATATAATCTGTGATTTTCCAAGTTTTTGAAAAATTTTTGGCAGCAAGAAAAAATACACATGTGCGCACGCTCACACATACACAATTTCACATGTCTTCATCCATTTCCCTTTCTTCTGGTCATAAGTCAGTCAATGCAGCTTCCAAATATAGCTCTGGAGTAGGTGTGTAACCCAGGCCAGCCAGTGAGGGTACTCTGTCCCCTCTGGCCCAGTGATTGGTTTGGGTTACCATGAGTCCATGAGTCCATAACACTCAATTCCATGATTTTTGTTAAGACTCTGGGAAAAGAGAAGCCCTTATTTTACTGGTATTGCTAGGTCAGATACTACAAGGCAGATAGTCAGAGTCCTACAAGGGGAAAGCCTTCTGGGGGCTAGGCCCAAAAGGAAAAAGCAGAGCTGAGAGTTGGGGAGCCATAGATTCTTTCCAGCATCAGCTGAACACCTAGATCCAAGTGTTCCTGAAGCTGATATCCATGAGCATTTTAGCTATAAGGAAAAAAAAAAACATTTTAATTAGGCCAGTTTGAGTTGATTTCTGTTACTTGTATCTGAAAGAGTCCTGACTAGTTTCTCTTTTTTTTTGAGACAGAGTCTCACTCTGTTGTCCAGGCTGGAGTGCAGTGGCGCAGTCTCAGCTTACTGCAACCTCTGCCTCCCAGGTTAAAGCAATTCTTCTGCCTCAGCCTCCCGAGTAGCTGGGACTACAGGTTCCTGCCACCATGCCCAGCTACTAACTAGTTTCTCCTAATGAAATTTTGTACAGCTTGTAATCCAGCTGCTCTTGTTGAATCTCAGGCAAAGGAATTGTGGCAAGAACCCCAATTCACTCAGCCTCTCCGTGCCTGTCATGGTAGGCCCTGACATGCCTTCTTAAAACCTCAGGGCTCTGCCACAAGCCCTGGACTAGATGATTTCTAAGAGCTCCTCTCCTTACTCTGTTCTGTCTAAAAATCTGAAATTCACCCTTCTACACTGACATATGTCTACTCAAAAGCCCCCTATGGCGTCCCTTCGCCTCCATTATTCAGTTTGGCATTCAAGGCTCTCCTCAATCAAATCAGGTCTCACTGTGCTCTTCCAGCCCCCTCCCCTCTTCCTTCCTACACACACACAAACACACACTCAACGCTCCACCCACCTGGGTCTCCTAACATCCCTGAACACACCACAGTCATTCCAACCTTGGAGGTTTTGCTCTAGCCATTTCCTCCACCAGGAATCCCATCCTCCTCCTTTTCATTATAGAGGCCCCTTTATCCTTTAAGACTCACCGCCATGAGGGAGTCTCTACTCAGTGCTCCAGGATGCAGGAACCTCTCACTCCACTGGACTTTTGCTGCCCTTCCAGACTATATACTCATTAGGCACCACATCTGCACCGCTTCATGCATCTGGTTCTGCCTCCAGGTAGCTTTCTTCTCTCTCCAACTAGTCTGTGAGCTTTTGGGGGCAAGGCTTTTCTCTTCTTCTCTGTCTCTCTCAGCAATCCATCTATTATTCATCCATCCATTTGTCCATTCATCCATCCAAACACCAGCACTTCCTGCTACCTTCACCATTGCCACTCTAGTCCACCCACCATCAGCTCCAGCCTGGACCACTGCGGTAGCCTCCTCCTTCATCTCCCTGCTTCCATCCTTGTCTCCCTACAGACAGTACTCAACGCCCAAGAAAGCTCTGTTAATTCTTGTTACATCCAACCCCACCATGTCACTCATCTGCTCAGACCATCCCACAGCTCCCCATCTCTCTCAGGAGAAAAAGCCCAAGTTTTTACAGTGGCCTCCAAGGCCCTGTGGGATCTGCCACCTCCCCACTTTAACTCTCTGACCTCATCTGAGGCCACATTTTTTCTCTCCCCGCAGCCACACTGGCCCACTTGTCCCCTGAACACGGCAAGCACAGTCCTGCCGCAGGATGGAGCTCCCTTCTCCAAAATGGCCACATGACTTGCTCCTTCACCAAGTTAAGTCTTTGCTCAAATATCAGCTTTCCAGTGACATCTTCCTTGGTGACCACCCAATCTGAAGCTGCAAATGCTACATCATTTGTTTTTTAATAATTTACTTGGTTCATTGCCTACCCATTCCCAGCTAGAGCACCCACTTCATGAGGTCAGGGGTTGTTGTATCTGTTTCATTTGCAGCTGTATCCTCGATGTCTAGAACAGTGTTTGGCCCAAAGTGTGAATGAACATAAACACGTATTGAGTGACGACTGTATGCCTGTACTAGAAAGCAGACAGGATTAGAAGCCATAACTGAAGGACAATTCTTGTGCTTTTGCTCTTCTTCCCCTTTACCGTGCCAAAGCCTCCAGTACATAATGGGGTCCACGGCAGAGTTCACAATCTGCTGCAAGTCATGCATGTACTCTAGGGTAGCAATGCTCATGATTCTCATGCTCCTCGCCACCTCTGTCTCCCGTAACATTCAACACATGAGGCACGGCCAGACCTAAAGAACTCAGAGCCTGCTCCCACTCTGATGAGCTCCTGCTTCAGGGTCCGAGTCCAGTGACTGCCACTGCCTGCACCCAATCACCATAGCCAGAGACCTAGAGGTCATCCTTAGCTCCTTTCTCTTCCTCATCCCTACATCTTAGACTCTTCCACACACCACTGGCCATCTTCAGCCTATTCTCCAGCTCCAGGCTCCCACCCAACCCACATGGTATCAGACAGCCTTCTCAGATACTATCTTCTAGTGCATACTTGGACAGCATTTCCTGTGTCAGACCCTGTTCTAAGTACTTACTATCTATCTGTTTGTCTGTCTGTCTATCTGTCTATCTATCTATCTTTCTATCTATGAAGGCAGTTACTGTTAATATCTTCATTTTACAGGTAGGAAAACTGGGACACAGTGGGGTTAGCAACCTGCTAGTCGTTGGCAGACTCAGGTTAGAACACTGCCCTGGAGTGTGTACTCCTGACCACCACACAGTGCCTCCTCTGTGCAATCTGACCCCATCACTCTCCTCTTTACAATGAGCATCTAACAGGTTAAGATGCAGTTACTCTCTCACTTTAAGACACCTTTACCTCTGGCTTCTGCTGCCTCCTCTGCTCCCCTGTGGCCACTCCTCACACCACTCTACATCCGAGCTGTTGTCAGGTTCTTTCAGTGTTCCAAATGATCTATGCTCTCTTTGCCTTTGAGTCTTGCATATGTTCCTCCCTCTGCCAGAAGCACTGTTCCCCTTCCTTTCCCACCCTTCTGCCCAGCTAACCCACCTTCATTCTTCCCAGTTTAGAGGCCATCTTCTCCAAGCCTGGGCTGGGGGACTCCTCAGTGTTCCCAGGACACCCTGTGCTTCCCCCATAATCACTGGGCGATCATTGTCTTTTCATGTGTCCATAAAGAAATGCATGAAAAATGAACAACTGCAGTCCAGTAGGGAGCTACTGGACCCCAATCCCCAAACAAAACAAAAAATGGCGCTAAGGTGTACCCAGTGCAGCCACACAATGTAAGAGCTCCAAGGTGGGAGAGAGGTCCCAGGACAGGGTAAGGGAAAGCTCCTGGAGAGTGGCTCCTTAGCCAGGTCTTGGATAAACAAACTCTGGCAGAGATATCCTCAGCAGGTCTCCTTCCCTGACACCAGCTTCCTCCTCAAAACCTTTCTGCTCCCACTCCTGCAGGATCCCTACTGACCATCCACCACCACCCTGATGCTTACCTACCACCCGGAAGAACATGGAGGTGGAATGCTTGCCCTGCACGTTGCTGGCCACACAGGAGTAGTTGCCGGCATGTTGGAAGTCTACTTGACCGAGGCTGAGGGTCAGGACTTTTTGGTAACGGTTATCATGAAAGTCAGATCGCTGAGGGATTGCGAGCTGCAGCCAGAAGGAATGGAGATGTTATACCAAGGTAGTTTAGGGATTAGAGAGATCTGGGTTCCAATCCTCAGCCTTTAATTACTATCTGCCTGTCCTCTGAGCCTGTTTCTTCACTTGTAAGATGGGGCTCCCTGCCCCCAAGACTGTAGTGAGGAGTAAATGAGATATGCATGCATGTGGCTTAGGGCTGTGCCTGGAACACGGCAGGCACAGTGGGAAGGGAGGGGGCTCTTAGGGGCAGCCCAGCGTGATTCCCTCCCAGAATCCTCCTTCCCCCCGCTCCCTGTCTCCCAAAGTCTTTCTGAAATAGCTGTTATATTCCTGGGCCTCAAAGGTGGCCTAGGAAACCCTTGCTAAATAGAAGTGAGCTCACCTCTGGGTTTTGTCTAAAGGCTGGGGCAAAGGCCATGTGTCAAGGGGACAGAGAACTACCTCCCCCACCGCCCCCCCACAAAGTTCAGCAGCACAAGCATGAGTCCTGGTTCTGCATCAGCTACTGACTGGGAGTGAGATCTCGGGCGAGTCTGTGCCCCTCTCTGGAGTCTGAACTGTGCCTTCAGCTGAGACAGCCGGTTTGGAGTAGGGGGCCCATGACTCCACCGTGTAAAACCTGGTGTGCTGGGAGGATGGCCAGACTTCACCTTGTGATCCGCAGGGACTGACCTTGGTGTTGTTGTGTTGGAGGAAGACATCAAAGTCAACGTCAATGTTGCTGGCTGAGCACACGATCTGGGCAGCCTCCCCTCGAATCCGCACCAGCTCTGCAGGCACCAGTGTCAAGGCTGGGGGCCCTGGGATGACTGAGACCGGGGGAGAGATCCCTGAACACCCAGGTTCCCTGAACGTGATATAGCTGTTGCTCTCCTCCCTGCCATGGGCCAGGCCACACTGGCCAGGTTTCCCCCGTCACTGCCCCATCCCAAATCCTGGGAAGCAGCCTTGATGCTTCTACTCCCCCCACTGCAAGTCCTATCCTATAGAGGCCTTAGAAAGTCTACTCTCTCCATCACCTCTACCCCTTGCCAGTCCCGTCACCATTCTCCACTCTGGACTTCTGCACCAGTCTCCTCAGAGGCCTCCCTGCCTCCCTCTGAGCCCCCTACACCTGGGCTCTTCACCAAAGTGACCTCTTACAAATATAAATGGGACCATGCCTCTCTCCTCTGTAAACATTAGGGGCTTCCTGTTACTCTCAGAAAAGAAGTCAAAGTCCTTTCCATACCCCAACCTGTTTCTGATCGCCCTGACAACCCCACCCCTCGTTCACTGCACTGCAGCCCCCTGCACCTCTTTCCTACCACAGGGCCTTTGCACTCACCTTTCCCTCCTGGAATGCTTTTCCTCCCACTCTTCAAATGGGAGGCTGTTCTCATCCTTCAGATCTTTAGCTCAAAAATTCCTCAGTGAGGCCTCTGTGACCAGCTGATATGAATTAGCCTCCCCAGCACTTCTATGCCCTCCACTCCCCAGCTTGGTTTCTTGTTCATCACATTTGTACTTTCTATTTAATAGTTAGACTGTAGTCGAATGTCAAATCCATGACAAGAATATTCCAGCAGCCGGCTGGCAAGATGCCTGATGCACAGTAGGCCTTAAATTCATATTTATGCCCATTGCTGCTGTTGAAAGATAATCTAATCCAGATTGCTAAGGCCCAGGGACATGAAAGGACTCCCCCAAGGTCCCTGAGGGGGGTCAAGGCAGAGCTAGGGCCCAGGACCCTTGGCTCTTGGTCAGCCCAGGGCTCTGCAGGATGAAGTGCCAGGAAAGAGCCCTAACGGCCTCCTCTGCCCACACAGCTGAGGTCCTTTGACCTCCCGGGCAGGTTTAATGGCCTCAGATCCCAGGGGCATTGGGCTAGCTAGTTCACTCTGACCCTGGCCCTCGTTACAGGGACTGATTGCTGTCTCAAGCCCAGGTCCTCAGCCTGGGGCCCTGCTTGCTCTCACTAGTTCTCCCAGAAACCAGAATCCCGCCTGCCATCCCAGCAGGGTGAGACTCCACCTCCACTGTTACCTGGCCACTGCAAGAGCTGTCACACGTGCCCACCATCTCCTCCCTGCCTTTTGGCTCAGCATCCCTCCCCTTCACGTGCCCAGCACCTGGCCTTAGGCAGGCCCCGAGTGGGAAATCCATGTCTGAGGCTGAGCTTCAGTCCTCTTTCCATACCTAGAACATTCAGAGCCTGTCCCCAACTCACCACTTGGTACTCACTGTCCCCCTGCTGAAGCAGATCCCTGAACAACCACCTCCTTCATATCATTCAGATTTCAGCTCTGATAAAGTGTTTTCTTCTCAGTGAGGCTTCCCCACCCGACACACTCTTATTCAGCTACCCTGTTGAATGTTTTTTTGTGTGGTATATGTAATGACCTGAGATGACCTTGCCCACTGAGTTATTTGCTCACATGTGGTTTGTCTCCCTGCCCCAACACCTTGTCAGTCCTGCCCCATGGATGATCGTGGAACCACTGAGGGGAAGAAGTGAAAGGAGGAGGACATCCCACTACCCCCCATCATGCCCAGTCCCCAGCCACCACCCGCGTGGCTGCCGGCTCTCTGTCCCCGCTCTCCAGGCCTGGCTGCTGGTCCCCTTGTGCCCCACACACCTTTCTGCACTTTCAGCCGGATGCTGATGGACATCACCTTCCTGCCACCCATCAGGGCACTGCATTGATAGTCCTGGCCCTGAATGAACTTGGCCCTGTGGATGGTGAAGCCATGCCAGGGTGAGAAGGAGTAGTTGGTGTGGCGCAGGAGGGGCCGGCCACGCAGACGCACCAGCGAGACGCCTGCCTCCAGCACGGGGTCTGTGAGCAGGCAGGGCAGCAGTGCATCCTGGTCCTCAAACACCACCACCTCGTTTGCTAGCACGTTCCAGGGCCGGGCAGGGTCTAGGGTAGAGAAGGGCACAGGGTTACAACTGCCCTTCCTCCACTGGGCCAAGGAGTACCTGGACATAGGTGACAGGGAAGTTCAGAGAGGCTGGTCATTCACCTGAGCTCACACCATGCCAGGACAGTTCAGTGGACACTTCAGCGTAGGGGCTCTAGAGTCAGATGCACGTGGGCTCCACTCTAGTCCCACTATGTGAGGCTGTGTGACCTTGGACAATCTCCCAGCACTTCTAGAAAATGCATCATCATAGACCCGCCTTGCAGGGTTATTGGGAGGACTGCATCACATTAGAAGCTCTTCCAGGTCCTTGCTCATAGCCAGCACTCAGTAAATGCAGAGCTGAATTGTTACGATTGTTAATTTTAGGGCCCACTGTAGTGGGGCCTGCTGGGCCACGGCTCTTGGGAGGAGGCTCAGACTCCTCACCTTTGACGTAGAGGTGGATGGCGGCGCTGCCTCCCAGGGGGTCACCAGGCTCAGTGCAGCGATAGGTCCTTGTGTTTTGGAAGGTAGCGTTGTTGGTGGTGAGGACACTGCTGGGGCCATCAGAGTACAGGGTCCAGTGAGGTGATATGGGGCCATCCCATTCCACACTGCCATTGCCCACACATCGCAGGGTCACCGTTGCTCCTGGCTTCACGACCAACTCAGGGCCACTGGGCTCTATCACTGGGATTCCCTGACCTGCTGGGAGGGAGGGACAGCAGACAGAAGTGAGGTCTAGGATGCACCCCTTGGGCCGTCCTGACTCTGAGATGGGTGGTAGCCTGGCAGGGATGGTGCTGTACCATCAAGGGACCACCTTGAATTAGCCCCTGCCCCCTGGTCATAACCCTCAACCTGCTCAGGGTTGGACTGATGTCTCTGATGTCCAGGAGGTCCCTTCTCTGAGAAAGGGGGCTTGCAGCTTGCTCAGCCTCTCATTCAGGCCTCTGTCTCCCTGGGGTCCTCAGCCTCCTGCCTTAGTCTTCCCTGCTGTGATGACATCTTTCTTCTCCCTAGGAATGGACTCTTTTAACCCTGTGTACAAAGCAGATGCATTTCTACCACCGAATGAAGAAAGAAATGAATGGAATGTTCACAGCCAAGCCCTCTGACTTAATTCATATAGGAAAGGAAAAAAATAGAGATGTAGGATCTTAGCCCGGCAGAGTTAGAGAGGTCCCAGGAATCTCCTGGAGCGCCCACCCCCACTGATTGACATCTGGTCTGCAGCACAGTGGGATGGGACGTGCCGTGCCTCAGTTTCCCCACCTATAAAACAGGGATAATCGTCATACCCACTCATCAGTATGTTAGGCATTTTAAATGCATGGGAAGCCTTTAGAACATCACCTGTCACCAAATAGATGGTTCAGTAAGAGTTAGTCACTATGTTTATTCCTAGTCTACGCCCAGCAGCTCACCCCTGCACCCCCCACATCTGTGTTTACCGGGAAGCCAATTTCTTTTAAGGAAAATTTTCTTGAAGGAGAAAAGAGAACTTGAAACCCCTAGCAGGCTGTCTGGGAAGAAGGCCCGTTGCCTCTGCAGCGTCAGCATTTTTCCAGGGCCTAAAATAGGGGCAAAGGAGGGAAGTGAGAGCTGATTCAAGCCTCCGAGGGGCTGCCAGGCGCCCCCCAGCCTGTGTGGGCGGAAACACATTGTTGGCGTCAGGCTCAGCCCCCGGTTTCCGCTCAGCCTGTGGCCCTTCTACAGGGAGGTTCTCACTTCTGCTTCCCCAGCCTCCTAGCCACTGCCCTCTCTCCAGGCAGGGAGAGGGAGTGCCACTTGCGGGGCAGCTGCGAGGCCGGGCTCTGACGCTGATCCACTGGCTGACCCTGGCCATCCAACTCCTCAGCTCTGGCCCTTCCTATTCCCAGTGATGGGGGCACAATGACAGGCCAGCCCCGAGGGCTTCTGGTGAATTCAGGGTTTCTCCGTCGTTCTCTGCAAACCCCCTTGAAATGGGAATTCCCCCTGACCCACCATAGAGCCCAGAATTGGAAAGGTTTTCTCTCTCAAGTCCTTTTGGGATGGCTTAATTCATGTTTTGATTTTGTATTCATCAGAATGTGCATTCCCTCTCCCCAAGATCCACAAAAGGGACTGAGTGAATTGTGAATACAGCCAAGGCTGCCACCTGGGGTTGTAGCCCTCCTATGTAGTGCAACCACCAGGAAGAGGGACAAATGTCATTTCTAGCAGCCTTTTAGCAAATCTCAACAGAGCTGGGGCTACCCTATCACTGCGGCAGCAATCGAGGGCCCCCAGGCGGGGGTTTTATAGCAGGAAACAGCTTGTAGTGTGGGCTCACACCAACTTGGGTTTGGAACTTGGTTCTTCCCTTACCAGCTGGGTTAGTTGCTTAACCTCTTTGAGCCTCAGGCTATTCTTCTGTCTGATGGGAATAATCCCAGCTCCCACCCCAAAAACTTCAGCTGGGGGTTGAGTGAGATGATATATAGAACTGCTCCTGGGCCGGGCGCGGTGGCTCAAGTCTGTAATCCCAGCACTTTGGGAGGCCGAGACGCGCGGATCACGAGGTCCAGAGATCGAGACCATCCTGGCTAACACAGTGAAACTAAAAAATACAAAAAACTAGCCGGGCAAGGTGGCGGGCGCCTGTAGTCCCAGCTACTTGGGAGGCTGAGGCAGGAGAATGGCGTAAACCCGGGAGGC
>NW_012122932.1:4419631-4430790 GCF_000951035.1 Colobus angolensis palliatus
CGTAAACCCGGGAGGCGGAGCTTGCAGTGAGCTGAGATCCGGCCACTGCACTCCAGCCTGGGGGACAGAGCGAGACTCTGTCTCAAAAAAAAAGAACTGCTCCTGCCCTGGGCACTTGCTTTAATTGCTACATTTCTAATGTTCCTTCTGGGCCAACTCTGATTACTCAAGATTTTAACCTTGGATTCTGTGATTCCATTTGTTCCTTTTTTACACCTGCCTCACGCCTCACAGGGGACTTTTCCCATCCCTTCCCCTAGCCTGTCTCTCTAGACCCTGCCTTGGCCTCCAGGAAATGTGGTCAGGGAGCGATGTCTATCCTATTTTGTCCTATCCTATTGTCCCAGATATTCACACAGGATAAGGCTGATACCCGCAATTTCCGCAGCCAACTTCCCCTGCTGGCTTGGCTAGCAGGGAAGGAAGCCAGCTTGGCCCTCATCCTCCTCAGGGTGGGGGAATGGGCTATGAACATTAACTGAGGTCCCCTTCTGTGCCTGTCCATTCTTCCCCTCCTCATCTCCGCTCCCCAATTCTCCCCATGCCCTACACCTCTCCACTAGCTCCCACTTGCCTGGAAGCCCCTCCATCGCCACTTCCAGAATGTGCGCCAATCTCTACTCTTCTCTCCCAACACACACACACGCACACACACTAAACACCAAGGCTGGTTACAGCCCCTCCTTAGCCCAGGATCTCATCGTAGTGATGAAGAGCGAGCCCCCCTCTCTCTAGAGTCCTCCAGCACCATCCCCAGTCTCCTCACAGTGGCCCCTCATCTACTCACCATTGGTCTACTGGGCTGAAAACTTAGGTTTCCAGCCTCCCCATCTCTTCTTTCTCTTGGGACTGGACCCTGGGCAACCATCTGGCCCCCTTCCCACACACCATGCCCCTGGGAAGGGAAAATAAAAACTCCGGACCCTAATTCACTCTGCCAAAAGGAAAAACTCAAGCTGAAAACTGAGTCATGCAAGAAGCTGCCTTGCCTTTTATTCCTAAGCTGATAGCGACAGATGAAAGGTAAAATATCCCACAGGCAGCTCCTCTATGTTCACTTTTCTTATGTAAAGAGCCAATTTACTGAACCGAGATAATCGACTGTTCCCCTACCTGCTACTTTTCTTTTGCAACAGGTGGATTACCACAACGTCCCCTTTTTCCCTCCAGCCCACTTTCCCCTTTAAATGTTAAAGCCCTCAAATTCATCCAGAATGGCACAGCCCACATAATATTTTTGTGACTCCATGTTTTTTTCTTGCCAGCATGTCCTTAACCTTGGCAAAATAAACTTCTACATTGATTGAGGCCAGGCACGGTGGCTCATGCCTATAATCCCAGCACTTTGGGAGGCCAAGGCAGGGAAATCGCTTGAGTTTGGGAGTTAGAGACCAGCATGGCCAACATAGTAAAAGCCTGTCTCTACCAAAAATAAAAAAATTAGCTGGGCATGGTGGCAGGCACCAGTAATCACAGCTACTCAGGAATGGCAGAATCGCTTGAATCCAGGAGGCGGAGGTTGCGGTGAGCCGAGATTGTGCCGCTACACTCCAGCCTGGGCGACAGAGCAAGACTCCGTCTCAAAAAAAAAAAAAAAAAAAAAAAAAAACGGGAGATGGAGTCTTGCTCTGTCGCCCAGCCTGGAGTACAGTGACGTGATCTTGGCTCACTGCAACCTCCACCTCCTGGGTTCAAGTGATTCTCTTGCCTCAGCCTCCTGAGTAGCTGGAACTATAGGCGCCCACCACCATGTTTGGCTAATTTTTGTATTTTTTAGTAGAGAGGGGGTTTCACCATATTGGTAAAGCTGGTCTCAAACTCCTGACCTTGTGATTTGCCCACCTCGGCCTCCCAGAGTGCTGGGATTACAGGTGTGAGCCACCATGCCTGGCCACAAGACTCCATCTCAATAAAATAATAATAATAATAATAATAATAAACGAATTGAGACCTGGCTGATACTTTTTGGTTTTTGCCCCACAGGCAGGTTCTGGGTGTAAGGATAGGACAAGGCAGTGAAATCAAACCTGTGGGACTCTGAGACGATGGGGGTGGTGGATACACTGTGTGTGCATTTGTCAGACCTCATTGAACTTAAGAGCCTGTGCTTTCTACTGTAAGTAAGTTACACAGCAAAATAAAAAGTCCAGGCCAGGCGCCGTGGCTCATGCCAGTAATCCCAACAATTTGGGAGGCCAAGGCAGGTGGATCACCTGAGGTTAGGAGCTTGAGACCAGCTTGGCCAACATGGTGAAACCCCGTCTCTACTAAAAATACAAAAATTAGCCAGGCATAATGGTGTGTGCCTGTAATCCCAGCTCGGGAGGTTGAGGCAGGAAAATCACTTGAACCCAGGAGGTAGAGGTTGCAGTGAGCTGAGACTGTGCCACTGTACTCCAGCCTGGTGACAGAGACAGACTCTGTCTCAGGAAAAAAAAAAAAAAAAAAAGCCAAACACTCAAGCTCAGTGGGATTGCCTAGGCCAGAAAAGGATGGTCAGTAGGCCATCTCCTCATCGGGGACCAGAAGTGCCACGGCCCCAGGGTCCTCCTTTGAAGAGGCCAGGGTGAGGCTGTCCTTTCTCCCCTTCAATCCCCATCCTCCCCCAAGGTCCCTTTGAATAAGCAGGCAATAGAACAGAAATGTGTTTGTTGGGCCAACAAGCCAAGCACAGCAGCCCCTCACCTCTTGTCATGTTCCCTCCCAGATGGAAATTCTGCAGAACTGCTGCTGCCTGGGGACCTCCTGAGACTTGGCAGCCTGTGTCTGGGAGGGCTCTGGCCCAGGAGACCCTCGCTGGCCTCTTCCCAATCCCTCCTCTAGCCCTATACCCCTTTCACCCCAAATTCCCCTCTCCTGAGCCCTGGGCCAGAGAGGCCAACCTCTTATCTCTCCCTCTGACCTCTTACACGAGCCACCCAAGGAAGAACCACCACCCCTATCAGGCCCTTCCAGGTCAGGTCTTGCATAGAATCGTCAAATCACAGGCTGGCAGAGCTGCCAGAGCCATCAGGGGCTCTCCAGGTCCTCCCAACTCAGTGTAGGTCTGGACCAGCAGTGCTGGCATCTCACATCTCCCAGGAGTGTGTTGGGTATGCAGAATCTCAGGTCGCACCTGAGACCGACTGAGTCTGAATCTGCATTGTAACAAGATCCTCAGGTAACTTGTATGCAAAGGAAAGTATGAAAAGCACTGCTCTGGTCTAGTCTATCACTGTTCCCCTGCCCCCAACACCTGCAATTGAATAGAAGTGGACACTGAAGCCTCAAGACTATCAGAGGCTTGTTCAGGACACACAGTGAGTGGACGGCAGAGCTGGGACATATTCACAGCACCAGGTGGACCAGCTCCACCGCACCCACCTCTTTTCACCCCACTACCTCTCCAAAGCAGATACCCACAAACCTGCAGTCCAGTGCTGGGGAGACTAAAACACAGCCTGGGGACACCCAGTGAGGGGCAAGGGCTAAATCCTTTCACAAGGGTCTTCTCTATCACACCCCACCAAAGTCCCCCACTCCCCATTCTGCTCTTACCATGCCAAGCTGTGACCACCAGCAGGAGCAGCAGAACTCCCGGGCCCATGGCCTCAGTGGGGAAGCGGCAGGCAGGTGCAGGGCTGTAAGGCGCCCAGGGCACAGAGCTTCCAGGTACTAGCTCCGCAGGGATCGGGACACCGGACACACGTTCCTCTCCTCTGCACTGGCTGTTTGTGTTGTTTTCCTCTTCCTCCTCCTTGGGCTGATCCTCTTCTTCCCCTTTTAGCTGGGCAAGGCAACCACAGAGTTTGGAAATCTTGGGTCTTTAAGAAGAAAACAAAGCCTTGACCCCAAGAGGGAGGGGTCGCAGTCGGGCAGGGCCAGCCTGAGCCCAGGGGGACCTAAGTTGGGGCCCTTCTAAAGCCATCTGCAAGGGGTCCTGGGAGAAGAGACATATCCAAGAGCAGCCAGACAGTTAGTAGCACAAATGAGGGTCTTCAGAGTGATCAGGCGGCTCTGGCAGAGCCCAAAGAGAAGTCAGGTTGTGTGATATTCTGACATATACATTTTTTCTTTACCCCCATTTCCTGGCTTACAACTCCTAAAATCCTTGGAATCTCCAAAGTAATACATATCTTTGAAAAATTTATTATTATTTTAGAGACGGAGTTTCACTCTGTTGCCCAGGCTGGAGCTCTGTGGCTCCATCATAGCTTACTGCAGGCTCAAACTCTAGGCTCAAGCCTTCGAGCTGTGAGATCTGACGATATCTCTAGGTAAATACAGTGATCGAATTGAATTGGAGGGCGCCAGATTCGTGTCTGCTGCAGAATCTGAACAATTGGTTGATTGCTTGGTCTATGGGGAAACATGCCCATCCCCTACATCTGGTGTCAGAAGTATTTTGTGTTGTGAGACAATAGGAGAAATGGAGTTTGTTTTCCTCCTATATACAGGTTGGTCTGGGAGAGCCTGATAATACCGGCAATAGACTTCCTTTTACGGGACACTTACTAGCCAATCCCTTTACATTCACTATCTCCTTTAGTACTGCGAAACTTTATGTAGGTAAGTACTATTGTCATTCTCATTTCACAGATGGGAAAACTAAAGCTCAGAGAGATCAAACGCCTTAAGCTTGACCACGGTCAAACAGCTACCAAATGGTGGAGACAGGATTTGGATCCCAGCAGTCTGCTTATAAAACTATCTTTCATGGTTTACTTACATTGTTTATTTATTTATTTTTTTTTTTACAAAGAATCTAATGTTTCTGCATAACTCTTAAAATATATAGCATTCCTTTCCTCCCCCTTTTCCCAGAGGCAATTACTTTTACCTCTTTTAGTTGATTCGCTTAGTATTTTACTTCTTATCTCTAAAGAACATGGTCATTTCTTCTTTTTTTTTTGGAGACAGGGTTTGGTTCTGTCACCCAGGCTGAAGTGCAGTGGTGTGATCTCGGCTCACTGCAACCTCCACCTCCTGGGCTCAAGCCATGCTCCTACCTCAGCCTCCTGAGTAGCTGCGACTACAGGGGCATGTGCCACCATGCCTGGCAAGTTTCTATATTTTTGGTAGAGATGGGGTTTCACCATGTTGTCCAGGCTGGTCTCAAACCCCTGAGCTCAAGTGATTCACATACCTTGGCCTCCCAAAGTACTGAGATTATAGGCATGAACCACTGTACCCAGCCTAAAGTTACTTCTTGAAATTGAAAAATCCTGATATAACATTGATCCAGGAAAATGATCATTCCCACGTACTCGGGTGTTTGTGTGGTGTGTATGTGTGTGTTTGTATGTATATTTATGGTGTATATATGCACTTTCTTTTTCAGAAGACTGTTTTGAACCTTCAGCAATCATGAATATCAAAGCTGACTCAAGAAGAAAAAGAAAATCCAAATAAACCTATAACAAGAAAAGAGATTTAATCAGTAACCAAAAACTTCCCAACAAAGCAAAGCCCAGGACCAGATGGCTTCACTGGTGAATTCTCCCAAACATTTAAAGAAGAATTAATACCAATCCTTTTCAACTCATTCTATGAAGCCAGCATTTTCCTGATACCAAAACATTGCCAGAAAAGATAAGTACAGACCAATATAAATGCATGAATATAGATGCAAAATTTTTTTTAAAAGTACTAGCAAATCAAATCTTTTTTTTTTTTTTTCTTTTTTGAGACACAGGGTCTGACTATTGCCCAGGCTGGAGTACAGTGGAGCAATCTCGGCTCACTGCAACCTCTGCCTCCCACATTCAAGTTATTCTCATGCCTCAGCCTCCTGAGTAGCTGGGATTACAGGCATGCACCACCATGCCCAGATAATTTTTGAATTTTTAGTAGAGATGGGGTTTCACCATGCTGGCCAGGCTGGTCTCCAACTCCTGAACTCAAGCAGTCTGCCCATCTTGGTCTCCCAAAGTTTTGGGAATACAGGCATGAGCCACTGCACCCAGCCACTAGCAAACCAAATCTAACAGCATATTAAAATGATTATACACCATGATGAAGTGGGATTTGTCCAAGAAATACAATGGTGGTTTAATACATGAAAATCAGTGTAATACATCACATTAATAGAATGAAAAAATCCTCCTATGATCATGTCACTTGATGTAACTGTAAAACCCAACATGCTTTCATTAAAAACAAAACAAAACAAAACAAAACCCACCCAACAAACTAGTAATAAAAGGAAACAGCCTCAACATAATTAAGGGCACATGTGAAAAAGCACAACAAGCTCAATGGTAAAAGATTGAGAGTTGGTCCCTTTAGATCAGGAACAAGACAAAGATGCCTGCTCTCACCACTTCTGTTCAACATAGTACTGGAAGTCCTAGCCAGAGCAATCAGGAAGAAAAGAAACAGAAGGCATCCAAATTAAAAAAGAAGAAGTAAAACTATCTCTGTTCACAGATGACATGATCCTATATATAGAGAAATCCTAAAAGATCTACAAAAAAACAACTATTAGAGCTAATATACAAATTCAGCAAAGCTGCAGGACACAAGATCAACATACATAACTCTATGGTACTGGCAATACTCCAATAAGGAAATTAAGAAAACAACTTAATTTGCAGTAATATCTAAAAAAATATTTTGGAATAAACTTAACTAAGGAGTTGCATGACTTTTACAACGAAAACTAGAAAACACTGTTGAAAGAAATTTAGAAGACCTTAATAAATGAAAAAACCACCTTGTTTTCCTAAGTTGGAGGATTTAATAAGATGGCAGTACTCTCAAAGTGATTTATAGGTTCAATATAATCCCTATCAAAATCCCAACAGCCTTTTCCTGCAGAAATGGAAAAGCTGATTCTCAAATTCATATGGAACTTCAAGGGACACTGAATATGCAAAACAATCTTGAGAAAGGAGAACATGGAGGAGTCACACTTCTCAATTTCAAAGCTTACTATAAAGCTACAGAAATCAAAATAGTGTGGTATCAGCATAAGAATAGCTATATGGATCAATAGAATAAAATTGAGAGTTAGGAAGTAAACTCTCACATTCATGGATAACTGATATTCAACAAGGGTGACAAGACCATCCAATGGAGAATGACCAGTTTTTTCAACATAGGTGCTAAAAGAACTAGATAGTCACATGCAGAAGAATGAAGTTGAATCCTTATTTTATATCACATATAAAAGTTAACTCAAAATGAATTAAAGACCTAAATATAAAAGCTAAAATTTTAAACCCATAAAAGAAACCATAGAGGTAATATTCACAACTTTGAAATTGGAAATGGTTTCTCAGATATGTTTCTAAAAACGCAAGCAAAGAAAAATAAATTGGACATAATCAAAATTAAACATTTTTGTGCATCAAAAGATACTGTCAAGAGAATAAAAAGATAACACGCAGAATGAATATTTATATCCAGAATATATATAGAATGAAAGTTGTAGTGTTTCCTCAGCAAAAATCACTCTTGGTGCATAGTTCTATGAGTTTTGACAAATATATATAACAATGTAACCACCACTGTAGTCAAGATATAGAACAGCTTCATCACTAGAAAATGTTTCTCATGCTGCTTTGTAGTAAAGCCCTTCCCCAACCCCTCACACCAAACGACCGCTGATCTGTTCTCTATCCCTACAGTTTTGCCTTTTCCATAATGTCTTTGTGCTTTAGAGGATAATGCCATTTTTATAAATGGAATCATATAGTGTATAACTAAAGAATATACGTAGAATCACGCAATATGTAGCTAAAGCCACTCTATTGTCCCTCACAATTAATAAATATTTATGGAAAAAAAAATTTTAAAAAAGAATGAAAGCTGTAGTGTTTCCTACAACTCAACAACAAAAAGACAAACAATTAAATTTAAAAATAGGTAAATTCAAATATTGCATGTCCTCACTTATAAGTGGGAGCTAAACAAAGGGTCCTCGTGGATATAAAGATGGAGCGAATAGACTCCAAAGGTGGAAGGACAGAAGGAAAGGGGAGAGGACAGAAAGGAAGTGAAAAATTACCTACTGGGTATAATGTTCAGTATTTGGGTATCGGGTACACTGGAAGCCAAATCCCCACCGTTATGCAAGGAACCCATGTAATAAACATGCACGTATACTCCCAAATCTCAAGTAATTTTTTGGAAAAACAGGCAAAAAATTGAATAGATATTTCTCCAGAGCACATGAAAAAATATTCAATATCATTAGTCATTAGAGAAGTGCAAATCAGAACCACCTTGAGATACCACTTCATATCTACTAGGTTCATAATAAAAAAAAATCGGATAGCAAGTATTGGTGAGGATGTGGAGAAATTGGAACCTTTGCACAGGGTTGGTGAAAATGAAAACTGGTGCAGCTGCTATGGTAATCAGTTTGACAATTCCTCAAAAAGTTAAACATATAATTGTCATATGATCCAGAAATATCACTTCTAGGTAAAACCAAAAGAATGGAAAACAGGGACTCAAATAAACACATGCACACAAATATTCAACACAGCATAATTTACAGTAGCCAAAAGGTGGAAACAGTTGACAGCTAAACAAAATGTGGTATGTCCATACAATTGAATATTATTCAGCTATAAAGGGAATGAAATACTGATACCTGTTACCATGTGGACGAACCTTGAAAACACTGTGTTAAGTCAATGAAGCCAGTCACAAAATGTCATACGACTCCATCTATTTGAAAAATCCAGAACAGGTAAACCCATAGAGGCAGATGATTGATGAGTGGTTACCAGGGGATGTAGGAAGGGAGAATGGGGAGTGACTGCTTATGAGAAGGAAGTTTTCTTTTGGGGTGATGAAATGTCTTGGAACAAGATAGAGGTGATGGCTGTCCAGCATTGTATTTGTCCTAAATGCCATTGTACACCTTAAAATGGTTAATGTTTAATTTTATGTTATTTGAATTTTATATCAAAAAAAGAGAAGGGATAAAGATTATCTTAGACCAACAAAAACTAAGAATTCATTGCCAGCAGACCAACACTACAAAAAAAAAAAAAAAAATCCTAAGGGAAGTTCTTTAGGTAAAGGAGTATGATACCAGCTAGAAAGTTGGATATACATTAAAAAATAAAAAGTGCTGGAAATGGAATAAAAGTAAGCATAAAAAATATGGTTGCCTTTTAAATGCTTGAAAAGATAACTATTTAAAACAGGCATTGAAAAATTTTTTCCTGTCAAGGACCAAATAGTAAATATTTTAGGTTTTGTGGCCATATGGTCTTTGGGGCAACTGCTTAATTCTGCCATTGCAGTGCAAAAACAGCCATAGCCAATACATAAACTATTGAGTGTGTTATGTTCCAATCATACCTTATTTACAAAAACAGGAGGCAGGCTACATTTGGTCCACAGGCTATAGTTTGCCCATCTCTGATGTAAAGCAAAAGTAGTAGCAATGTATTGGATATTTATAGCAGATTAAAAGTAAAATATATTGTCATACATTTCACTTTTACATATGCATTTATAGCAATCTCTACAGGGGATACATTCCAGTAACCTTGGTGTATGCCTGAAACTGCAGATAGTACTAAACCCTGTATATGCTATGTTTTTTCCTATACCTACTGTATTAGACTGTTCTCTTACTGCTAATAAAGATATACCCGAGACTGGGTAATTTCTAAAGGAAAGGAGGTTTAATTAACTCACAGTTCAGCATGGCTGAGGAGGCCTCAGAATCATAGCGGAAGGCAAAGGAGGAGCAGAGCTGCATCTTATATGGTGGCAGGCGGACTAGTATGGGCGAGGGAACTTCCATTTATAAAACCATCAGATCTCGTGAGACTTAATTACTACCACGAGAACAGTATGGGGAAGACTGCCCCATGATTCAATGATCTCCACCTGGCCCCACCCTTGACACGTGGGGATTATTACAATTCAAGGTGAGAATTGGGTGGGGACACAGCCAAACCATATCACATACATACCTGTGATAAAGTTTATCAATTAGGCAAAGTCAGAGATTTACAATAATAACTAATAATACAATAAGACAATTACAACACTTTACTGTGATAAAAGCCATGTGAACGTAGTCTCTCTCTCAAAGTACCTTCATATTTTTGGACATGGATTGATCACAAGTAACTGAAATTGCCAATGAAGGGGAAATACTGCACTATGAAAAACAGGAAGAAACGGTGTGCAGTCTACTCTCGTCAGGTCCTCATGCTATATTTATCTTTCTTGTTTGATTTTTGGATGGAGTCTCACTCTGTCACCCAGGCTGGAGTGCAGTGGCGGGATCTTGGCTTACTGCAAACTCCACCTTCCAGGTTCAAGCGATTCTCCCGTATCAGCCTCCCCAGCAGCTGGGATTACAGGCACCTGCCATCGTGTCTGGCTAATTTTTGTATTTTTAGCAGAGACAGGGTTTCACCATGTTGGCCAAGCTGGTCTTGAATTCCTAACTTCAGGTCATCTGCCTGCCTCAGCCTTCCAAAGTGCTGGGATTACAGGTGTGAGCCACGGCACCGGCCCTCATGCTATATTTAAAGTAATGTTTTATCATTTAAAGGTAGACTTTGATTAATTTAAGATATAAGTTGTAAACCTAGGACACTCCCTAAACATTTTTCTCTCTTTTTAATCACTCAACATTTTTTGAAGAGGTATAAATTATAAGCCAATAGTGGAAATGAAATGGAGACATAATCCATACTCAATCCAAAGGAAGACAAAGATGGAAAGAAAGAAGACCAGATAGAATGAATAGAAAACATCTAACAAGATGGTAGAAGAGAGGATTTTGAATGTTCTCACCATAAGAAATGATAAGTGTTTAAGGCGATAGACATGCTAATTACCCTGTGATCATTACACTATATATATATGTATCAAAACATCATATTGTACTCCATAAACACGTACAATTATTGAGGCTGGGCACAGTGGCTCATGCCTGCAATCCCAGCACTTTGGGAGGCTGAGGTGGGCAGATCACCTGAGGTCAGGAGTTCGAGACTAGTCTGGCCAACATGGCAAAACCCCGTCTCCACTAAAAATATAAAATTAGCTGGATGTGGTGGCAGGTGCCTGTAATCCCAGCTATCTGGGAGGCTGAGGCAGGAGAACTGCTTAAACCTGGGAGGCAGAGGTTGCAGTGAGCCAAGATCAAGCCATTGCACTCCAGCCTGGGCAACAACAGTGAAACTCTGTCTCAA
>NW_012122932.1:4432300-4433421 GCF_000951035.1 Colobus angolensis palliatus
GTCAGAAGTTCGAGACCAGCCTGGCCAACATGGTGAAACCCTGTCTCTACTAAAAATACAAAAATTAGCCAGGCCTGGTGGCAGGCGCCTGTAATCCCAGCTACTTTGGGAGGCTGAAATAGGAGAATTGCTTGAACCCAGGAGGCAGAGGTTGCAGTGAGCCGAGATCGTGCCATTGCACTCCAGCAACAAGAGCAAGACTCCATTAAAAAAAAAAAGTAAAAGAAAGAAAGAAAGCCAATTCTACAAAAACTCTTTAAGAATATAGCATAGGAGAGATCACTTTTTAATTCCTCATATGATACCAGCAGTATCCCAATATCATGACCACACAAAGATATTGCAAGAAAATAAAATTATAGATCAATATCCCTTATGAAAATAGATGCAAAAATTTTGAAGAAAATCTTAGCAAATCAAATCCAAGTATATATAAAAAGGATAATGTATCAGGTCCAAGTGGTATTTATTAAAGGAATTAAAGGTTGAAATGTTCAACATTCAAAAATCAAGCAATATAATTTACCATATCAAGATTTTAAAAATCACTAGGCTCCTTAATAGCTGCAGAAAAATGCTCTGACAAAATTCAATGTTCATTTCTAAAGGGAATTTCCTCAATATGGTAAAGGGCATCTGTAAAAACCCTACCACAAATATTAAACTTAGCTGTGAAAGATTGCATATTTTCCCTCTAAGATGAGAAAAAGGCAAGGATGTCTGTTCAGCATTATACTGAACGATTAAACAGTGTACTGGAGATCCTAGGCACTGTAGTAAGGCAAGAAAAAGAAATAGACCAGGTGTAGTGACTCACAATGTAAGCTCGGCACTTTGGGAGGCCAAGGTAGGAGGATCACCTGAGCCCAGGAGTTTGAGACCAGCCTGGGCAACATAGGCAGACCCTGTCTCTACAAAAAAATTTAAAAATAACCTAGCATGGTGGTGCACACCTGTAGTCCTAGCTACTTGGAAGGCTGATCACTTGAGCTCAGGAGGTCCAGCCTGCAGTGAGCAGGGAGTATGCAACTGCACTCTAGCTTGGGTGACAAAGTGACACTCTGTCTCAAAAAAAGAAAGGGAGGGAAGGAAGGAAGGAAGGAAGGAAGGAAGGAAGGAAG
>NW_012122932.1:4435523-4523817 GCF_000951035.1 Colobus angolensis palliatus
GGGGTTTTGCCACGTTGGCCAAGCTGGTCTCAAATTCCTGACCTCAGATGATCCACCCGCCTCGGCCTCCCAAAGTGCTAGGATTACAGGCATGAGCCACCGTGCCTGGCCACTAACAATTATTAATAGAACTCTCATATACGTATTGCTAGTTGGGATGCAAAAGAGCAGTCACTTTGGAAATCAGTCTGGCAATATCTTATAGAGTTAAAAAGGAAATCCTTACCATAATTCAGTAAAATGGAAATTGATGTTCAAAAAAAACCCTCTAAGCAAATGTTTCTAGTGGATTTATTTGTAATCAGCTCAAACTGAAATCAACTCAAATGTCCCTTAGCTGTTACATGGATAAACTATGGTATATCCATACAATAGAACGCTACTCAGCAATTAAATGGAACAAACTTCTGATGTACATGACGATGTGGATGATTCTCAAATTCTTTATGCTAAGTGAAAGAAGCCAGATGCAAAAGGCTTCATACTCTTTGATCTTACTCACATGACACTCTTGCAAACAGACAGAAAATAGATCATTGACTGCCCCAGGCTGGAGGTGGAGGGAGGACTTCAAAGGACCGGTGAGGGGCGGGGAATTGTTTTGGTGATGGAAATATAGCTTCATTGTGACAATGATAAACATGACTGTATAAATTTGTCATAAGTAGCAGAATTGTAGACTAAAAAGGATGAATTTTATTGTGTGCAAATTAAATTTTCATAAAACAAATGGGAAAAAAATGTAAAGGGCCAGGAATAACCAAGACAGTCTTGAAGAAAATGAAAAGAAAAGGGAAGTCTTTCTTCAGTAAATATCAAGAAATACTATAAAGATAGTTAAGACAGCTTGATGTTGGCTCACAGATAGACAAATAGACTGATGGTACAAAATAAAAATCCTAGTATCTGGGCACAGTGGCACGCACCAATGCCAGTTACCCAGGAGGTTGAGGCAGGAGGATCCCTTGAGCCCAGGAGTTTGAGTCCAGCCTGTACAACATAGTGAGAGCCCATCTCTTAAAAAAAATTCCTAGCTATGGATCATACGGACACTTGACAGATGATAGAACCGGTGGTGATGGGGGAGGGAAAGACAGTTTTAAATGGAACTAAGATCACTGGCTAACCATATTTTTTAAAGTACTGTTCATTTCCAGCTGTACAACATATACAGAAATTAACTCCCTTACCAAGTATTGGCTAAGATGTGGAGCAACAGGAAAACTCATACACTGCTGGTAAGGGTATAAATTGATACAACCACTTGGGAAAACAGTTTAGCATTATTTACTTAGGTTGACAAAAATGCTTTATCTTACGATTCAACAAATTCTACTCCCCAGCAGGCATACGTGCAATGGAAATGTGTACACAAGTGTATTAAGATACATAGCAGCATTTGTCATTATAGCCTCAAACTGGAAAAAAAAAATGAAATAACCATCAATAATAGAATAGGTTAGTAAAAAGTAGTATTTATATAACAGTATAATATAAACCAAATAAACAAGTGAAATACAGCTACACACAATTATATGCATGCTTGGTTACATGGTGGCAAATGCCTTCTCCCGTTCTGTGGTTTGTCTTTCCCCTCTTTGTATCCAAAGGAGATTGTGTGAATGGTCCTAATTCTTCATTCCTTTCAGTACCCGATCTCTTTGCCATGTGACTTGGCAGTTGCTCTCAGAAAAAAAAAAAAAAAAAAGGTGATACCTATTTCTCCACCCCTTGAATCTGGGCTTGGTCGTGTGGGAGCTGCTTTGGCCGATAGAACGAGATGAAAGTGAGGGTGTTCCAGTTTCAAGCCTAGGCCACAAGAGGCATTGCATGCTTCTCCTTGCCTGCGGATGCTGCTAACACCACTATGAGAAAGACACTCCTGAGCTGGCATGGCTAAGGTACCCTAGCCAAAGCTAGATTAAAGCAGAGTCCCCAGCTGCCCCAGATGTATGAGAAAACCCTAGCAATCCAGTCAGATCTGCTGAATACTGTAGATGAGTGAGAAATATGTGTGTATTGGTATACATCACTGCAGATTTGTAGGGTTGTTTGCTATGCAACAACAGCTAACTGATCGAGTGAACTAGGGGAGGTGGTATGCCTGGGAGGGTTGGATTTTGCCAGGCAGAGGCAGCGAAGAGAAAGAAAGGCATCTGAAGAGAAATGAACAGCAAAGGCAATCAGCAGGTCCACTAGTCTGCCACCGGCTGTCATGGGACCCAGGCAGAGAGTGGTGGTGCTGGCAATCCCCTCCCACTCCTTGCTTGCTTTCCTTGCCTCTCTCTCTCTCTCTATATATATATATTAGTGGTCACTGTAAGATATTCATCCATAAAGAGATATGCAGTCCCCCTAAATGGAAGGCACCCTAAACCCGTATTCTCCTAATCACAGCCTCTCTCCCCACCTCAACTGCTTGTAAGAGTATGTGTATACTCTTCTCGGCATTTGCCTGCGCACAGATATGCTTATCCATCCGTCCACCCATCCATCCCATCCCCACTTTATAGTTTTAAAAATAGTATCATATGCTATTTATTGCATTGGGTTATTTTTAACCATTCAACACATCTTAGAAATCTTTCCATATTAGTTCATAGAGATTTACCATATTTTTAAAATTGCCTCACTGTATCCCATGGTATGGATGTACCATAATTTATCTCGCCATTCCCCTAACAAGTGGACACTCTAGTTCCTTCTAATTTTTCTCCATTGCAAACAATGCTCAGTGGACATCCTTGCACATGAATCGTTGTGCAAATATGCTGTCATTGGAGCAGGATCCATTCATAGAAGCGGGATTGTCAGGTCAAAGGGTAGGTACGTTAAAACATGGAGATATTCTTAAATTGTTCCCCCAAGAAGGCCGTGCGGATGTGCATTCTCACCAACAGTGTGTGAGAAATGCAGCATCACTGTATGCTTGCTGACATGGGATATCACTGATCTTTAAAGTTGTTTGCAGTCTGATAGGAAAAAATGTTAATTCGTTGAGGTTTCATGTGCATTTCTATATGAGTGATGAAACAAACATTTTTTTCCATGTGTGTATTGGCTACTGGTATTTCTTCTACAGATATCCTTTGTCCTTTTTTCGTCTCTATTGATTTATTGGACTATTTATTTTTTATTTTTGAAACTGAATCTCGCTCTATCACCCAGGCTGGAGTGCAGTGGCACAATCTTGGCTCACTGCAACCTGTGCCTCCCAGGTTCAAGCGATTCTCCTGCCTCAGCTTCCCGTGGAGCTGGGATTATAGGCGCCTGCTACCACGGCCAATTAATTTTTGTGTTTTTAGTAGAAGTGGGGTTTTACCATGTAGGCCAGGCTGGTCTCGAACTCCAAACCTCAAGTGATCTGCGTGCCTCGGCCTCCCAAACTGCTGGGATTATAGACGTGAGCCACCACACCCAGCTTATTGAACTATTTGTTATCTGTAATATATCTGCTAACCCTATTATCAGAAATGCTGAAAATATTTTCCATCAGTTTGCCCCTTCTCTTCTAACTTTCTTTTGCTTTTTGTATTCACACTGAAGTTTTTGCTGTGTGTAGTCAAATCTGTTGTGTTTTCATTTCCGACTTCCGGGTTTCATGTCTTGTTTAGGAAGGCTGAGCCATTTATTGTTTACAAGCCACTTTCATTTCCATTTTCTCATACAGGCCTGGGTCACAGGCGATCAGTGAAGTGCATATCTCTATTGTATAGATAAGAAAAGGGAAGGTCAAGGAGGGTTAGTGACTTAGCTCACACAGCTACTTTGGGGAAGGCTCAGAGCCAGAATCTGAATTTTCTGAGTCGAAGGCCTAGGTAGCTTCTCCCTGGCCTTCCCCGCTACCTGGATTGTCTGGCCAATACCATTCCCTGTGCCCCTTGGAGCATTTCTGACAGGTCACCTGCATCCACCTGTTGTGGGAAGCAGTTAGCCCATGCTTCCCTATCTGGGCCAGATCTGCCTCCCTGTGACACCTACCTGTCGCTGTGGACCCTCAGGCAGCTCTGTTCCCTGTCCCTCGACAGGCCTCCAGTGATGTAGACAGCCCTTGTAGTCCCGAAGGTACTAGTTCTCCAGGTTGAGCACTCTGGTTTCTTAGTAGTGTTTCCTGGGACATGATCTCCAGGCACATCTGGCCTCCCTCACTCTCATCAGATCAACAACATGCAAGGTCATCAATGTGACATTAACTTCTTAAAGTCCAACACATTTGGAGGCAAGCCCCTAAGTGTTGTAACATAAGCACAATCAGATGGCCCTGGGGAACAGAAGATGGAGAGTCTGTGAGGTCTTCCAGAGCAGTGGCATTGGAGCTGGGCCTTGAAGGAGGAGCAGCAACCCTTCAGGCAGAAAGGAGATCCCAGCAGATGGAATAGCATAGGGGCAGAGAGGGTGAAAAATTAGGACTCTCCGGGGCCAACCAGAGTGTGAAGGAATGGAGTGGAGATGGGAGCAGAAAGGGGGTGAGGCTCAAGTGCTGAGAGTCCCTGACCACCTGGCAGGGTGCCCAGGTTTGATCCTATAGGCCATGGGTCCTTAATGGCCTGGGCACTTCAGGGACCCCAGCCTCAGAATCACAGGGGTAACTGTTAAAATGAAGATTCCAGGACCATCCCAGGCCTGCTGACTTAGGGGTGGGAGGTGGGTACCTGCACAGGTAACAAGCTCTCTAGCAGATTCTCATGCTCACTCATGGCTGAGGCCACTGCCTTTGAAAGTCCCTGGATGTCCTTGAGGAAACCTGGGAACCCTTAACATGGATGCAAAGTTTGTGTGTGATCTTGCCTAGCTTTCACGCAATTCTCACCAAATCCCTGACCCAGGCTGGCAGAGACCCCTCTCTGGTGGAACATGTTGAGGTGGAGGAGGGGTATAACCAGCAAGAGGGGTGGGGGCTACAGTGGTCCTGAGGGATGGCCTAGGCCACCTTGGCCAGACCTGTCTCTGTCCCCAGGATCAAAGGATGCTGCTTGTCGTGTCATTTCTATCCCTCCAGCTAACTCCTATAGCTTCTTCAGACTCGCCACCTCCTGGAAGCCTCCCTGTTCCTGCCAGATGGGCAGGTATCTTTATTAAGCATCCCAGGCCTTTTAGGCTTAGCTGCATCCCAGCGTTTTCCTTGCATGGCAGGCTTCAAAGGTTTATCAGGTGCCCACTACGTGGAAGGCAGCATGCCCAATGCTCTTTGGAATTTTCTCATTGAATCCTTAACTCTAGAGGTAGGTGTGGTTATTATCCCTGTTTTACTGAAGAGCAAACCAAGGCTCAGAGAAGTTAAGTCACTTTCCCAAGATCACACAGCTGGTGAGGGCATTTCTCAATGGTATACCTGACCATTCTGATCCACTGATTTCAGATGTATGAAGAGTGAATGAGTTAATGAATGAATGCTTTATCCCAAAGTCCTGCGAGCGGGAAGGTACTCTGTCCTCCTGAAAAAATGGCACTTAGAGGCCTAATCCTTTCTCTTTTTTCCATTCATTCTTTTTTTTGTTTTTTTTTTTTTTAAGAAGGAGTTTCATTCTGTCACCCAGGCTGGAGTGCAGTGGAGTGATCTCAGCTCACTGCAACCTCCACCTCCTGGGTTCAAGTGATTCTCCTGCCTCAGGCTCCTGAGTAGCTGGGACTATAGGCACCCACGACCACGCCCAGCTAATTTTTAAATATTTTTAACAGAGGCTGGGTGAAGTGGCTCACGCCTATAATCCCAGCACTTTGGGAGGCTGAGGTGGCGGATCACGAAGTCAGGAGATGGAGACTGGCCTGGCTAACACAGTGAAACCCCATCTCTCCTAAAAACACAAAACATTAGCCAGGCATGGTGACAGGCAGCTATAATCTCAGCTGCTTGGGAGGCTGAGGCAGGAGAATCACTTGAACCCAGGAGGCAGAGGTTGCAGTGAGCCAAGATCGTGCCACTGCACTCCAGCCTGGGTGACAGAGCGAGACTCCATCTTAAAAAAAATATATATATATTTATTTTTAATAGAGATAGCGTTACCATGTTGGCCAGGCTGGTCTCAAACTCCTGACCTCAAGTGATCTGCCCATTTTGGCCTCCCGAAGTGCTGGGGTTACAGGTGTGAGCCACCACACCTGACCTCTTTTTTTTTCTTTTTCCCTTTTTTTATAGGCCAGTCTCATTCTGTTGCCAAGCTAGAGTACAGTGTCAGAATTATAGCTCACTGAAGCCTCAAACTGGGTTCAAGCAAAATCCTCCTCCCTCAGCCTCCTGAGTAGTTAGGACTACAGGCACACACTGCTCACTTGGCTAATTTTCTATTTCTTTTTGTTGAGACAGGGTCTCACTGTGTTGCCCTAGATGGTCTCAAGCTCCTCCCGGCCTCAAGCGATCCTCCTGCCTTAGCTTCCCAAAGGGCTGGGATTACATGTGTGAGCCACCACACTGGACTCCCTAATATTTTCTGAGTGCTATTTATATGCCAGGCACCACAGCAGGCTCCTTCCATATTTATCTAATTTAATGTTTTTAACACAAGAGGCTGATTCTATTAATTATTGCCATTTTGCCGATGAGGAAACCAAGGCCCAGAGAGATTAGTTCCCTTGCCCAAGGTCCCAGAGCCAGGGAATGACAGATCTGAGACTGGAAGCAGACAGCCTGGCTGCAGAGCCTATGCTAATGACCAGCACACTGCACAGGGCGATCTTGACCTCCCCCAGCAGTGGGTGTGCTGACCGCTAGTGGACATGGAATGGGGAAGTGCCGTGGGACTCACTGGGGGTAAACCCTGACTGAGGAAGCCTTGGTGATGCTGCTGGGAAGGTGACAAACAAGAATCCCAAAGTGACATTACCCCTTCCCGTGGCAGAGGAACTTTGAGAAGAGTTTGCATGACTGCCCAAGGATTAGGAAATTCTGAAGTAAATGTGTGGGCCATGTCACACTTCACATACTGAAGGCCTAGTCTTCATCTCCCTGCCTGACTCATGGACCCTGGAACCTCCAGACCCCAGGTCAAGGACAGCTGAGCCCCCACCCTCCTGCCTAGTCAACCCCAGCTGCAGCCCATGACCTGGTACGCAGGAGGTTCCCCACCAGAGAGTGGAGTGGGCCCAAGCTAGGAGCCAGGGACTCAGACAGAATAATGGCAGTTTGGCAACTGGTTCCTCTTTGACCCCAGGCCAAAAAGGTTTGACCACACCTATTTCTAGGCCTGAGCATTGAGCTCTGGTGTCTGAATTGGAGTACTAGGGGGTATTTGCTCCCGTTACTATTCCAGCTCCATAGAGCAGATCGAGGCCATCCCCTCTAGCAGGGCTTACAGGAGCCTTTGCCATCTGATCTCGGCCTCTTCTCTCTCCATCCACCCTCCCTGTTGTACGGAACACTTGCAGCTCCTGCATACACCCCCACACTCTTTCTTCCTGTTCCACATACTTCTGCTTCCACCTGGCGCCTCCCTTTGCCGGACTGAGTTCCTGTCTTATCGTCTCTCGTGGCTTCCTGGCACTTCTCACTGTCAACAGAAGCACAGTTATGAGAGTGGTTATTGGTGTGATGTCATTCTGACCCCCTCGTTCTGCAGCAGGAATTTCCTGGTAGGGCCAGTTGCCCTTCTGGTCTTCTTTATACCCTCCACACCTGGCCCTGCCTGGCAGATGAGTGCTCAGTCAATGCCAGATGCATGAAGAAATGTGTCAACAATCCAGTGAATGAATGAATAAATGAAGGGCAAGTAGAAGCTCTCCACCCTCCAAAAGCAATTCATTCAGCAAATGCTTCACGTGTCAGGCCTTGTTCTGGGCCCAGGAAGGCCAAGGTTCCTGCATGCAGGGACCTTACCACCTGGGTGGGAGGTAAGGCAAGTAGCTAAATGGTGTTATACAGCGCAGCTGATAATACCTGACATCTATGGACATTAACGTGATTTATCATCCAATTTGGAACCTTTGAGACTGGAAGGGGTGCTATTAATAATTGCATTAACACAGAGGCATGAAAAAGGACTGTTCTGGGTCATCCTGTCCATTGAGCACACTCTTCATGCCAGTCTCTGGACTGAGCTGTTTGCACAGATCATCTCATTGATCCTTCCAGCCACCTTAGGGGAAAGCTATAATTACTCCATGTTACAGATGAAGAAAGACAGGCTCAAAGATGGTAATTGACCTGCCCGGAGTTACACTAAGTGGCAGAGCTGGGTTTTGAACCCAGGAACCCAGAACCAGAGCCCACATGTTCAACTGCTGACCTTCATCAATAGCGGGGCCTCTCAGGAAGATCGAGGGTAAAGGGGAAGAGCCTAGGCTTTGGAGCCAGATAGACCAGGAATTCATTCCCCACTCCTAACCACAGCCAGGTCCCTGGCCTCTCAAGGCCTTGTTTCTTCATATTTAAAATGGGGAAGGGGCTATTGACTCAGATCCAGTGAGACAATAATGCAGGTGAAGGGCATGTAACAGATATTTCTCGATCACTGTCCCTGGCCCTGGGGACATGGTGGTGAACAGGTTGGGTGTGGTCCCTCCCCTCTGCAGCTCACAGCCTATTGTCAGAGTCAGGAGAGGAACCAGGCCGCTGGGGGAGTTGCAAGATGTCCTGGGACCACAGGAGAGAAGAGTCGAGGAAGGCCCTAACTGAGCTGAGAGGGAGTGAGAAGGGTGAGGAGTTGAGGCAGAGATAGAGGGAGAAGGAAGGAATGTTCCAAGAAGGAGAAAGCATAGTAAAGGCCTGGAGGCATAAGAGTGCAAGGGTATGGGAGGCGAAGAATGCGGAACAGATGTGAGGGCCCATAAGAGGCACAGAGGAAGGAATGCAAAGAGAAACCACTTTCAGCTCAGGAATCAGGAAAGCTTCTTGGAGAAAGTAGCTTTTGCTAGGCTAGAAACTTAAGCAAGACTTTGACCTTCAGCTGTAAAAGACTAGGCATTCTAGGTGGTGACAGCAGCACCAAAAAAGGGTGCAAAGGTCAGGAAGCTAGTGGCCCACACAAGGTGGATGGGCCTTGGAGGGCAGACGTGGGAGAGGCAGTAGGAGAGGTTGGAATCAGATCATGGAGGGCCTTAAAGATTCCATGAAGGAGTCTCGACTTTGTTAGGCCGTGGGGAGCCACTGAAGATGTTTGAGTGAGGGAGCACCGAGACCATCACTATGCTTCAGGAAGATCAAGAATGAAGAAGAAAAATTTTCGGATGTGGAAGCTTCCCTCTTGTCTCTTCAGAGGGGGAAACAAGGACCTAGAATTCTGTGATTTTCCAGAAACTGTGTTACTTCCCCATGTTTGTGACTTTTCTAGTTCTTGCACTGAAGACCCACAAAATCTAAAACCAGAGACTGTGGATCTGCAAAGGGGAGCTGGGCAAGGGCAGCGGGCTGTGAAGCCCGGCAGGAGAAGGAGAGGAGCCCTGAGCGGGTGGGGGGTGGGAGCTGCTGGAGAGGGCAGACCTGTATGCCAAGAGCATGTGGGTGAGGGAAGAGCCAGCTGGGAGGGGGTGGTACAGGGAGACAGTTTGGCTTCTATGATGTCCGCAGTTCCCTGCCCCAGGCCAACGGCCCCTTGCCAGACCCCTACACAGCCATGGCAGATTTTCTTCTGAGCTGTGGGAAACGTTCATGGCCCAGAGCAGCCCCAGAACCCCATCCCAAGGAGGAGCCCCCCCCCCCAGGAAATCCCAGAAGCCACATTCTGTGTAGGCAGCTGGCCCCTGACCCCAGGGCTCAGCCTGCTGGCCACTCTGAGATCTGGAACTGGGCCTAGACACTGCCGGGGAAGGTAGGAGCAGGGAGGCTGGCAGGCAAGAGCCTCCCTGTGGTGACTGTAGCCAAGCCACTTGATGGCTCTGAGCCTCAACTTCGTCATCTGGAGGCTCCTCTCACAGGCGAATTGTGAGGATCAGATGGGACCACTGATAGTAGCACACCGCTACACCATGAGGGACTGGGGCAGAGCAGGGTGGTGAGGGAAGGCTGGGTTTCCCGATGGGTGGGATGCCCTGTCCAGACATGGGGTGATGGCTTCGTAGAGCTGCAGCAGCACTGAATTCCACTGTGGGAAGCTTCCTGCCTTGCCAAGTCCTCTTGGTGCTTCTGGTTATGCCAAGGAGAATGTTTCAACTTGGCACATTTCTGTCTTCAACTCTTTTCTGTCACCCACTTATGACTTTTCTCAATAAACCAAAGAGGCTCCATACTTCCTCCATCAGTCCAGAGCACTTAGCTAGAATTAAATAACTTGTTTCTGTTGTTTGTATGTTTGATTTTCTTAGCCGCCCAGAGCACTATGACACGTATTTTAAAGGGAATTTTTAGACTTCAGTAACATTTTACATGTTTATTCTCTTTACTCAACAACTCCATGTCTAGGAATTTATGCTATGAAAACAAATACTTAAATATGCAAAAACAAACATATTTTATATATAATAGCCATTGTAGCATAACTTATAACTCTAAAAAATGGGAAATAGTCCAAATGCCCCTCAGTAGGAGATTGGTGTTAAATATAGTGAACCCCAAGTTTCTCTTCAAAGAATCAGTATGTCAGTATGTTCAGCTCTTATTCTTTGATTCTCCATTTTAAAGTTTAACTGCCTGCATCTCTTCGCCCCCTTGCTTCTAGTTTCGGTAAACAACTTTCCTACTGTCCTAATCAGTAGTTCACATCTGTTCCCCTGGTCACCTGCTTTGACCTGAGTCACCTGCTCCATCCTGACTCATCCTGAGCCACCTGTTCTGTATCCACCCTTCCCACCAAACTACTCACCCCGGCACTCCAGCTCGTACTCCTGCTCCTTTTTTCAAATAGTCAATCGGAATTAGCTTAGACTATGTGGTCCAACCCTAGCCAATAGGGGAACAATGCAGCAGTAGAGGCTACCTGTGTCAGGAATAAGAACCTCTTCCCTTCCCCTGTCCAGGTGTGCTCTCGCCATTGTTCCATCTGCCAGGAGCACCCTTTCTGCAGAAAGTAAAAATTGCCTTGCTGAGGAAATTAAATTTATGTTCGAGTGCTATTTCTTTGTGGCACTGGGGAACAAGCATTTTGCATTTCTAACATTGGTTAAATAATGTCTGGCACAGGCTTGCTTTTAAACTATGTGCATCTCTCAAAATGAATGAATTAATATCTGTATTTCCCATGGACCTGTGAGTATGCCCATGATGTATTGTTAAGTGAAAAACAAAAAGTTGCACAATGGCAGTGGGAGTTTTGTTGAAGATTATAGCTATGTTCTATGTAGATAGGTACAGATACAAATATTAGTATGATACAAAGAAAAAAAACTTTGAAAAATATAACTAAACTATAGTGAGAGGCAGAATTTCAACAAGATAAATTTGTACACACAGAGTTGCTGAATAAAGAGAATAAAGATTTAAAGTGTTACTGCATTAAACATATAAAAATACACAAAGACCTCCTCTTTCTATATTATGTGTTTTGGTAATGGATTTTTAAATACAGGCATATATGACATAAATACTTGTATCAAGTTTTTTTTTTTTTTTTGTCAGATCACAGGACTTTATTAAGATGGAATCACTGCTAATTACATGGAAGCCACTTGCCTAAGCCAACATCCATGAGGTTCACGTGAACTTATAGTTGCACAAACTAGAAACAAAAGGCATATTCAAAGACAGAAGGAAATATCCTGAGGCTTATTAAAAATAATTTTTAATTGTAAAACCGAACATTATAACTAAAATAAAAGGGGTCTGTTAGAGACGGTGCCCTAATTCAAAGAAGGGACTTGAATGGGAGCTGTGAGGCCCTCATCAGCGGCAGGTCAGGGCCCCGGCAGAAATAGCTCCTTTGAGTCTTTCCCTCTTTTTCCAGGAACAAGAACCCCGGCCGTGAGTGGGGTAGCGGAACAATTGTGCAGTCCAAGTGGCTCATCTGTCTGGGAGGAAAATCCCAGCTCACCCGTCTTCCCTGGGCCCGCCTGAGGGGAGAGATTGGGAGGCAGGAGCCCAGCAGGGGCTGACCTGTGGTTACCCCAGACCCTGCCTGCCCTCTGCACAGGAGCCTGAGAGGCCCAAGCCCTCCCACAAATTAGTTTTTATTATTTTTCTCTAGCTTTCAGATGATGTTAGCTCTCCTTTCTCATCCATCCCTTGCCTATCCTTTCTCTTGGGGAAACACAGCACCAGAAGGTCTGGAGACAGAGACAGGAGTTTTGTCACAGGCTTCCTCAGTTCCCGGCTCTGCAACCTTGGGTGGGCCCTTTACCTCCCTGAGCGCTGACTTGGGAGTCAGTCTGACCTGGGCTCCTCTCCCATCCCTGCCACACCGACCAGGTGATCTTGGGCAAGTCACTTCAAAACCTCCCTGAATCCACATTTGATTTCATTTGAATGCAAATCAAAATTGTGAAAATAAAATAAAATTTCAGGACCTCCCCAGTTGATTATGCCAATGGGAAAAGTTAAGCCCTGGAAACGGAGTCATGTCACAGGACTGCTCTCTGACCATTGCCTCCTGACTTTTGTGTTGAGAATGTTATCGTTTAACCAGGCTCCCCATTCTTTATTCAAATCTGGACTAAATGACACGCTGGCGATCTTTACCTCTTTACAAATAAGTGTTAAGCAGCCCCCTTAAAGTGTAGTCAATAGTAGCCAATCCAATCTTGTATCTCTATGTTAACCTGTGTGTGGGAAATGTAATTGTGTTGCCTGCCCCTGTGTTTGGCTATATAAACCATCCTCACCTTGCCACACACAGGGAAGCACTGATCACCATTCTCTGGTTTTCCTGTTTCCTCATGACTACCCTCACACTTTGCCCTTGAATAAACTTCTTTAACTAGAAAAACAAAAACAAAACAAAACAAAGCAGCAACAGCTTAGACTAGTGTCTTATCTGTAACATGGGATAACAGTAGGACTCAGGTCATTGGGTTGATGGGAAGGTAAAATGCACAAATGTGTGTGAAGCAACCAGATGGCCCTGGGGCGTAGTAACTGTTGGTTAGTAGTAGCCAGATTTTTATCATCCTTTGTCTTAGTGTGGCATCTAGCTCCATTTACCCCTGGGGAAATTGAAGCCTGATGTGGTGTAATCCACTCAAGTTCCCATAAGGAGCAGGCCTGAGACACAGGGAGCTGAGATCTTCTGACCTCCAGACAGAGGCTTTTGCATCAGCAAAGATAATCTCTGTTTGGAATGTGGGCTATTTTCTTTACAGGGCAGATCTCAGGTATCACCTCATTCAAATCCTGCCACAGCTAGAAGAGAAGTCACAGGCACTGGGTGTTTTCTGAAGCCAGGACCCCTGGGACGGTGGGCTTTGCATGGCCAAGCCTTATAGCCATCGGGTATTTTCCCTGGTGTGGCTCAGCTGCCCCTGAGTTGGCGGCTGGGCCTGTGAGTCAGAACTGTCCCATGGCTTCATTCCTTTCCCCACTTGAAGCCACAGCCCCAGACTCCTAGAGGCAGTCCAGGGAGGCCTGTGGTTCCAAAATGAGGTCCTTCCCCCACCCACTCTAATGGAGATGCCCTTTCCCCAGCTCAGAGAGATCAAGGGAGGGGCTAAGGACGCACAGTGATGGACCTCAGGCTGACACCCAGTCCACCTCAAGTGAGCCGAGTACAAGACTCTGGGCCCCGGTGGGAGGGCCACGAATCCCTGCCTGGGCCCGAGACCCCTTGCACTCTGCCCCCTGCTCCCAGTAGCCCTATTGCCCCTGGCCCTGTGTTCCTGCCGGGGTCCCACAGGCCGGGGTCCCATAGGCTCGGCAGGAGAGCCTATGACTCATGGTGGCCCCACAACCCCTGAGCTGCTGCAGCCGTGAGGAGTCTGGGTCCTGCAGGTCTACACCCCTCTGCCCTCAAAGCCACAGACTGGTCACCACCCCATTCCTTCCCCTGTCCTTACCCTGGCTGCAGTTCTCCGCTTCCTCTCTTCCTCCTCCTCTTCTCTCTTCTCCGCCTTCTCCTCACTTCATACTCTCACGCTTTTGGACACTCTGTCTGCCCTTCTCCTACCTGGGGCCTGATCGTGACTCACCTGGACCTGGAATCTGGGCTCTAGCAGCTGCCTGTCACGGAGCACACTGGCCTCAATCCGGGCCTGTGGGCGGAGTGGAGGGGAGGGTGTCCCAGCTGATAGCCAAAGCCAAAGCACATGGTGGGGGCAGTGGGGCGCCTCAGCACCAGAGCCTGGGAGCAGCCCTGCAGCCCCACACCCTCCTGCCCGACTCAAGGTCAGGCTCTGCGGAGCCAGAAAAGCCTGCTCGCTTTCCACCTTGGGAAACCAAGCCCGAGGTCTAGGCCACCCAGCTTCTGGAGAGGGGTGGGAGAGTGAACATCTCCACTTAACAGATGAGTGAAATGAGACTCAGAGCTGAAGGGATCTGTCTGGGGATCTGCGTCTGGTTGAGCCCCACGTGCCCCACTTCACACTCCCCACGGACAGGAATCCAAACCCAAGAGACACTACAAAGTCTGTGAGTGAGAAGCACCAGGTTTAATATTAAAATCCTTCCCTTAAAAAAAGTACACAGATAGAAAAACTTAACAGCATACAAAATAGCACTTCTGCTGTATAAATGTGAGTTAACGTGAGTCCTAAAAATATTTGTAAACCTAGGTGATTATATCTTTGGTACCGTATTGAGAGCCCACTCTCCCTCCTTGGACCAACTTTGGGGATCCCATGGAAGTAAGGTGCCAACCTGCAATGCAGGGCTGGTGCCCTTCCTGCACCCCCTTCCCAACCCTCCCCGTGCTGGGACGTCTTGGCTAAAACCCTGACTCCCCTGGCACCTCCAATGCTCACTGGGCTGGGGACAATGAGATGTCACTGCTAGGTCTGGGCAGTGACAAAACCATACCCCCATGGAGTGCTGCCTCAGGGATGGGGCAGCTCGTGGTTGAGGAGGAAACCTCCAAAGCGCCCACCTCTCACATCCTTCTTGGAGTACCCATCTGAAGCTTCTTGTCCTTTACAAGACATAACTGTCCTCACTGTCCATTCTGTCTTCAACGCAGACCTCGGCGCAGGTGCTGGAGTGGTGGGCTGCAGGAGGTGATCTCATTTGCCCTCTGTCCCTTTTGCCCGGGATACCCTCAGAGGTCACTGTGGGTAGTGAAAGAGGTCCCGTGGTCTTCCCATGTCCCTGGGGCAGCTGCTGGGGGCTTTCCAAGACACCGGCTGTCACTCTTAAGTCAAGGCCTGGACAGCTGTGTTCTTGAGACTTGCTGGAGGCCTGGGGAAGGGGCATAGTTCCTGTGCCCCCAGAGTGTGATGTGTGATCTGGAATCTCCCAGGAGCCCAGCTGACCCCCCAGGATGGAAGTTTAGGGTATATGACCTTGCTTCATCTGGACACATGTGCAACCACCTGGAATATTCTAGAATGTTAGTGCTGGCAAGGCACTTGGAGTTAATAAGTCCGACTTGTTCATTTTTTGAAGGGGAAAACTGAGGCCCAGAGAGGATTCCTCCAAAGTCTCATAGCAGATCCAATGCAGAGCCAGGGCCATATATTGGCACACACATGTGGCCACTCCACACTGGCACATTTACATTCTCATCACAGATGTGGGGCCCGTCTGGCCTTCCAGACTCTGGTGGATGGATTAAGACTGAGGGTGATAAAGAAAAAGCCCCAGGACTGATGGGCCTGAAGGACAGGGACCCGGGCACTTGCTATGGCCACATGTGCTCCAAGTGCCCTGGGCAGGGGCTGCAGGCTGGGGGTGTCCTGTACTTGGCTCAGCCTCCAGCATTAATTAGGCTGCCTAATGGCCCTAGACCAGCTTGGGCCAAGGAAAGCAGGGACTGGCATCATAGGGAGGAGACTGGCTTTCTTCTGGATGAGGCAACACTACCCAAGGCTAGGCCCCAGCTCAGGCAGCAGCCAGGGATGCTAGGGTCCCTTCCCTAGCTCCTGGGTGGATAAAAGTGCAAGGAGAGAGCTATGATTCCTTGAGGGGTAGCTGGCTGAACAGAAAAAAGTTAATTTACCACCTCAATAACCCCAAGAATCTTTCCAGGGAGGGATTTGACCTCCCCACCTATCAGCCAGGGAGAGAATCCTAGATTCTGGGCATCAAGCCCAACTTGACCATCTTACATATGGGAAAACTGAATCCCCTGGGCGGAACCCTGGCTCAGAGTCAGTTGGCCTCCCTGGAGGCACAGGGCTGGTCATGGCCGCTGCAGTTTTCTTGCCTCCTAAGCCAGCCCCAGGGTTTGGGGCACAACACATCAGGAGCAGAAAGCTTCCAGAAGGGGACAGCTGATAAGGGCAGCCTGGCTGACAGGAGGCCCGGCCAGGCCAGGAGGTGCTGGGTGCTGGCAGAGGGGAAGCTTTGGGCAGGGCAGGGTGGGGGCTAGCCCCCTACAGGAAGCTGTCCTCTGCTTCCGCTCGAGGCGCGGGGCACCCTGAATCCGGCAGCTGTTCCAGCTCTGGCTCTGGTTCCACCTGGCGCTCAAGCTGGGGCTCTGGCTCTGCTTCCTCCTGGGGATCCAGAGGGCTGTCACAGGAGATGGTCGAGGAGGTGTTGACTTCATTCAGGGTGGAGCTAGAGGAAGGAGGCAGTGAGTGAGAGGCTAGGAAGCAGCCCAGGAGGATTACAGCAGCAGTCATGAAGAGCCTTCAGTGTGTCTGCCCCTGCACCTTGGGCTTCACACACTCCGGCTCATTTAACTCTTGTGAAAACTATGCAAGGCCTGCACGGTGAGGAAAGTGTGGCTCAGAGAGGTTATGTCACTGCCCCACTTCACACGGCAGGGAAGTGCAGGAGCTGGAACTTCGGAGCAGAGTTGGCTGGCTCCAAAGCTCATTTCTCAGCCACCAGCATCTGCCTCCTCTGCACTCCTAAAGGTGTATGCTATCTCATTTCATCCTTGCAATGACCGCCTAATAGAAGTACTTTTACTGTTTGTATTTTATAGAAGAGGACATTGGCTGGGCGCAGTGGCTCACACCTGTAATCCCAGCACTTTGGGAGGCCGAGGTGGGTAGATCACCTGAGGTCAGGGGTTCGAGACCAGCCTCAACACGGAGAAACCCCGTATCTACTAAAAATACAAAATTAGCCGGGTGTGGTGCTGCATGCCTGTAATTCTAGCTACTCAGGAGGCTGAGGCAGGAGAACTGCTTGAACCGGGGGGCGGAGGTTGCGGTGAGCCGAGATCGCACCACTGCACTCCAGCCTGGGCAAGAAGAGTGCAACTCCGTCTCAAAAAAAAAAAAAAAAAGAAGAGGACACCAATGTTTACACAGTGAAGCAGTTTGTCTGAGGGCACAAAACAGGGTGAGCATTCACATCTCAAGCTGTGGGAGAGCTGCAGTTCACTCCTCTGCGTTCACACCTCAAGCTGTGGGAGAGCTGCACTTCACTCCTCTGCGCCATCCACTGGAACTCTTGGATGGTTCGTCTCTTCAACAGTTAGAGCAATGAGGGCCTTTGGGAGCCTTCTAAGGCCTGTGTGTACTCCTGGCACATATGGAGAAACTGAGGCTCTCAGAGGAAAAGCCTTCCCAGGTCTCATAGCGGCTAGTGGCAGAGTTGGGACAGTACCCCAGCCTGGGGCTCCAGCCACTTCACCTTGGGCTGGATCTTGCTTTGGAGGTGGGCGTGGCCTCATAAGGAGCCCTTCTCTCTAGTTAAGGGGAGATCCTGTGTGGACATCAAGTCCCCGCAACAGTAGGGTCCTCCGCTGAGCCCCCCGCTGAGCTGTAACTTTACCACTTCCCAAGGCAAAAGAAAACCACAATCTCCTTCCCAATCTGAATTCTGTCCTGAATTCCTGTAGGCACCTCTGACTCCTGCAACCCTGGAGGCTCTCTCTAGCCCCAGGGCATGGTGCTGAGGAACAGAACATAGGCCTGTGGCTGGCCATGAGTAACAACTGGGGTGCTGGGGATGCTAAGTAGGTTTGCTTCTTCTCCTTGGGGCTAGGACAGGACCTAGAGATGAGAGAGTATAGATAACCTCTGGGAGCTCCCTTAAAGGAAATAGCTACCTTGCAAATAAGTCCCAGCCCATACTTTTGTTTTTACTAACCTGCCCTTTCCACCTCAGGGCATTAAAGTTCAAATGAGTTCCATTCTCTCTTCTATTCATTGTTAGGGATAAGTACTTACCCTAGGTAACTTACCTCTGAGGCAAGCCTGACAGCATGCACGCAGGCAAACACACACACACACACATAATTTCCTTGGCCCCAGGCCACAATGGCTACCTGGCTAGGCTGGGGGAACCCTCCAGTGGGCCCTCGTCAGCAACCTCGGGTTTGGGGTCAGGCAGGGGGATGATATAGTCGTTGTCACCCTCATTGGGCTGCACGGCAGTATAGAGGACGGAGCTGCTGTCCAGGGGAGATCGGAGGCCATGGAACCCGGGCAAGCGGGCCTGGGACCGAAGGATGGCTGGGTGGTCACTCCTCAGAAACTCCTCATCCACCTGCTGGTACTTCTGCTCCCAGGGCAGGGAGAACCAAAGAAACAGGGATGGTCAGGCCAGAAATGCCTTCAGGGATCTTCTAACCTGGCCCATCCCTCTTGGTATAAATAAGCCCCGCCCCCCCCACCCCGCTGCTCAGACGGGAAAGGGATTTGCCCAAGCCACATGGCTGAGCTGACCTCCCATCTCACATAGAATCTTACAAGGCATGGTGAGCTTAGGACCACCCAGGGAGGGGCAGTTATCAGAACAGCACCCGGGACTCTAACTCTTCCCCGACTTCAGAGCAGACAGGCACAGGCTCTCATGCTGCCTCAGCCTCCTTCCGCAGGGCCTCAGTTTCCTTGGCTGTGAAGTGGTGATGACCTTACTCCATCTCCCAGGTCCCTGGGACCATCCCTGGGGTGCAGTGGGGGTGAGAAATGGACCCAAGGAAGGAGCTGCCTCTGCGTCAAAGGCGATGTGTATTTCCTCCTCACTCGGAGCCCTGTTGTTGGATGGGGCAGGGTTTCAGGGCCCTACTGGCTCTTTGGGCCTTGGACAGACGATCCTATGACAGGATCCAAGTGGTCAGGTGGTTCATGGTCATGTAACCTGGGGTTATTCACACTTCTGAAGGAGCCCATGGTTTGGTACGGATGCAAAGGCCCGAGGGAGGCAGCAGGACAGACAGGGCTCTAGGCCCCCTCCCTGCATCTAATCGATCAGCTTCCATGTAGCTCTGTGCTGCTAAAATAAACTCATAGTGCCAGCCCATCCCCCCCTAGAACCAGCAGGGAAACTGAGGCCCAGAGAGGACAAAGGGTGGTCCCCTAAATGCCAGCCCATCACACAGAGCCTTGTACTTGGTGTCTGACTTCTACACCAGAGCTCTCTGTGCTCCACCCCTACCCTGCCTCAACATACCTTTTTGTAACCTTCGCCCAACAGTCTCTCGAGAAGCAGCACCAGCTGGGAGAAAGGGGGCCGAATCTCAAACTTCTCTTCCCAGCACTTCTGCATGATCTCATAGCTGGGGATGAGGAGAAAGGTCAGGGTCTCTGGCCCAGGGTTCAGGGGACAAGGCAGGGCTGGGGGAGTGGGAGGCTGCTGCCTCTCAGAACAAGGTGAGCCATGGAAAGGAGCTGGGGGGAAGTGGTGGCTGGGTGTATCCAGAGGTCCTGCCTCTGGATATTCCCTTGGGAGGCCCTCTCAGAGCCCCCATTCCACATGGTTCCACAGGTTGACTACACCTGGGTGAGCACAGGACCCAAACTTGGCCAATTGTTTTCAGCCCTGCAGCTTCCGCAGTCAGTTCTTGATGGCATGTGACCCCACCTGAGCCCTTGAAGGTCAGCTCTGGGACTTTTGCTGGCACTATGCAGCAAGCAGTAGGACATGAGGCTGGCACTGCTGGTAGCCATTTGAGCAATGCTGGCCTGAAAATGAGGCCACACAGAGCAAAGCAGAGCTCAGGGCTAGAACAAGAAGTTCCTGATGCCATCCTTTGCACGGCTGGATCCAGTTACACCAAGGCTTTCTAGATCTCTGAGCTAACAAATCTCTCATCTTTGGTTTAAGCCAGTAGAGTTGGATATCTATTGTTTGCAGCACAAAATCCTCCCAAATGCATGAAGCTCCACTCACATCTCGTCGGAGGCGTGGGCAGGCTGGGCCATGCGGTAACCCCGTTTGATGGCATTGTAGAACTGCTCATTCATGGGCAGCTCTGGGTAAGGGGTGCCACCTGTTGGGGAGCATAGACAAGAGACACACAGGCTCAGGACTGGAAAAGTGGCAGGGCACCCTCTTCTACAGGACAAGGAGAGCCATGCTGGCCCTGGTATGGGTGAGGGGGCAGTGGCCCTGGCATTTGGAACTGTGGGCTCCTTCATGGGCTCTGGGCAGAGACCGCAACCCTCCCCAGGATAGACAGCCAGAATGTGAGAGCCAAGCAGGCTTTCTGATGTCACTGTTCAAACCTGTCAATACTCAGACAGGGAGCTAAAGAGACCCAGAGAGGGCAAAGAATTTGCTAACATCACACAGCAGGGAGAAGGTAGCAGAGCTGGGACCTGAACCAGGATCCCTGTATCAGGGCTTGTCCCATAGCCCCACCAGGCGAGAGGTGTGATTGCTGGAGGTAGACACCAGGCCAGGATGCTGAGGCCTGGAGGAAGAAGCAAGCGTACCCAAAGTGAAGATCTCCCAGAGCAGGATCCCGAAGGACCACACGTCGCTCAGGGTGGTGTAGAGGCTGTTGAAGATGCTCTCTGGAGCCATCCACTTCAAAGGCAAAAAGGTCTGTAGGGAGGTCAGGACAGGTGCTGAGTGCAAGGAAGGACCTCAGCCCCACTCTGCACCTGGGACAGGAGAAGGGTACCTGGCAGTTCCCACCCACAATCACTTCTCCCTCCCATTCCCTGTGAGGGCCCTGGTCACAGTTCCCATGTCCATCCCAGTGCTGGCCAGAGGACCAGAGGCTGTTTCTTTTCTCACTAGCTGGGGACAAGGCAGCCCCTGTCCCCGGGGAAAATCTCCAGCATCTGAGTAGTGAAGTGGGGGAGCCAGGGACTTGTCAAGGCACCCCCCAAGCTCTCATCCTGGCGACATTTGATCTCTGGGCCTAGCATCCCTCCACCTGGGGTTTGCTGAAAAGTGGGGAGACGAGAGACAGGCAGGAGGATCATGTTTTAACCAGACCAATCCCAGCTACTGCATGTGACCTGCTCATCTTTCTTGCCCTGTCACCTGGGCTCCTTCGTCTGCCCACCACTGCTGGAACAACACATTCGGCCTGTTCCCCCTTCACCCACCCTGGACCCATTACAGCCAGCCCTCCCCACTGCTATACTTGCTCCATGCTCTCCTAGGCGGCTCCCCTTCCTGTCCCTGCACACATAGCTGGGCAGGCACAGCCCACCACCGCTGTCAGGGCAGGCCACGAGGAGCCCCACACAGATATCCCATGAGCCGCAGCCACACTGGTCAGGAGGGAAACTGTTCCTGCGGTCACAGACACACGGTGACAGCCCCACAAGGGCCAGGGAAGGTACTCACACTGCCTTTGGAGATGTAATTCGAGTCCCGCATGATGTCTCGAGCCAGGCCAAAGTCACAGATCTTGACCAGCTTGCCCTCGCAGATGAGCACGTTCCTGGCCGCCAGGTCTCGGTGGACGCACTGGGTTTGGGGAGAGGGGAGCTGAGGCCTTGGGGGCAATTGTGGGGAAAGAACCTCCATGTCAAGGGCTTTGGGAAAATGCAACACTGCCCATATGCGAGAGGCCATCCTGGTGTGCGGATATTCTTGGAGGATGCTGGCTGACTGGCTGACCCACCTCCCCACAGCCCCTACTGTGCTCTACCACAACCACACGTACGTTCTTGGAGGCCAGGAACTCCATGCCATTGGCCACCTGGTAGCTGAAGCCCACAAGGTCCATGTAGCTTAGCACCGGAGACTCATTGATTAAAGTTGCCCGACAGGTCCTCTCAGGGGCTAGAGGAGAAGCAGAGGGTCACCTGCTATCTTAGGTCTCCTTTTGGCCCACAGGACCCCCGCTCTTTGGCTCCTGGGAGACTGAATGTCCAAGACAGGTGGCTACTCATCGCCTAGGTCTCCCCTAAAAGGAGAATGATTTCTTAATATCGAACTCAAAGTCTTCCTGCTTTCTCAGTACCCTCATTGGCCAGAAACACTTTTGGCATTAGCTCTTGGGCCACTATTGCCCAGCCCTTGCCTGCCTGCCTCTCAGGGACACTAGACCAGCCTGGGGCCGAAGCTGAGTAGACCACTTTCCCTAGCACCACAAAAGGCCAGGTCCTCCCACATCCCTGCTCTCTCCCTCCCTGTGGGTTCTATGCATGTTTCTGGACCCATAAACAGCGGCCCACTACAGAGCGGTTTTTGCCAGGTGGCTAGCCTCAATTTCCACATCTATGAAATGGGCACGAAACTCCCTTCTTCCCAGGATTTTTGGCAAGGCTGGGCATGTGAAGAGCATCAGCCTGCGTGGGTGTGGGGTACTGTGTCCACCCACCAGAGGGAACGTAGTTATCGTAAGGGGCCATGTAGTTGGAGGACTCGATGTCTGCATATTTGACATCTCCTTTCATGTCCAGCATGGGCACGTAGTCCACCGACTCGTCCTTGCTCATGTCCATGTAGCCACCGTCGCTCTCCCCAGTCAGGGACACGTGGCTGGGGGTAAAGGAGCATCACAGAAGAGCCCGCAGGCTTTGCCTTCCCCTCCCCTCCTGCCCCTTGCCACTCATGAATTTCTTCTCTCATACACTCACTCATCCTTCAGGCTATCCCAATAGGAATGCCCGTGGATTGACCCTTTTCAACCAACCTGCTGGGCCAAGCTGGGCACTGAGGCTGCCAAAATGACAGTTAGAACCCACAGAGCTCACACCCAGAGGCGATTTCAGCGCCCCAGGGCAAAGGTCACAAGATGGGTGTGTACAGAGGCGCCTTCCGGTGGCCTCCCCAGCGCCACCTGGCCATAGGAGTGCCTGGCTGCAACCCAGCGTGGGCAGCCAGGAGTCACCCCGATACCTATGCCTGTAGCATCAGCTCCCCAAAGGGCTGTGGGGCTCTACACATGTCTCTACGGGCAGGAAAAAGATGGGAAGGAAATTGATCAAAACATTGGAGAGGGCAGGAGTGAGTTTTAAGGTCTTTTACGCTTTTCTGAAGCTACTCTTGTCTTTTTGTAATCAGCAAAAAAACTAAGAAATGTTCTTTTTGGAAAAGATGAAGAGAGGAGTTGAGTTCCCTAAGGGGCAGTGTGGAGGCTGATGTGTAGAGGCTGTAGAGACGAACACAGTCTGGAGCACCACTGCGCAAATTGGGAGCTTGGCTCTCATCTCACCACAGCCTCTGTCCCTTCCTCCATCACTGAGTGCCCTGGACTGAAGGGCAAACACCCACAACACAGGGATGGCATGTCACATGTGTAGAGGGCTTAGCAGCACAGGGCCTGGCATCACTGTTATTCCCTCATCTGGGGTAGGCCACCTTGTAGAACAGCCCTAGCTCCAGGAGTGATTCTGTTCCCTGCCCTGTCACAGCCTCAGCTTCTCCTCCCGGACAAAGGGAGGGCAAGGAGCGGTGCTCCTCAGGTGTCCCAAAGATTCAGTCCCTGGCCTCCCTCCTGGTACCTGGGCAGGGGGAGCCCAACGGGCAGTGCATTGCTATAGAGCTCCACGCTGGGCGGGCGGCGCTTGTCAGAATGGTGCTGCAGGAAGGTGTGCTTGTTGCGGTGCAGGTAGTCCACCAGGTCTCCATACCGGCAGTACTCAGTGATGATATAGATGGGTCCTGCGGAGGGACAGGCTCAGGGACAGTCCCTACGGAGGCCTCGGGCGTCCCCTCAAGGCCACGAGGCTAATCAGGGGCTGGATGTGGGAGAGACACTTTGGCATGACGGCTAGGAGGCTTCAGTGCCTTGCAAATCTGGGTTCTTTTCCTGCCTCTGTGGCAGAGAGCAAGGTACTTAGTCTCCCTGAGCCTTACCTTCCCCAGCTGTTAAGTGGGGTAATTAAACCCACCACAAAGCACTGCCGTGAGTGTTAATGAGATGATATCTTTATTGGCTAGGCACATGGCAAGTCCGCAGTGTTGGCTCTTATTGATATGTTTTCAAACTAAACCTTACTTTGGAGCCCAGTATAGAAAGCAGATAAAGGCCACTGTTTACAATAATCACTTTAGTAGTTAAATTCAACTACAATGCATTTACTTTAAGTCAGTCAATGAGAACTTGAAGACATCCACGCGAACAAAAATTTTGAAATGAGTGATCATTGCGGACGTGAATTGTCTACATACCCAACATACTTCTGTATTTTGTTTTGGTTGCATAATGCTGAGGAAAATCCCAGATCTCACAATAAGCAGCTGCAAATGGTGATAACATTTTTTTTTCAGCCTAACTGGCAATCAGAGCTTCAAATAAACACAGTTGGCTACAGAGACTTTCTTCTATGATCAAATAAAGGTAGCTCCCAATTAGCAAGCTGGTGGTCTCCAATGGTGGGCGTATAACTCATCTTAATGTCATGTGAGCTGCTATTTATTGGTTTTCAAAATGTGTTGTGAAAAGAAAAGCATCAGCCAACACCATGGTCTGGAAGCTGCTGGGACTGGTGACCCGACTAATCCTTCAGCCGTGAAGGTGTTGTGATTTTGTGAGTTTCTAAACCCCACGGTGGAAGCCGTGGCCTCCACCACCTGCCCAAAGGCCCCAGAGCCGAGGGTGCCCTCTGGGACCGTGCAGTGGGGGCGCTGGAGTGGGTGGGCACGGACCCTCCAGCAGGAGTGTGCTGTTGAGTGAGGCCTGAGGAGGGGCTAGGCGGGGCCTGGCCTTGGTGGTGGGCACTTTCCCTGAGTCCTCTGGGGCAGTGGGTTCGGTACCTCCTTTGGTGCAGGCCCCCAACAGGTTGACCACGTTCAGGTGGGGCCCAAGGTGACTCATGATCTTCAGCTCCGACATGAGGGCTTGCTTCTCACTGCTGCGGGCTGTGGCTGAGGAAAATGGGGGCCCCAGGCCAGGCCCAGTCATGGAGGCTCCACGGAGGCCCCACCACAGGAGCCTATTCTGACTCTTCTGCCCCGCCCTGTGCTGCAAGACTCATGCAGCCCGGCGGGGGGTGAGCACCCACACTCTGAGGAGGGGAAGAGGCCAGGGTAGGGGGAGGCAGGCCAAGGAGGCCATGGTGAGGAACCCTCTTTCCCAAACCAGACTCGGGAGCAGCGCCTGCTGCAGTGTGATGGCCCCTCTTGTGCCTGCAAATCAGCATCAGGCCACCCTGGGAGAGGCTAAGTGTGTGGGGAGGGGCAGGGAGAGGTGAGGGCACAGATGTGGAGGGCTCCAAGGACTACTCACATTTAAGCATCTTGACGGCCACTTTCATCGTGGCCTGAGAATGGCTCAGGCCATGAGCCGTGGCCTCCACCACCTGCCCAAAGGCCCCAGAGCCGAGGGTGCGTCCTGGTGCAGAAATGATCCCTCAGCTCCTGGCCTACCAGGAAGCTGCACCGTTTCCCCCACTGCCCCCTTCCCCCCGACCCCCCACCCTGCTGCCACCCTTCCTGCCCAGTGAGGGGAGACAGCCACTCTCTTAGGTCAACCTAGACATTACTTAAACCACCTTGGACTCAGGGTATTCCCTAAACACACTCCTGCAACCACAGTGCCTCCCTGTCTTTCCTGGTATCTCATCTAAGTCCTGCCTGCTTTCTGCCCCATCTTTAATCTCTGGGAAGTTTCTTCCCTCCCCAAGGAAGCACACTCCTCTGCACCCTCTCAGCTTCCCCAGCCAGACCAGGCCTGCCGCTCAGCCTGTCCTCAATTCTTCCACTTTTGTCACATAGGGGTCCCGTCTCACGGGGTCACAGGATCATAGAACCTCAATGCTAGGCAGTTCCTGGGGGATTGTCTTGTCCTCACTGTACACAGCAGGAGACGGAGGACCAGAGAAGGCAAGACACCAGCCCTAGGCCTCATAGCTAGTCATGGCAAGGTTGGGACCAGACCTCAGAGAGTCTTCCCACCCAACTTGAGTCCCCACACTGCCACCTGAGGCCTCCCAGGACTGACCCAGCACAAGCTGGTCCCGCGGCAGCTCCCACGTGGAGTCATAGGGCAGCTGCATGGGGTCCACGTAGATGTACTCATGGCCATCAGAGCTCACAGACTCAATCACCTTCCATCGGATCTCGTAACGTGGCTTCTGGAGGCCCAACCCCAGGAATTAGTTATCAGAGGGGGCCTCGGGCCTTGAGGCCCATTAGGTCCATCCATCTAGGACACATGGGGCAGGAGACCCTGAGGCCCAGAGAGGGGCAGGGGACCCTGAGGCCCAGAGAGGGGCAGGGGACCCTGAGGCCCAGTGAGGGGCAGGGGAATATTTGAAGTCACACAGCAAGTGCTCAACTGAGCCAAGGTCTTCATGGGCTTGGAGGGAACAGGGACCAAGGGGTCCCAGAGGAGGCTTCCGAACTTGGCAGACTGAGGAGCAACTGGCAGCTGAGGGCCTGGCTCATGAGAACCTCCTCTCCAGCTTCTCTCCCAGCCTTAGCTGCTCCTCAGATGGAAGTGGTGAAGCAGGTGACCCCAGAAAGTGACACCAGGTAGGGCACTCGGCTGGATGCGGATGGCCCTCCCCATGCTGGGTGAATCAGAAAGATGTAAGCTTAGAATGTTGACATCTTAGGGTGCTGGAACCACAGGACTGGAATTTTAGAATGATGGGATCATGAGGTGCTGCAATCCTGATTCAGGAAGCTTAAAATGTTGGAATCACAGAATGGTGAAATCTCAGAGTAGAACACTGAAATTACGGACTAACAGGATCAGAATGCATTTCAGTAGAATCACAGGGTCTCCACGGGTGAGAGCTGGAAAAATCCTGGAGCCCATGCAGTCCACCACAAAGGTCCCATGCTCCATGGCTAGGATGAGAGGAATGGTGCCTCAGCAGGACCTGGGGACTTAGTGACACAGTAGGGGAAGAGAATCCTGGATAGCTCGGGCCCGGCTCAGGTTGGCCCAGACTACTGGGGGTAGAGGAAGCTCGGACAGCCAGCATCACTCTACGTAAGTCCCCACCTGAGTTCCATGCTGAGCCCTGCATGTGGCCAGATCACGCAGCATTCAAGGAGGGCAGAGGGGTGGAATTCATGCAAAATAGTGATGTGCCAGTCTTCACCCATTAGGCCAGGGAGGGGCTTACCTTCTGCCAAAGCATGATGAGGATGATAAGGGAGATGACGGTGAGGACCACCAGGGCCAGGATGGCTGAGATCACCACCGCCTTGAAGGGCAAAGCTGGAGGCAGAGATGAGAGCAGGCCATGAGCAAACTGGGCAGCTGCCCTCCCCTCACCCCATCTCTGGCATCACAGATCCCTCCGCACACATCCTGTCCGGAATAGAAGCACCCACCTCCCCATCAGCCTACGGTGTCAGACCCTCAGCCTCTCGCTCTAGGCCGCACGTTCAGACTGTCCTGTAAATACCCCATCCCCTCAGTAACTACCCCCACTCAGATCACTGCTGGCCTCCACATCCCTTCAGCACTGCCAGTCAGTCTGGCCTTGCTGCCAGAACTCTAGACGGGGTACAAATCCTGTTCTGGGTTCCAGTCCATTGCCTGGACCTCCCATTAGCCCTGGAGCCCCTGACGGCTGGGTTGCGGCTTACCTCTCCTCTGAGTCCACGCCCTTGCTGGGGCTGCCCAGCTTGGTCAGACTCTATGCCTGACCGAGTGGCCGGTGGACTGAGTGAGTGGCCACTGACGGAGCAGTGGCTGAGACCCCCAGCCTGATGAATCCAGACCTCAGCATGGAGGCTGCTTCCTCCCCACTCCACCCAAAGGGCCCAGCTGGGGTTGGGGTGGTGATAAAAATGGGGCTGACACTGGCCCTTACAAGCCTCAAGTCTCCTCCACCCTCAAGGCCTCGGCCTCTTTGCTGTACAGCTTCCCACTCTCCCCATCCACCCCCACCAGATCTGCCTCTCCCCTGCCCTGCTCCACTGGCCACCCATGATGTCCCATGGAACTCATTCCCTCCTCTTCTGTCCCCAATCTGTGCTCCTTTGCTCCCCAGGGAGTCCCGTCCCACCTCCTCCTCCCCATCCATTGCTATAACCTCAGTCCCTAAAACCACACCTGGCACACGGTAAGTACCTGGTACTATTTGTTGAATTACTAAGTGAATGCCATTCTTATGCTTAAAATATTTGGATGCAGGCTGGGCGCAGTGGCTCATGCCTGTAATCCCAGCACTTTGGGAGTCCTAGGAGGGCGGATCACGAGGTCAGGAGTTCAAGACCAGCCTGGCCAATATAGTGAAACACCGTCTCTACTAAAAATACAAAAAATAGCTGGGCGTGGTGGTGGACTCCTGTAATCCCACCTATTCAGGAGGCTGAAGCAGGAGAATTATTTGAACCTGGGGGTGGAGCTTGCAGTGAGCCGAGATCACACCACTGCACTCCAGCCTGGGCAACAGAGTGAGACTCTGTCTCAAAAACAAACAAACAAACAAAATTTGGATGCTTCCCCATGTTATCAGTAAAGGAAAAAGGCCAAAATCCTAAAATGGCACATAAGGCAGAGGCTTCATGACTCTACCTCTTCCCTCTCCAACTTCATCTCTCACCCTTATCCATTCTCCCCATGCCTTCCTCCTCAGGGCCCCAGACCAACATCCCTCTTCTCCTCCCTCCTCCCACTCATCACACATCTCGGTCCTGGGAAGGAAGCCTGCGTCTTCTAGACAACCATCGCTGAAGGCATGAAGGAGCCCTCTTGCAGCCATCCCAGGCCCTGTGGGCTGGTGCTCAGCTTCCCGCTCAGGCTTTAGTCACACAAAAGTGTCACATCTGCCTTGGCTCAGAGCTAGTCTTCCACTCAGGCTGTCCACACTGTCTGCCCAGATACACACTTGCTCAGAGAATGTGTATGCATGTGTGGGAGCACAGGTGAAATGAGGGGATGAAAGAAGCCCACCCATTCACCACAGGGCAGGGGACAGGAGGCAGCCCTAGACAGGCACGTGCATGAACACGCCCAAGGACCTGCATACACAGGAACCAAAATGCCTCACATGGCCTTTGGAGCCCTGCCTGCTCTAGATCTGCCAACCCCTGTAGCTCCATCCCACAGCACTTCCTTCCCCTTTATCTGCCGCCCTTCCAGCCCCTAAGTATCCACACACTCGATCCTCCAGCCAGATTGAGTTGAATTCCTTTCATTTCTAGGAACTCATTTTGCCTCTGGGCTTTTACACAGGCCATTCCCTCTGACTGGGACACCATTCCATACCAGGCTAACTCCTAGTCATTTTTTAGGTTTCGACCTAAAGGTCCCTTTTCTAGAATACTTTCCTGGATCCCATAGCTGGGTATGGGACCCCTTCTCCCTCCAGGCTTTGCCCCTAATGTGGTGATCCCGGGGGAAATTGCCAAGTTCCTTGTCTGCCTTCTCTCTCTGGACTATGGGTACTAGGAGGTCCAGGCAGGGTTGAGCCCTTTGACCTTTTTACTTCAATGAGAAGTTGGGTCCTCATATTTACTGAATGAAGAAGAAATATGAATAAATGAAGCACATGCATACAGGTGCATGTAAGCATAAGGAGGGGCAGGTAAATACACAAAAGCATCAAGACACTAGTAGGCATTGTTCATATGTGCAGAAATTACACATGTATGTGTACCTGCTAACAGATGTACACTGTACAGCAGGCATATGTGTATGGGAATTATGCTTGTACACTTTCCTAGAAAGGTGTGCTCCAATTATATGCTTACAGATATGCACTATGCCAGTTTGCTTGCATGCAAAGGAATTGTACATGCATTGCTTGTACACATGTATAGGAATTGTGCACCCACAGGTACATGCATACAGACATACACTGTGGGTTTAAACAGATGTCTGGGGATTAGGCATGCTCATGTACATGGCTTACGAACATGTGGTGGGTTTACACACATGGACATGCAGAGTGCACACGTGTATGCTTATACACATACACTCTAGCTTTACAGGAGTGACTGGGGATTGGGCATTCTTCAGTACATGATCTACATATCTACACACAAAGGATTTGCACCTATGTTCAAGGAACAGGCATGCTCATTACATGGCTTACGACATACATAGAGTATATGGACACCACACTGAAGGGCATAGTGCTATTCATATCCATGGTTTATAGACTTGTGTTTGTACGCATGTGTACCCATATTGTGTATGCTGGAACATGTTCCTATGCATGTACACGGCAGGGTTTCACGATGCTCCTGTTTGCCCCCGGGCATGCTAACTCCTTTGGCTGCTGTGGGTACATGGGCACAGCACCAATTAGGCAGAGTTAAGGTAGGGGTTGGGATCATCAGGGGCCACCGAGGCTGGGGACTCACAGTGTGGCACCACGATGACCTCCTGCATGTCCTGGCCCACAGCGTTGCGCAGCGTGCAGCGCACCGACAGTGGCCGATCCACGTGCTGCAGACGCAGTGTGCTCACCACCTCAAACTCCTGCTCCTCCTCCCAGTATGTCACGTTCGTCTCCAGCTGGCTCTCCTCTTCAGAACTGTTCCCCAGCAGCATGGGCGGCAGCTCGCGTGGACACCTGCCAGGAGAGCCGGTAGGGTTGCCTGCCAGCCCCTTCCCCTTGCAGACAAGGAAACTAAGGAGAAAGTGGTGGAAAGAGGCAGGACGTGTCCAGTTCCTCTGTCCCACTGCCTGGTTCCGAGCGGGCTCCTCCTGTGCTCCCTCTACTGGTCAGCAGGGGGTGCTCCCAGCCCAGAACTGACAGTGCTGATTGCAAAATCCATTCTTACTTGACCCTCGGGGTCACACAGTGTATAGGGTAGAGGCAGAACGTGCACTGAATCCTGCCTCTGTCCACTACATTAGAATCAGCCTGGCCAGGAGTGCAGACTGATCTACAGGGCCGGTGAGGTCTCTGGGGCTCAGACTCTGCACTTTGCTAGGCAAACTGCCCAGGGGTAAAGGTAAGGAAAAGCGACCACTTGGGTCGTACAGAGTAGGACCAAGGAGGTGGTGACCTGGCCGACGAGGCAACGCTATGCCTGTAACAATATGCCAAGAAGAACGAGCGGGACTAGATAACCTTCACGAGTTTTTTCTAGCCAGCTGGGGGACCCTGGGCAACTAAGGCCCGGGTCTGCTCACCTTTTGAGGTCTCTGCAGGCAGACCAGATGATGTTCGGCTGGGGCATGCCCCGGCCACGACAGCGGACTGTCTGTTCCCCGCTGTCTGGGTGGCTCTCACTTAGCTCCAGCACGCGGACAGGGACTGCATGGAGAGGACAGTGGGTCAGGAGGCGGGAGAGTCAGGACTGTTAACAGGACAGGTCCTCGGGGAGGACCCGACCCAGAGTCCCTCTTGTGGGAGGAGGGATGTAGACTGCAGGTGAACATCAAATACCAGGAATCAGTGTGAAAATCAGTGGGTTCCCTTCTGGGTACTTCAAAGGGAACGCCTCAGCAGGGTGCTAGTCTGTCTTTACCACCTCTCTGAGACTTGCTAATCTTCCCTTTTAACAAAGGGAAGCTAGGCCTCAAGCTCAGAGCCCTGGGCCACCAAGCACATGAAGCCAGCATTTAATAGCATTGTTTGGTCTTCTCTGAGTTTATTTTAGGGGTTGCTTTATATTTATGATATATGATGCCAATTTTCCACATACATTTTGTCTTTCAAAATAAATTTATTTTTAGAAAGTTAATTGACAAAACATTAAGTCATTATCATGTCATTCCTCTGCTCAAAACCCTGCCATGGCTCTTCATTTCAGTCATAGTGAAAGCCAAAGTCTGCAGCAGGCCCACAAACACCTATTCGATTTGCCCTTCTCCCAGCCCCCACTGCCCTATCCCCATTCCGACTTCATCTCCGACCTCTTTCCCCACCAGTCCTGTTCCCACCACACAGGCCTTTCAGCGACTGCTCTGGCCTTTGCACTGCCCGAGGTACCCTTTCCCCAAATATCCATTGAGCTAATGTCCTCACCTTCTTCAAGTCTTCATGCAAATGTCACTTCCTCAGCTCTGATCACTGTATCAAATGTGCAACTCTCACCATTACTCTGCGCCCCACTCTCAATCTTCCCTACCGGGCCCCTGTTTTTCCTTTCCCGCAGTGTTAGTTACCTTCTAACCTATGTAATTTGCTGGAATTTGCCTCCCTACTGTTAGTGTTTGTCTTCCCCTACTCGGATGCAAGCTGCACAAAGGCAGGGAGGGAAGTTCAAGAACCTTGAACAGACAGGCATATAATAGTTGCTCAATAAATACCTACTGAGTTAATAATACAGTATAAGTGGAATGTAAGAAGGAAACATCATGGCCTTGGTACCTAAGCACCTGAAGTTTTGGAAACACCAATCTAGCCCAATGGCCTCCTTATACAGCTGGGGAAACTGAGGCCCAGAGGCCAGGTTCACACGGCAGTGGGTCAGTGGCCTAGAATTCATCTCCTGAGCTCCAGGGTCCCTCTCCCACCCTCCTAAGGGTGGGTGGACAGTGCAGGAAGGGAGAGGGAATGGGAGCAGGGAGGGGAAGCAGAAGGGACATGGGGAGGGGCATGCTCATCACCATTGATCTGTAGCTGGAAGGAGAGCTGGACCTCAGCGTCCTCATGGAAGGCCCGCATGGTGTAGTGGCCAGCCTCTGCCACCTTCACCCGAACAAGTGTCAGCTCTGACACATACCTGGGGAGCAGGAAAGGCAGCTGTCAGAGTCGGAAGGCCTCTTGCAGTTCTCCCCACCCTCCTGGTATAAACAGGAACAAGGACCAGGGAGCGGAAGGGCTTGCCAAGGTCATCTAGGCATTAGTAGCAGAGCCAGGACTCAAACCCGGTCTCATAAATCCTCACCCATAGGCAGTTCCCCTAAGCCAAGAGGGAGGGTTGAGATGGACTGTGGGTGGGGGTGGGGAGCATTGAAGGGAAAGTCCTATTTCTCTCCCCTTCAGAAAGGTGGACACTGCTCCATCCTAACCTATCACAGTCTCTATCAGCCAGGAAATCTCTAGCCTCAAGGATACCACAGGCCATGAGTGGTCTGCCTGGCACCCTCTTCCCCAGTCATCTGCCCGTTTACTTCTTGGCTGCTACTGCCGGCCCCACCCATCACAAGCACAACTAAACATCTAGGTGATCATCTGACCGGCGTCTGTTTCCTCCACTAGACTAGGAGCTCTAGGAGGGATGAACTGTCAGCTCTGGTCGCTGCAGCATCCCTAGCACCTGGCACCTAATATGCTCTCAGAAAGTTGGGCCTAGGTTTGTGGCTGAAAGCCAAGGGCTGCCTGGCAGCTGCAAAGAAAAATAACTTCAAGAATGGGGTGGGAGAGCGAGCTGCTCACCGGGTCTCTGACACGTTGCGCGTGGACAGGGCGATCTCGCCAGCGCTGGAGTCGCCCAAGGTGCGGTTGTCTTTGAACCACAGGACGGTGGGCGGTGGGTAGGCCTCGAACACTACCTGCAGTGTCCGGCTCCGGTGCAGCTCAGCAAATTGTAGTGCTCCCACCTCTCCCAGGAGCCGCACGTAGCCGCTCTCTGCAAGGGGTGACCGTCAGGGACAGGGCCCTGGGGGCAGGGCACCAACTGAATCCCAAAGGAGGCCAGCCTGTGAGGCAGGGCTTCAGGCCTGCGGACCCTGCTGGCCATGGAGTTTCCCAAGCTGAAATTGAAATTGGGCTGGGGACGGGGCCTGGAGAAGGGGCCGAATTTGGGGCTGATGTGGATGTCGGGGCTGGCTCCCAGGTAGGGACCAGAGTTGTACTAACAGTTCTCTGTTCTGGGTCAGTAATGTGGCTGATTCTGGGACTGGTGATAAAGTTGAACTAGTGGTAAGGTTGAATTTGGGGATGGGGCTTCCTGGACCTGGGATGGCAGTTGGGCTTGGAAGTCAGGTTGGGGCTGGGGCTCTGGCTAGTCAGAAAGTCTAGGTTGAGATAGGGTTGGATTTGGGGTTGACACTGCATTTTGGTTTGGGTTTGTCTTGGTATTGGGGTTTTGGTTGGCACAGAGGCTAGCCAGGGCTGCACTGGAGTGTGGCTGACTATACCCCGGGGCTGTGACATGCGGTGGGTCCAGCTCAGACTGGGGTTTGGGCTGAGCCCAAGGCACGCACCAACCACAGTGATGTTGATGGCCTTTTCATCCTGATGGTCGTTCACACTCTCTGTCACATTGCAGGTGTAGGTCCCCGAGTCTTCTAACTCGGCACTGGGGATGTGCAGGATGGAGCGGATGTGGTAAGGCATATCCAAGAGGAAGTCGGTCACCGGCTCCACCAGCCGCCCACTCTGCAGCGACAGGTTGGGCAGGCCCCCCAAATCAGGAAGGGCCGGGGGAAATCAGTTTGCAGTTCAGATACTCACCCCTGCCTGGCCCCTCCTCCAACCCCTGCCTGGCCCCACATTACTTCTTTGCGGGGGTACGTCCACTCGAAGTTGACCACCTCATTCCCGATCACAATGCACATGAGGGTAATGTTCTCACCCTGGCGGACCACAGTCTGCACTGCATTCACGGAGACGTTGATGGATGACACTGGTGGAAAGAGATTGGCTTAGGGCTGGGGAAGTCACCACCAGCCACTAGCACTTCAGCTTGGGGATAGGGTAGGGGCTAGAGAGGGAAAGGATGACTGATGTAGAAGATTCATTCATTCAACAAATATTTACTAAATACCTACTACATGCCAAGTACTATTCTGGACACTGGGGCAACAGCAGTGAACAAAATGGACAAAATCTCTGTTCTTATGGAGCTGACGTTCTAGAAGGGCTAACAGACTGGAAATCAAAGTACACTCTGGAGATCTACGTACAGGAGAAATGTATTGAGCACATATCACGTGCCAGGTACTCCCCATCTTTTATTTTATTTAATCTTCACAATGATCCTATGAGGTAGGCAGTCATTATTATACCCACATTACAAGAGGGGAAGCAGGCTCAGAGAGATTACGGGCTTTGTGTAAACTTACTCAGACGGGAAATAGCAAAGCTGGGATTTCGACCCAGCTGGCTCAGAAGCTCGTGCCCTCACCAACCATGTTACACAGGCCAGCTCTGCCACTATCGAATTCTGCGACAGAGGATAAACTCCATCCTCTCTCTGCACCTGAGTTTCCTCATCTGCAACATGGGAAAAACACTATCTCCCTTCCAAGGCTGTGGTGAGAATCCACGGGGAAGTGGAGTCGCACACTTTGTAAACTGTAAAGGGCTATTGCTCTGTGGAGGGTTATACTTGCCTCGGCTGAGCATCAGGCCAGAAAGGGGGCTCACCCTGGAGTCTGTAGACATAGTAGGCATCGGAATCCACCTCCCTGTCCCCAATGGTGGTTTTGCAGATGTAGCTTCTATCCTCAAAGATACCAGAAAAGCCACGCTGGTGATCGTAGGGAACAGGCAGTGCAATGTCCCCTTTCTTCTCGTGCAGTGTCACCACCAGCTGTGGGTCTGTTACTCGGCATGGAATGGTGATCTCAGTTATTTCCGTGAGAAAGATGAATAGTTCCTCGGCGTCATTAGGGAGGAAGCCCACGGTGGGATCTGCCAGGAGTGGAGCCATGAATGAGTCAGGGAAACCGGGTTTCTGGCCATCCCCTGAATTGCTGTGTGGCAAGTCATTTGCTGTCTCGGGCCCTCTGTCGCCCCGTCACAGAATAGGGACGCTCCCAGAGAAGCATAAATCAAATGTTAGAGATGGTCCCTTCCAGCTCTAATGTTTGATATTGACAGCACCAGGGTAAGAAAGAAGGCAAGTCACAAGTTGAAATGCAGCTGATATCTGGAGCTTGGAGAATGGGGAAGACGGGATGTAGGGTCAAGAGGGAGCAGATTGGAAGCAGCTGAGAATATAGAGTTCTTGGGAGGCAGGAATGGGGTGACCGGCAGGGATCAGGCAGATCATCCAGACCAAGGAGTAGGGGCGAATACACTGCCGGACTGAGCCAGGCTGGTTCCATGATTGTCTGCTTTTCTAGGATGGCTGCATTTCACAACAAACTAAAGCACTCTCTGGACTTCCCCCGATGCCTCCAGTTGAAAAAGGGGTAAGGAGTGGGCACACAGGCTGGGGACCCTTACCTGGCACAAAGATGTAGAGCCGTTTCCGCTCATCGGGCTCCAGTCCACGGGAGTCATTGTAGGTGCAAAAGTATTCTCCCGTGTCTAGCCCAGTGAGGTTGGTCAGTGTCAGCACACTGGAGAAGGTGCTGTCCTGGGCCTTGGCCATTTCCTGTGGGGGCTTCTGGGACATCCGTTCCCACACCACGGGAGCTGAACCCGAGCAGGTCAGAACAAAGGTGCTGGAGACATTAAGGATAAGCTCTGGTCCCGGGGGTGTGATGACCAGGCCCTGAGAGACCTGCGGTTCCAGCAGTAACAGCAGGGGCAGCAACAGCAGCTGGCCTTTGGGAGAGGAGGTATCAGACATCAGGGCACAGGGGCCTCAGCACCTCTCGCAGGGCTGAGCCTGTGAGGAGGCCACATATGCACAGCCCTCAAGTCCTTGAGGAGCACAGCTCCTTTATCCGACAGACAGACTGGGGCTCTCCAGTCATGGCTCTGAGGATCACTCGCCCAGCTCCAGGGCTCTAGGGATTCCTCCAGACTGCTTATGTCAGTCCCTTTAGACCCCAGCCTCTGAATCCTTCAGCAGTGCCGTGTGTAGGCAGTAGGCACCAGAAGGGGCCAGGAAATCCTCGGGAAGCAATTCCCTGGCCTCCAGTTCCTGCATTGCTTCCCAGGTCACTTTCTGAGCCTCTTCCCTACAGCTCCCCGCCCCCTCCCCTGACTCCCCAGGTTCTGCCCAAGGCCCAGAGGTGGCTCTGGGTGGGAGAGCGATGGGAGGAGGGGCTCAGGTAGCTCAGAGTGGGGGCAGGAAAGATGCTGAGGCCCCTCTGGGCTGGAGGGGCCTGGGGTTGGGGGTATGCGTGTGTCAAGTGATTAGTTTCCCTCCATGACATCCCCTGAACAAGGATTTTGCAGGCCACACCCTCCATGCCCCCTGGTGATAAAGATCAGGAGGGGAGGTGGGCAGTCAGGCAGCCAGTCCATCTGACAGCCAGCTGCCGGGCAGGCTACTGGCTGGTCATTAATTTCTGGGTCAGCCGCTCAGCCCCTGCAGAGCCGAAGACATGTTAACAGACAGGACTGAGGGGTGGGGTGTGCTGAGAAGCCCAGCAGGGACTTGGAAGCTCCCAGCCAATGAGGGGTCCAAGCCGGGTGCTGCGGATCTACCAGACCGAGGACAGGAGGCCAGGGGTGTGTGCCAGAAGGTGGGATGGGGTCTGGAGGACCAATCAAAGGATGTGAGTTGATGGTTCTGGACAAGCAGGGGCCCACTGACGCTTTGTGAACTGAAGGGCTGGCAGCTGGAGGCCTCCACAGAGCCCACTGGAAATCCCGGAAACTAAAGCTGAAGAGCAGGGCAGTGTGCCTGGTGCTTCACGCCCTGCCACCAGCAAACATCACTCCTGCCAGCTCCAGGGTTCCACTCCGCAGCCCTCCCAGCTCCCCTACCTTATCTCCCATCTACCTACCTTGGAGGGCCAGAGCTGGCATCGCACCCAGAAGCCGCATGGTGTCCTGCAGAGTTAAAGAGGAGTTTAACACCTGGCCCAGGGCAGATGGAGGCAGCGCCAGCAGCTATCTCACCACCTGGCTCCTGCAGAATGAGCCCCAGCTTGGGCCACCGAGCCTTCATGTCCGAGGGGCTGAAGTCAAAAGCCACCACGTTCCAAGCCTGAAAGGGCATTCAAGACCACAGGCCCTCTCCTCTCCACCCCAGACTCAGCCTTGGGGGACCTGGCCTTTGCTTTGGCTCTGGTTGTGACTCTCATGTGGCCCCGGCTGCGTCCCCAGCCTCTCTGCCGGCCTTAGTTTCCCCGTCTGTACAGTGAGGGAGGGGAAGTTGGGCTGGATGGTGTCCAGAGGCCTGCCAGCTCTGACAGCCTGTCCTCCGGGTGACAGTTCCAATACCAGGCTCTTATCTGCCAGGACAAATATTTGGGAAAGTGTGATGAAAGGCCTGGGAGGAGGAGGGGGGAGGCCAGAACCCAGAGAACTCCCGCAGCTCCACAAGCACAACAGGAAACGGAGGAGGCTGTGGGCTGTGGGAAGGGAAGCCGGGGAGCCGGGGCTGTGGAATGTGGGAGGTGGGCCTGGACCCCTTTACTCAGCCCAGAGCATACAGGGAGGTCCAGGGGAGAGCGGCTAGGGGCTGGGCCCAGGAGAGGTCCCCTCGAGCAGCCAGGCCTCACAGGTCCTTGGAGACCAGTGAAGCCAGGCTCCCCACCTCCACCCTCAGGGTGCAGATGGAGAAACTGAGGCTCTGAGAAGATGAGAAATTTGCCCAAGATTCCACAGCAGAGCCTGTCTGAGAGGGAGACAGAGAGAGAAAGACCTGGAATGATAGAAACAGAAAGAGACAAAGACGCAGAGACAGAGAAGAGGCGCCCAGAGAGACAGCACCAGAGGCGCTAAGAGACAGAAGCACTAAGAGAGACACTAAGGCAGAGGCACTAAGAGACAAAGACAGAGACAGACTGAATGGGGGCAGCCCTTGCTCTCCTCTATCTTGGAAGACACACCTCGGGTCCCAAGAGACCACCAGGAGCCAGGGATGCCAAAGTCTGCCTGTAGCATTGGCAGGAAGGAGGCCAGAGGACGGGGGGTCGCAGAGCATGAGCTTTGGGAGATGATGACGTGACGAGGCAACAAGGAGCCTCCTCTGGCCGTGGGGCTGCCCGGCCTATCCTGCCTCTGAAGGCCATGCCCAGCTTGCCCCCGCCTCCCCATCTCATCCCTTTTAGTTTTCAGTTTAGGGCTGCGGACTGGGTTCAGGCCCCAGCACGCCACCTCTTGTACCATCACTCTCCCTGTGGCCTAAGTCCCCAGCTCTGGAAGTGGATGATGGTGAGTGCTGCACCTACCAGGGCGGCATTCACATGTCAGGGGTGGGACAGAGGCAAGGCTCCCCCAGCCTATGGACCCCCAACCTTAGCTCTGCCCAACACCCCATGAAACAGTCTGAGCAAATCAGCTCTTCTCCTCCCCGTTCCCTTTTGGGCTGCCTGCCTGAAGGTCTCCTCGTTTCTTCCTCTCCCTCTCTGATCTGCTCCTGACTCAAAGCCCAGCCCTTCTGATCCCCCCTGCAGCCTCTGCTCACCACCATCCCTCTGCCCCAGCCCCTCCAGCTGGATGCCAGGCCTCCTTGGTCAGGAGGGAGCAGCGCCAAGGCGGAGCCAGCAGCCCCCACAGAGGCCCATCTGCCCCTCCATCGGTGCCCCTCTGGCTGCCCCCTTCCTGCTAGAGATCTCAGCCAAAGAAAATCATTAGCAGCCGAGGCTGGGGGAGGGGGTCACTTCAGCCTCCCTGCCCCTCCTCTCCCAGTCTCCCTGGCTGGCCACACTGTTTATTATTCTAAAGGAGGAATTTGGCCGGCTGGCCAGGAGAAGGGAGGTCACTGCAGCGGGGCTGGCCTGGCTCTGGAAGTCTGGGCTGGCCATGTGGGCTGGGCCTTCATGGCATGCAGCCCCCGACCCTGCTCCCATGTGGTACTCCATCCTCTCCCCTTCAGAATCCCTCCTGCTGGGCCTGGGGCTGGGGGTAGCTTAGAGACTCTGAGCTAGGGGGGATGCTTTTTGAATGGGCAGCAGAGGCCCAGAGAAGGACAGAAGCATGCCCCAGTCGCACAGCAAAAAGGCAGATTCAAGCTGTGGGGAGGGGACAGGCAGGCAGTGTGGATGCTGTGGGGAGGGTGTAGGCATGCCAGGGATCTCAGACTGGCTTCACTATGAATAGAGCAATCAGCTCCCCTCCTAAGCGCCCTGGGACCCACTACCAGACTGAGCGAGTCTCCAGCCTCTCTGGACTCTGCTTCCCCATCCATACAGAGAGGTTGGCAGGTGTCATTTCAAAGAACTGTCCCTATGGTGAAGCTCTGCCTTTTTGACTGGCCAAAGAGAAGATTCTAGTCACCATGAATCTTCCTGGGGTGTTTTGAGGAGGTGGGGGCTAGTAAGCAGGAGGGGGTTACGTTCCTGAGGCTAGAGTCACATGAGAATCCACCAGCCCTCTCGCTCCACGGATGGAATTTCCACGACTATTCAGCCACAGATTTGCTGTGTGGGCTTTGACAAGTTGTTTCCCTCTCTGGGCCTCAGTTTCCCCATCTATACAATTAAGAGTTAGACAACAGGCTGGGCACGGTGGCTCACGCCTGTAATCCCAGCACTTTGGGAGGCTGAGGCGGGCGGATCACGAGGTCAAGAGATTGAGACCATCCTAGCCAACTTGGTGAAACCCCGTCTCTACTAAAAATACAAAAATTAGCTGGGCATGTTGGCGCGTGCCTGTAGTCCCAGCTACTCGGGAGGCCAAGGCAGGAGAATCACTTGAACCTGGGAGGTGGAGGTTGCAGTGAGCTGAGATCATGCCACTGCACTCCAACCTGGTGACAGAGTGAGACTCTGTCTCAAAAAAATAAATAAATAAAAATAAAAAGAGTTAGACAGCAGTGTTTCGGGGGACTTTCCGCTGGTGATGTGGAACCCCAGGAGGTGGAAGGGAAAGAGTGGCAGGGACAAGAGGCTGGAGGGCCAGGGAGGGCAGAGTAGGGCTTAGGGCACCCAGACATGACCTCCCAGGCCATCTTGGATGACTCCCTGACACCCCCCATTGTCCACCCAATGCATTAGGCCTCTTTGTGCTTCCCAGAGGCTGCTCTGGTTCCAGCCAATCCCAGGGAGGCCCAGGCAGCTGACTTGGTGGTAGTGGGTTTGCCTGTGACAACTTCCCCTCTTTAGGAGGACTGTACTCCAGGGAAGGGCCACCTAGGGACAACCTGGATGTCACAGTCAGAGAGCAGGCACTCCCCGCATCTGCTGTACTCTCCTGCCCAGGGAGGCCTCTAGAGAGAGGGAGGGGACCCCTAAGTGTCCCCCTTTTGCCCATGAAGAGAGTGCTGTGTGCCAGGAACCCCTCCTGATTCCTCCTATTCTGGCCAGGTTGTAGGCTCAGAGGCCCAAAGTGGAGGTCATGCCAGCTCCTCACGTGACTCAGAAGGACCCCCACCTTAGGGGAGCAGAGTGAGGACCCCAAGTCCAGGGGAGCAGAGTGAGGACCCCAAGTCCAGGGGCACAGAGTGGAACCCCAAGTACAGGGGAGAGAAGTGGGGGGCCCCAAGTCTAGGGGAGTGGAATAAGGACCCCAAGTCCAGGGGATCAGACTGGGAACCCCAAGTCAAAAGGGAGCAGAGTGGGGGCCCCAAGCCCAAAGGAGCAGAGTAAGGACCCCAAGTCCAGGGGAGAGGAGTGGGTGCCCCAAGTCCAGGAGAGCAAGCTTCCTTGGGGAGTCATTCTCAGAGCCCCAGACTTCCCTCCTCCCAGTACATACAATTCTCCACTCCTTTCCCACCGCCTTAATCTAAATAAATCCAGCCCATCTTGGCCACATCCGCCAGCAACAGCTTCCCTCCCTCAGGGTCCTGAGGCTCCCACGACACAGGCAGGCCAGGGAGGGGGCCCTGCATTGCTGTGGGGTTGATGGGGGGAGCCTGCACATGGTGAGCACATACACACAGTACAGATGCACAGATGCCTGCCTACGCGCTTCCTCGCACGCTCCTCTGAAACACACATGTATGCAACAGGCCATGTGTGTGCCAAGCCCTCATGCAGGCACTAAACATGTGTACACCCACACAAAACACATGTGTGCAGCTCCCACTGTGCCCAGCACCCGTGGAGATGCACCCATGTGCAACAGTTCACATGTGTATGCAGCACATACAACATGCATAGAACATGTGCACATAGAACCCCAAATTCACCTGAACACACAGCCATATGCATGAACAGACAAGCCAGAAAGCCCGTGTTACTGCACCAGGAGCCATTCTGAGCATTTGGCATGTATTGGTTCACTTGATCCTCAGTCAACTCTATGAGGTACATACAGTGATCATTTCCATTTTACAGGTGGGGAAACTGAGGCAGGGAGCATTTAATAACTGGGCTAGGAACGCAGAGTCAGAAGGGGTAGAGCAGAGATTAAAGTGAAGTGGTGTGACTCCGTGCTCTCTGCCACCAGCTCCACCGCTTCTGTGACCAACGTGCCTGTTTAGTTGGGTCTGGGGAGAAGGCAGTGGGGACTGATAGAAACAGATGGATTTGAGAGTTACTTAGCTGAGAATCGACAGGACTGGGTGATTTAATATTGAGGGGCTGGAGAGGAAGGTATGCACCTCTGTATCTGGCTTGGAATACTGGGAGGCAGGAATGTGTGTGTGTGTGCGCGTGTGTGTGCACACGCGCGCGCGCACGCGCATGTGCTGAGGGGAGGATGCCGTTTTCTGAGATGAGAATAAGGTCAAAGAGCAGGAGTGAGAGCTGCGACTGAGCAGGTTTAGGATGGGGAGGGTCTGTGGGCACTGAGGGGACAGTGGGATGCTCAGCCTGGAGGCCGGGAGCAGGCCGGGTAGAAATAGCAGTGAGATGAGAGAGAAAGGGCCGTGCTGCAGGGAGACGGGGGTGCTGGGGGCAGGCAGTCTCAGGCCTGGGATGCTCTGAATAAACCAAATGCCTGAGGGAGGAGGAGGCCTGGCCATGGGGTTATGGGGTCAGAGTCTTGGAATGTCAGCACGCCAGAGCCCTCAGGGATCATCTATCTGATCTAACTGCCTTCCTGTGCTCCATTGTGCTTGTGGGGAAACTGAGGCTTAGGAAAGGAAAGCAAGAGGGCCCATTGTTTTGGCCTAGACAAGATGGGCTCGGGTGGAACGTGGGGCTGAAGCTTACCTGCCTGCACAGCTCCCCGCCTCCAGCCCCTGCTAAGATGTGAGGCTGGTGGCTCAAGGCCCCAAGGTTCAGGCTACAGCTGCCCCTGCCCTTTCCACAGCACACCTCTGTCCTGCCACACACTGACCTTTGTTTCAAAGTCACTTTTTCTGCACAGGCCCAATCAGGCAGGGATTGGTGACTGAGACTTAGTGCAGGTAATTTGCTAAGTTGTTGGGAGAAGTGAGCTGAAGACTCCAGGCTCCTGACCCAGTCCAGTTTTCTGTTCTCTGTACCGGGGCACTTTACAGGCCTGGGACAGACTTTGGAGGGGGGCTGGGGTGGGAAGTAAGAAGACCTGGCTCTAGTCCCAGTTGTGACACCCACTTATAGGATAGTGGTCCCCCCTATCTGCAGGGAATACATTCCTAGGTCCCAGTAGATGCCTGAAACTTTGGATAAAATCAAACCCTATACATACTATGTTCCTCCCCCTACAAATACATACCTATTATAAAGTTTTATTTATAAATAAGGCACAATAAGAGAAGAACAACAATAACTAATAATAAAATAGAACAATGATAACAATATACTTTAATAAAAGTCATGTGACTGTGGTCTCTCTCTTAAAATATCTTACCGTACTCTATCACTCTTCTTCTTGTGAAGACGTGGAATGACACGGTGCCTACATGATGAGATGAAGTGAGGTGATGGCGTAGACATTGTGAAGGAGCGTTAGGCTACTACTGACCTCCAGACATTATCAGAAGGATCAGGTCATCTGCTCCAAGTGATCCTGGACCACTGAGCCATGATGGTGTTGATGGCTGGATGTCAGGAGTGGACTCTGTTGATGACTAACAGGAGGGTAGTGTATATGGACAAAGGGATGATTCACTCCTGGGCGGGACAGACAGGACAGTGCAGGATTTCATCACACTACTCGGAACAGCACAAAATTTAAAGCTTATAAGTTGTTTATTTCTGGAATTTTCCATTTAATGTTTTCGGACCACAGTTGATCGGGGGTAACTGAAACTTCAGAAAGTGAAACTGCAGCTAAGTGCGACTGCTATACAGTCCTGACCCTCTCTGAGCCTCAGTTTCTTTATCTGTGCAAAAGGGTGGGCAAGATTGTCTTGGGAGCACTTTCAGGGCTGATGTGCTGTGGCCCTCAGGGCTCCACTCTGGGAAGGCAGCTGTGCTGAGTTGGAATGCTGGGCTCGGGGTGGGGGTGCTGGGGAGGGACCCATGTCATGACTCAGCTCAGAGAAGGCTGCCAGTTCCAGGCCTGGGAGTCTGTGGGGGCAAGAGGCATCTGGAGCCAGGGATGGAGTCCTCCCGCCAGCAGCTAGAGAGTAAGAAAGGGATAGCAGCATAGCCTGGGCCTGACGGTGAGTCTGGCCCATGTGGCTGTCCCCAAGCAGGCTGAGATGTGGGTGTGATCAGGTCATGTCATCAGGGAGCCCCATCCTGGGAGCCAGAGAAGACAGCAGGATCAGAGGGTGAAGAGACAGTTACAGGTGGAGGGGAGAAACTGGGGAAGTGGCCGAGGCTCCCACCGCCCCTATTCAATCCTATGCTCGCTCCACTTCCAGTTGTTGGAGAAGGCTCAGTGCTCCACCCCTGCACCATGAACCTCCCCACCAGCCTCGGAATCACTCTGAGGGCTACAACAGCCAGGCACAGGCCACACGGTCTTGGAGCCACTCTCTGTGCCATGCTGCTTCCAGGCCCAGGGGCCTCTTTATGTTTCCAGGTACCTACAAAGTCCTCCGAACAAAGCAGCAGAAATCGACTAAGATGGGGCCTGGCGTCGGCTCCCGCTCTTCTGGAAGTCCAAACTGGATGGAAGAACAGTGCTGGTTCCCTGGAAGCCTACTGAGCCCCCTGCACCCACCCCTCCAACACAGGCTCGGCTGCCTCTGGCTGTCCCACTGCTAAGCTCCTCACCTCCAATCTGTCCCCTCCACCTGTTCTCACACACCAGCCAGAGGGACCTTTCTGAAACACCTATGTGACCTTCCCAGCCCTCTTCTGCTCTCCATCCCCCTCAGGCAAAGACTGGCTTCTCCGCCCAGCCTTTGAGAACCTTCCGGCCCTGGCCCTGACAGCTCCCTCACAACTGAGGGAGGAAGGCGGCTGCCCCCACAGCTCCCCAGGGCCCAAGCCAGGCCCTCACACTCGTCACTCACTCGTGCTCCTCTCCCCATGAGGCCTCCCCAGGGAACACAATGGAAAGAAATGACCTATTTTCTGGAAGTCCAAAATAAGATGAAACATCTGTCTGGAATGGAGCCAGGCTGATAAAGAACGGGCTGATCCCCCAGCCCGAGCCCCGCTCTCCTGCAGCAAACACCCCCTCACCCGTCAGAATGGGTGTGCTTGGGGGTAGGGGCAGCGATGCTGGCTGGCTACTTGGAACGGTGCGTGGGAAAGCACTCAGTGTGTGCCTCACGGCTGCTGGGGCCCAAGGGAGGGGCCCAAGGGAGGGGCCCTTCGTCCCCAGGAAGGCTGGGAAGCAGCCTGAGAAGGAGGTCAATGAGGGAGGGAGGCCTACTGCACACCCCTGCCCACCGGCTGTAGAGCAAGCACTTCCTGCCTCCTGCGGCGCCTTGAGGGCTACCCCCAGGGCCCTGTGGATTCCTAGCCCAGAGTCCCCCCACCCACCCCGGCCCCATCTGGGCCTCTAGCAGCCTTAAAAATAACAACAATAATAATAGCTACCTCTGATTTCGTACAGTTGACCCATGAACTACACAGGTTTGAACTGTGCAGGTCCACTTTCACACATGTGAAACATTCACACCCTTCCCACCCTTCCACCTCCTCCACCTCTTCTGCCTCTGCCACCCCTGCGAGCAAGGCCAACTCTTCCACTTCCTCCTCCTCCTCAGCCTACTTAACGTGCAGACGAGGGTGAACACTTTTTCCGTGATCTACTTCCACTGAATGAATACTGAATGTGTTTTCTCTTCCTTGTGATTTTCTTTTCTCTAGCTTACTTTATTATAAGAACACAGCATATAATATACGTAACAGACAAAATATGTGTTAATTGACTTTATGTTATCAGTAAGGCCCACAGTAGGCTGGCTATTAGCAGTAAAGTTTCTGGGGAGTCAAAAGCTATACATGAATTTTCGACTTTGCGGTTGGCAGTTGTCCCTAGCCCCCTCGTTGTTCAAGGGCTCACTGTACTTATTACCCACTATTTGTGCTAAGCTCCTTATGTGAGTGATCTCACTGAGTCCTCAGAACAATCCCATGACATCGGTACTGCTTCCTCATTTTACAGATGTGGAAACTGAGGCACAGAGTGGTTACATTGTTTGCCCAACAGCTTGCCAGTGGTGGCTCCAGTGTTTAACCCTGGGCAGACAGGCTCTAGAGCACACAGCCCCAGTGCCCATGTGACAGCCCGTCTGTGGCAGGAGGCAAAGATGAGGAGCCCCGCAAAAAGGACAGCCCGGTACCTGGCACAGAACAAGCTCAAATTAAAAAAAAAAAAAAAAGTTAATTAGCTGGGCATGGTGGCGTGCGCCTGTAATCCCAGCTACTCGGGAGGCTGAGGCAGGAGAATTGTTTGAACCTGAGATTGTGCCACTGCACTCCAGCCTGGGCAACAAGAGTGTAACTCCATCTCAAGAAATAAAATAAAAAATAAAATCGTCAGCCTCATCTTTTCGCCTTCTTTGTCCCGACTTCTCCTTTCATTCTTTCATGCTCTCTTTTGAGCTGGCTAAAGCTGAAGCTGACAGTTTGAGTGGGAAACAGTCACACCATTTTTCACAGAGCCCTACAATCTTAGTACATTCCCCCTATTCACATCTCCCCCACCTTCTCTGCAATTGCACACCTCCCATGACAGGGATCTCACCACGTCACCTGTGGCCCATTTCATTCTTAGCCAGCTTGGAATCTTCAGAGGCCAGACTATTGAGAATTGTTAATTACACTGAGTACAGTTTATCTCACTGTATTCTCTGCTTATTGGTCCTGCTTCTATCCACCAACCACCCACTCTCCAAACACAGGACATCTTCCTAGTTATTGTTCTGATCCCCGCCCCCAATCTGGAAACAAACAAAAGCCCCTACTAATTTAGAGCCAGGCACTCTGCTAAATGAGATGATCTAGAGATTTTGCTTCATCCTCACAACCACCCTGTGAGGGGGGTACACTCATTATTCCCATTTGATAGAGGAGGATACTGAGTCTCAGAGACTTTTGGTAACTTTCCCAAGATCACACAATAAGTAAGATGCAAAGGAACTGGAATGCAAACTCAGGCCAGCCTGACTCCAAAGCCTATATTCTTCTTTTCTAGAGACAGGATCTTGCTCTGTTGCCCAGGCTGGAGTACAGTAGCATGGTGGCGTGATCACAGACCATAGCTCACAGCTCACTACAGCCTCAAACTCCTGGGCTCAAGCGATCCTCCTGCCTCAGCCTCCTGAGTAGTTGGGACTATAGGTGCGTGTCACCACAACAGCTAAAACCTGAATTATTGCCCGTCATGCCAGACTGCCTGTCTCCTCATCAGAAACAGTTCTGTCCATCTGTCCACAGAGAAACGTTCTCCTCTAATGGGGTCCATACGGAATCCGGGATCTCAGGGATGAGAAGGTCCTCAGGGATCTGGGTCCCGCCTCTGCTCTGACTGAGGAGTAGTGTATGCAGGGGCGCCTGCCCTGGGTCACCAATAATTTTAAAGTCAAGCTAGAGATAGAACTCAGGACTAGGGATAGAACTCCACAACTTCACTGCAGAGGTTGAGGGTCAGCACACAAGGCTAGGAGAAGGGTCTTTGCTTAGGAAAGCCAGGGTCTGGCAGGGGCAGTGCTCCTGCAGGACAGAGCATCCAGGTAATCAGCCCAGGTGTGTGGCCGGCTCTGCCCCAAGCCTGCTGTGCTCAGGGTCCAGGCCCACCCCTGTGGGGGCCCCAGCATCCCCTTCCACTGTTTGCAGAGGGCCAGGGCCTCTGTAGCTGCAGAGTTCCAGGCCTCCACCATCCTGCGGCTGCCCTCCCCTCCCCCACCCCCCAGAGCCTCATCTCCGGCCGGTGCCATGGCAACAGAGAGTGCCAGGCCCTGGCAGCCAAAGGAGCCCCTGAGAGGGGTCCCAAGCTGAGACTGAGGAGGGGGGTGCGGCAGGCGCAGACAAGCAAACCTTCTGTTCCCGGGGCTGCTGCCAGCCCGGAGCAGCCATGGGCTGGGGTGGGGGCCGCAAACAGAATGGGTTCTCTGAGCCAAGTGGGCAGGGGACAGGCAGGCCTTGGGCCATTCACACTGACCCACCAGCGCACAGCCTTCCCCCACAGGCCCAGATCCTGCAAATAGGGGAGGGGTAGCTAGCTAATGAGTCAACTCTTCATTTATCCGTGCCAATTACCGAACATTGAGATTCCCCTCAGAACCCTCCTGGGCAGCAGAGCAGGAGGGCAGAGAACCCCCATGTTTCACTGACCCTCTCACTGTCTCAGCATCCATCCTCCCACCCCTGTCTTCGGTCATTCACTTAACCTCCCCTCTGTGCCTCAGTTTTCTCATCTGTGGATTGCGGCTCATAACTGGGTTGTCAGGGCTATTGAAGGAGTTAACACAAGCAAAATGCTTAGAACAGGGTCTGGCACACAGCCTTCCGCAAAGTTGGTGGCCACATTATCATTATTCATTCACTTGAGGGAGAAGTCACTCACTCACTCGGCCTTGCGCGCACAGCCAAGACTCCACAGGACTAGGCTTCTCAGCAAAGGTATGCATGTGATAAATGAGATGGTGCAGGAAGGCCTCTCCCAAAAAAGCCTCCTCAGGAAGAGGTAGCTGCTATGGTTATTGGTACTATCAGTAGCAACAGTCCTCTTCAGTGTACTGAGGCTCAGTGAGGAGTGTCTCATCCTAGCACACTCAGGGATCTGGTGCCCAACCTAGGGCGAGACCCATCTAATAACCTTCACTCTACTGTCTGTCAATTACTTCTTTCCTGAACCTTTGTCTTAGTCCTTTAATATGACTTCCCACAAATCAGGATACTTACCTAACAACAGTCTGGACTCTCTCCAAGTTCCTAATATGGGATTAGGCCTACAGTAGGTGCTCAACAAATGCTTACACAGTATGAGAGATTAAATGGCTCTGCAGGGTCAGCTCTTCAGTCCTGGGCCCTCGGCTGCCTCCTAATAACACGGAATTCACTAGGCTAGGGAACTGGCATGGGCAGGCAGTGGTGACTCTTTTCTTCCAGGGAGGTGATGGGGATGAGCTGGTGGGGGCAGAACAGACATGGCACTCTGAAGTCAACAGGCTGAGCCTGATGCCATCCAGGGCAGGGAAATGGCATGGGAACCCTGCCAGGCTGGGAGCAGTGGTTCCAGCTGGAAGCCACTTACTCCTGGGTCCAAGTCCCAGTTCTACCACCTCGTAACTGGGTGACCTCTCTGAGTTTAACTTGTCTGAGTCTCAATTTCCTGGGAAATGGCATGGGAGACCTCCTTTTCCATTGCTGGGGGGGTGGGCCAGAGATGATGACGCACAGCACTTGGCACATCATAGGTGCCCAGTAAATGGTAGCTAATATGAGTATATGATTACTCCAGTGAGGAGACGGGGTATGGCTTCCTCAGGGAGGTGGCCTTGAGCTAGGCCTCCAGGGTTTCTTGAGTTTTTGGCAGATGATGCCAGGGAAAGGTATTGCCAGGGCTCTGTGAGAGATGGCAAGGCATCTGGGAGAAATGGCAGGGAGAGATCTGTTGGGCTAGAAACTGGGGCTCTTCAGCAAATAGGTAAGTGATGGCCAGGGAAGAAGGCAGCAGGAGGCCAGGGAAGGAGGCAGGGAGACTTCAGGAAAGGCCTGTGGTGCTGTGTGAGGATTTCCTCTGGACACACCAACTTTTCAAGGCGTTGATAGTGATGGCAGGTAGTAGTTGCTGGCTGGGCAGGGCAATGCTGTAACTCCAGGCACTGTGGGGAGGGGGCCTCCACACAGGAGGATGACACCAGCAGGTTGTCATTTAGTGGGAGGCTGTGGATTAGGGTGGGGACAGTGGAGGCAGCAAGGCTGCTTTTGGGGATGAAGCCGTCCCAAACCCAGCCTGAACTCCCTGGCAGGACCAGCTACATAATTTGTGGGGCAAGCACAAAATGGAAATGCAGGGCTCTTTGTTAAAAATTATTAACAATTTCAAGATGATGACTGCAGAGCATTAAACCAAACACAGGCCCTTCTAAGCATGGGGCCCTCAGGAGGATGAGTGCTCATGAAGTCATTTCTGTGCCCTGGACTAAAAGGGGAGGCCATCTGTCTGTCTCCATCTATTTATCCATCCATCCATCCATCCATCCATCCATCCATCCATCCATCCATCCACCCACCTACCCACCAATCCATTTATGCATCTCTACATGCATTTATTTGTCTAGTGACCATTTCACTATCCATTCAGCAGACAGACCCCGGGTTGGAAACTGATAAGGACACAAATATAGGTGAGATGGGAGCCACCCACAGTCCACCAGGTCACACCTGCACCTTCAATGCTCTGGGTCAGGAGGGGCCAGGGCTTCTGTGACATGTTTAGAAAGCTGAGCCTTGCCCCCCTAGGGCTAACTGGAAACCTCACCCCACCCTATACCCAGTGAGGCTCAGCCTCAGAAGTGGAGAAGCTGGTGGTGTCACTGCCCTTGGGTTTCCACTTCTCAGAAGGGAAGGTAACAGAGCAGCAGCAAAGAGGATGTGGTAAAACAGCCACAAGAAGCACGGCAGGAACTCTCAGGGGCTAAGGGCAGAGCTGGATGGACCTCTGGGGGTCCCTAAGCTTCTCCCTTGGCTTCTCCCCACTTTATTATAAGAGGAAACTATGATTAGAATGAAGAAGTGGCGTGGCCAAAGGCTCGGGGGTCCAGCAAACCACCCAGGAAGATTCCCATCTCTTGTTGGGATGGCTTTGCTCCTTTTCAGCCCATACTCTGTCCAGAGAGTCCTGGAGGCTGAGCCCTGAACCACAGAGGTGGAGCTGGGTCTCTCCAGGCCTTCAGAGAGATGGGAAAGACCCAGTACCTGTGGTGGAGCAAAGGCAAGCCCAGGTCCCAGGCTCAGCGTCATCACCAATGATCTGCACGGACATTATGTGCAACCCCTTCCCTCTCTGGACCTTAGTTCCCATCCATACAATAAAGCAGTTGAATCAGGTGACCCTCAAAAGTCCTTTTCATCTCTGACATTCAGGAACTTTCAGACCCCCTGACCCTCCCAAGGGACAGCCCTCTCCATCACAGGGCGGAGAAGCTGGTACCTCTGACAGATAAAAGGTTCTGGGCACCTGAGACATCAAATAGCCCTGATGTGAACTGAGGAGAGGAGAGGATTTTAATTCGGTTAAAGCAATACACCTTGATTTTCAGCCTCCTGCACCAGGCTGGGGGTGGGCTGCCCCAGGAAGCATCTGGTGGATGTGGGGGTCGGGCGCAGGGCGGGCTCTGGGGCCAGGGCTTGGAGGTTCAGGAAGTCTTTATCCTGAGGATCTGTGCCTGAGGGCTCAGGAGGGATGTGAGGTGGGCTTCTACACCGGAAGCAACAAGTATGCGAATTTCACACCCACTCCCACCAGAGGTAGGTCCCTGCATCCATTCCTCCCCTCACCTCTGGATCCCATCACTCATCTGGGCCCAAGTCTTGCTTCCTCTTGAAATTAGAGCATATGAGGTTCGAAAACTCAGCACTGGAAGAGACATAAGGGTTACAGCATCCACACACAGCCTCTAGTGGGCCCACCTCTCTGACCCTCCCTGCTCAGTATCCCAGGAAAATGGGCATGTGGGCTCTGTGGGAGCCCTCTGAGCTCCTCAAGAAACTGAGCATGTTAAGGGGTCACACTAATCGTCAGAAAGTTCCTCCTTGTTATTGCAGGTTAAAGTTTTCCATTAGTGGTCATCGATTCTGACCTCTTTCTGTAATGTGTAGAGAAAGGGTAAGAAAAAAACCCTTTCATTGTGAAGTTAAATATGCATGATCCCTGAGTACACAGCAAGGCTTGTGCAGTTGCCAATCTGGCTGGCGTGGCTTGGAATCCTGAAATTGTTGTAGGGCTGGAAGAAAGCTTTACCATCATCTGGGTCAACCTCCTTGTTTGACTGACGGGAAAACTGAGGCCCCAGGAGGGAACAACTTGCGCACAGTCCCATAGGGTTCTAAGGTCTGATGACTACCTCTGGAATGCTGAGGGCCCCCACAGCTGAGGCACATTCTCAGGGTTTACACTGGATCCCCAGGGGCATCCCAGGCCCCATCCAGCCTCTCATCAAGGGGATCTGGAGTCAGAAACACCCAGGTGCAAATCCCAGCTCCACCACTTCTGAGCTGTGGGACTTGAGGCAACTGACTGTGCGCACTTTCTCACCTGTAAAATGGGGAGAGTTTAGCCGGGCGCGGTGGCTCATGCCTGTAATCCCAGCACTTTGGGAGGCTGAGGTGGGCGGATCACCTGAGGTCAGGTAGTTCGAGACCAGCCTGGCCAACATAGTGAAACCCTATCTCTACTAAAAATACAATAATTAGCCAGGCATGGTGGCAGGCACCTACAATCCCAACTACTTGGGAGGCTGAGGCAGGAGAATCACTTGAGCTTGGGAGGTGGAGGTTGCGGTAAGCCAAGATCGCACCATTGCACTCCAGCCTGGGCAACAGAGTAAGACTCCATCTCAAAAAAAAAAAAAAAAAAAAAGGTGGGAAGAGTTTATAGATCTAATTTTGCTGTGAAGGTTAATTTTTTTTTTTTTTTTGAGACAGAGTCTTGCCCTGTCGCTCAGGCTCACTGCAATCTCCGCCTTCTGGGTTCAAGCGATTCTAGTGCCTCAGCTTCCCAAGTAGCTGGGATTACAGGTGCATGTACCACATCCAGCTAATTTTTGTATTTTTATTAGAGATGGGGTTTCACCATATTGGCCAGGCTTGTCTCAAACTCCTGACTTCAGGGGATCCACCCGCCTCGGTCTCCCAAAGTGCTAGGATTACAAGTGTGAGCCACCGTGCCCAGCCTTGATGGTTAAATTAATCCAGTATTTATTAAGAACATCCTGAATGCCCTGCATGTTCCAAGAGCTGAGGAATACAGCAGCAACTCTGAGGTAACAATGTAAAGCACAATTGAAGTAGACACAGAAAGTACTAAGAACAGGTTGGTTCCTGTTATATAATCCTGCTCACACTGCTTCCTAGCTGAGGTGCTACAAACCCTGACCCTGGGAAGGGGCCCAATACCCCTTCCCTTCCCTCCTAACACTGTGGGTCAGAAGACAGGGGGGCACTGAAAAAAGATTCCCATTCCAAGAACCCACTGCCCACTGGGTTCTGAATCATATGCAAGAAATGGGTGGGCATTTCAGAAGACCTTTTCATCCCTTTCTCCCTCCCTGAGAAAGGCTGCACTGAGCAGCAGCCTGTTCTGAGCAAATGCCCAGAGCACCCTCCTTTAGCCTAGGAGGCGGCTGGTCTCAGAGTCAGACTGTGGCCCGTGCCTGGAGGATGGACACGGATCTTTGGAACATACATGGTGTCCAGGTCCCTTCCATGGGCAGAGCCTTTTGTAGATTGTAGACTAATTTCATAACCAAGTGTTCCAATGCAGGAGGCTGGGAGAGCAGTGGCTCTCCCAGTCAGTGGCCAGAGGTCCAGCTGTGAAGTGCAGGAACTGTGGTAAGCACCTTGCCAATGCTGTTGTCTCACGGAGCCCACAGATAGTTCTGCTGCTCACGGAGAAGAAGATTGAGGCCCAGAGAGGCAAGGTGCTGTCCCAGGGTCACACAGTCAGCCAGAAACTGGCTCAGGGTCAGTGCATAGTCATCTGATGCCCAAGCCTGGTGCTGTTTACCCACAGCACTCGCTGCCTTCCCGCTGTGGAAGGCGCCCAGAGATGGGATGTGGGGGGTCTGAGGTTAGCCACACGGTGGATTTGTATCAAGCCAGGGCAAGCACTGGGTCTCCTGACTCTGGATCCACCGTGCTTTCCGCTGCCTGTCCCACATCTGCGGGCAATTATAAGTCCCAGCTCTTCTTCCCACAGAGGAGGGGGGCTGCTGATAACTGCTGCCTGGGAGGAGGGTGCTGACCAGATGGTCTCCTTCCTCTCTCAGGACTAAGCCAGGGCCTGGGCAGACCTTGGAGCAGTCAGACCTGAGGCTGCACTTTCTGCTGGAGAAGGTGCTGAAGCCAGGAGCAGGCTCTGCAGGAGGACGGAGATTCTTCCCTCTGACTAGGAGCTTCCCGGAGAGCACGAGGTAAGCGTTTAGAGTCAGGCAGACTTCAGCCTAAACACCACCTCGACTCACCGTATCGCCCTGGGAAAGTCACTTAGCCTCTCCAGACCTCAGTTTCCTCATCTACAAAAAGGAGGTAGTAACACTGATTTCAAAAACTTGCCATGAGGACTCCAAGGTGTGTGAGGTACCAGGCTCTATGCCTGCATGAGGTAGGTGTTCAGGGACTGTATGTCCCTGAAAGCTATGGCTTCTGGGTCTCCCTCTTGGAGACAGGGGAGGACTGCGTGACTTCAGAACTTGTCACTAGAGGCCTCTGTGCAATCAGGAGGTCACAGAGGGAAGCAGACATACTCCTCCCTGCTTGCAATGGAGAAATGCCACCTGGTCCTGGAAGGGCACCTGTGAGAAGGCTGGAGGCCTGGGTTCTAGTCTCACACTTGGGAGCAGAAGGTCTTCAGTGAGCTCCTCCTTCCTTTCACCAGGACACTTTCTCAGTCCCACTGCCTATCCAGGGCTGGGCACTGGGGGCAGAGCACAGGATGGGGAAACCTTAAATCTTTCCCCAGCAGAAAGTGCAGCCTCAGGTCTGCTGCTGGGGCCTGAACGATCTCTGATGAACAAACAGAACATAAACAGATCACCAACAGGGGAGGGCCAAGTAACATGGATTCAGCACAAAGTGCATGGCTAGCACTTGGAAGACAGGAAGAACCTGGGAAGGCTGCCTGGAAGAGGTGGAGTACGGAATATCCCTGAAAGAAAAGTGATGAGGAAGGGCATTCCAGGAAGGGGGAAGAGGGAGGGCAAATGCCCACAAGCAGGATGGTGCGCATTCCTTCTGGGAATTCTGGGATCTGACTGGCGGGAACAAAAGGCCCAAGTCTGGAGTAATGGGGCACAGGGAGATTCCAACCTCTCCAGGCTGTGCCACTTACTAGCTGTGTGGTTACAGTTATGTGGCTGCCTGAGCCTCAGATTCCCCATGTATAAAACGGAGGTAAAAACAGTCGCTGCCTCTGGGGTTGCTGGTGAGCATTACATGAGATCAGTCTCATAAAGCACTCAGCACAGTCGCGGCGTGCAGTAAGTGTCAAGCAGTGGCAGCCTCTGTTAGGAGCTGGGAGTTTCTCCAGGCACTGGGGAGCCATAGGCGGATCCTGGGCAGGGAAGTGGTGTGATCAGATTTATGCTTTAGAATGGCATGGAGAAGGAGTAGAGTCCAGAAGGAGGGAGGACAACGAGGAGGCCTGAGCAGCTGCCTGGGACCAAAGGAAATGGCCCACTGGCTGATCCCTTCTTCACAGAGGAGTCCCCCGGATCTGACAATCAGCCCCCAGCCCCCAGCCCCAGCAGCATGACAGCTAGGGGGTTGCCATGGCCCCCCATCGCTCTTGAACTTTCCTAGCCCTCAAACTTTTCTAGCTGCTGGGGGTTTAGAAGGATATCTTAGGAATCTAGAAAATTTGCAAATCCATTTGAATCCCCAAAGGTTGCCTGGTGGCTGACTGGCCTAAAGCCAGACTGATTCTTAGAAACAAGGCTTGGGCCGAGGAACAGCGCGGCTATGGTCCTGAGGTCCCCAGTCCCCTACTTTCTGTGTACCCTTCTCCCAATTCCCCTCTCCCGCTCCTCCCAGCTCTCCCCACTCCCCATTGACTGTGCTGCGCTTTGGAGGCCCCACGCAGCACCCAGAAACCCCTGAGAGTTTTTGATGAAGGCAGGGGCAGCAGGGATGATGAAGTGGAGGCCACTCACCCCAGAGCAGGGGAAAGGAGAAAACTGGCTCCTCCAACCCTGACATCACCCAGTCTCCCAGCCTCCTCTCATCTGGTTTTGTTAAAAATGTCTTCCTTTTTTTTTTTTTTTTTTTTTTTTTTTGCCTACTCAAAGAGATGCAGGCTAGGGCAAAGGGATGGCATGCGGCTGGCGTTCCCACTTTTTCCAGTGCTTACCTTGCTGCTGATGGCTTCTGGTGTGGGCAGAGTTCCAGGCTCTCGACAGTCACCCCCTCCAGGAAGTCCTCCTTACTGCCCTCTCCCTGTTATCAAGTTTGGAGTTTCTGTTATCAGAAAGACTGCTGGTCCCACAGTGGGTAACAGCTGGGTAGAAGGCCAGGAAGGACCGTTGCAGGCTCCTGAAGGCTCAGGAGAACGGAGGGATGGAGGAAGGGGACTGCTGCAGGGAAGAGGAGCGGCCCAGCTTCGCCTCACTCCCCAAGCATCCTTCGGGAGGAGCAGAGCCGCCAGAGGGGCCGCCCTGGGTCTGGCTGTCTGCGTTGGGCAGGGCGAGCGCAGGCTGCTGCTGGGCAGCTGGGCTGAGGGGCCGGCTCTCTCCTCCTCGTTGTTGATCTCCTCTCTGGCTCCAAGTTGCTCACAGAGCGATCCTGGGTCCCAGATAGGGCGGGCAGTCACTGCTGGCTGCTGGCAGCCTCAGGAGCTCACACCACTGTGGGCTTCCATGCCCCACCCCGCCTTCCCCCGCCACTTTGGGGGAAAGGCTGCAGGGCGGCTTCTGATTGGCCCAGCTGGGAGAAGGGGGGCGGTGGGGCAGGGAGGGTGGACGCGTGCGTCTGTTTTCAATTTCAGGTTTTTTTCCCCTCTCTCTTTCTTTTCCCCCAAGTTTCTTGTTTTTCTTCTTTTCCCTCTGCTTACTCCCTCCCGTCGCCTGTTCTCTCAGGATGTGAGGGGATGCTTAAAAATTCCACAGCCCACGCCAGCCACCAGCCGCTGAGTCACTTTTGTCAAAGAGTGGCCTGGACCCCACTTGCCCGATGCCCATCTCGGGTGGCTGCCTCCCCTTGCCATGGCACCCAGGGAGAGTCATTTCTCAGTGCCTCAGTTTCCCCATCTGTAAAGGAGACTCTGATCATCTCTATGGTTGATTCAGTCAACCTTCATTCATTGAGCAAGCATTCTGAGCACTTACTGTGTTCTAACACTGTACTGAGTGTCGGGGACAGAGCAAGACATGGTCCTGGCCTCAGAAGCACCCAGGCTAGTGAGCGAGATATTCACTGGGCAAGCAGGTGCCCGGTGGGCAGACAGGAGGCTGACAGTGCATTTAGAGGGACCCCTAATGCAGGCCTGAGAGAATCAGAGAGCACTGCTGAGAAGAGGTGACGTGGAGGAGACGGAAAGATCCTCCAAGATGATCAGCCATTTTTCCGAAGGACAAACCAAGGCCCAGGAGTGAATTGGCACAGAGAGGGAACGTGATTTGGTCAAGGTCATCCAGCACAGATCGGATATCTCTGGATATTGACAGATACATTCCTTTTCGCGTCTCAAAGTCCCTGGGGTGCAAGGAGAGGATTATTTGCCCCATTTTATAGATGGGGACACTGAGGCCCAGAAGAGCAAAATAAGCTTCCCAAGCTTACACAGCAATGGCAGAGCTGGGGCAGAACTAGGTCTCATGAGTCACATGATGGAAGAGACATAAGTCATCTGACCCCAACCCAAGACCCCCATTCCAGTGTAGATGAACCCCCTGCCCTGCTTTCTTCCTAGGTTCCCCCTGTGGCTCTTTCATTCAGTCACTCAACAAGATACTTTTGAGGATCTGTTTTGTTCCGTTTCCATTCTCTGGCTCTTCTTTCCCACCAGGGTCTGCCAAGACTCCTTCAGTTCCCCCGGCTGGGTCTCTTCTTCCATGCTTAGCTTCTCAGATCAGAAGACATCTCCAGTTACAGACTCCTAACCCTCAGATGCCAAAGGGCATTATTTTAGAAGGGCATATAGAGTGGGCTCACCACCCCTGCTCCCACTACTGTACACACGGGGTAACTGAATTCCAGAGGGTGAAGAAAGGTGTCCCAGGTGACACAGGTAGAGGCCGGCTCTGCCCTCCTTCCACTCTTCCCTCTGCGCCACTAAGTCTTTCCTCCTCAGCTTCCCCCAAGCCCCTGTTCACAGAGCAGGGGATTTGCCTGAGCTGGAATTCCATGCCCACCACAGTCAACAATCTTGCAATCATTGCTTGGTCTAGTCCCAGTCGGGATTGCCCAGCAGAGCATCTGGGCTGGACCATATGGAAGGAGAAGTGTTCTCACACTGGCTCCCTGCCACGGGTTGGGGACCAAAAGAGTACCCCAAGAGAGGGGGCCTGGCCAAGTCTTTGTGGCAGCAAGGTCATAGGGGAATGTGAAAAGATCCTACAGGCCACAAGGTCAGGCTTGCACAGGGATTTCTTGTGCCCAAAGACTCCATCCGAAATTTACCTAGCCTCCTAGCATCTGCCTGGGCCATTCACCTCTGAAGCCTTGGCTGACCCTCTGCAGCCTGGCCAGCCTGGGGGAAGCCAGGAGACACACCAACCCCTAATCCCCAAAGAAGCTAGTCTGGGAGTCAGAAGACCCAGCCACAGACTTATTGGGAGACCTTGAATAGGTCCCTTGCCCTTCCTGAGCCTCAGTTTCCCTATCTGTGCATAACAGGTGTGGACTCACTATGCTACAAGGCCCTTGGGATGGTCTGTCTGCAATTTCCCTTAGAGCGGGACTCTAGTAAGGGAGAGGAGGTTGGTGGGCCCTAGGGCAGGGGTACAGCTGGGGGCCAGAGATGCAGCACAGAGGGGAGGGGCAGTTGGCGGTGGCTCCCCTGAGAAGCTGGCGGCCTCCGGTTTCCGGCCAGCCCAGCCGTCCTGAGGCCCATCTGGAATTACTTAGCCCCTACCACCATTAACCCTTGGTGGGCACCAGGACTGTCATTCCTCCTCTCAACTGAGATATGGGTGGGAGGCGCAGAGCTATAGGGAGCACCCCAGGGCACTCGCCAAGGACAGGACAATTGAGGCAAAAGTGTCATGATTGAGAGAGGAGGTTGGAGAGCTACAGATAGAGCTGGGTTTGAATCCCAGCTGCTCCAGTTTCAAGCTACATGAGCTTAGGCAAGTCACTTAAACTCCTGGGCCTTGGTTTCCTCCTCTGGAAAATGGAGATAAGTCAAAGACTGATTCATAAGACTCTTCGATTTGTACAAAGGACTTAGTACATTGCCTGGAAGTGTTATTACTGAAATAGTGAGTTCCCTCATTCGAGCAGCGTTTCATCACTGTGTCTCCCTGGGCCAAGCCCTCCCTTTTCTGGGTCTTGGATTCCCCTTGTGCACTCTGCCTTCAGGGGCAATGGACAGGGCACATGGGCAGTGCAGCATCATCACCCTGGGGTGGTCAGCGTGGCCCCCAGCCCCACTGTGGACAGGATAAGCTATGAGCATCCTCACACCTGCCCAGATATGGGGAGCCCAGTACAGCCTTGGACAAGGCTGTCTTGGGGAAGGTTGGGCTGAGAGTGGGTGGGCAGAGCATGGAATGTGGGGAGCCCTGCCTGAGGTGGACTGGGATGGGGTGCAGTGGGAGAGTGGGGCTCTGGGCCTTAGGGTTCCACACCACCCTCCCCCACAGCACAGTGGCACAGTCAAGAGTTAAATGTCTGGACTCTGATGTTGGCAGCTCCAACCCAGATCCACCACTTCCCAGCCATGTGACGCTGGGTGATGATATTACCTGAGCTCTCTGAGCCTCAGTACCTTCAACTGTGAAATGGGGACACACGTGCCTACCTCACGGGGTTGTGGAGAGACCTGAATAAGCCATGCCCCCAGGCATTTTGTCTAGCCCTCAAGGAAAACAAGAAAGTACCACAAAAGGTGACTGATTCAGCGGGTACAGTGGCTCACGCCTGTAATCCTAGCACTTTGGGAGGCTGAAGCCTGCGGATCACCTGAGGTCGGGAGTTTGCGACCAGCCTGGCCAACATGGAGAAACCCCGTCTCTACTAAAAATACAAAATTAGCTGGGTGTGGTGGTGTATGTCTGTAAACCCAACTACTCGGGAGGCTGAGGTCGGAGAATTGCTTGAACCCGGGAGGCAGACATTGCGGTGAGCTGAGATCGCACTATTGCACTCCAGTATGGGCAACAAGAGTGAAACTCCATCTCAAAAAAAAAAAAAAAGGCGACTGATCCTCAGGTGTTACCAAGAGCTGCTGTCATAGAAGTCCACCATCAGGGCTGGAGGGGAGCTCACCAACATGCTCATTTCACAGCCAGTATGACTGAGGCCAGTGATGGAAAGGAACTTGTGCAAGGCCTTGTGATGTTTCAGCCACAGACTGGGACAGGAACCGCGGCTTTCTGTCTAGACTCATAGGCCCATGCTCTTCCCCAGAGGAGGGAACCAGGCTGAACAGACCCCTGTGCTAAGACCCCCCACCCACCCACGCTTGTCAGAGCGGAAGCTGCAGCTCTCAGTGGGGCAGGGGGAGGGAACCGGAAAGGGAGCCTGAGTGGGAGAATTCCCAGGAGGCTGCTCAGTCCTCACTCAGGCAGGCCAGCGGCCACCACATCTGGCTCTCCCACGCTCCCGGCTCTGCCCCCACTCCCAGGCTCCCCAGGCAGGGTTGTGGGGTGGGGGAGGGGGGTGATGAGGAAGCAGCACACATATCCCAGGCACTAACACAGTCATCTTAGACGTCAGGGCCCTAAGATGTGTCCCTTCTGCTGGCATGGAAGCTGAGGCCCAGAGAGTGGAGGGAACTCATCTGAGGTTCACGGTAGGAGTGAGGGAAGCTAGAATACAGGACTCCTGATCCCCAGCCCAGATCCTTCCACCCATGCGTGCCCTGAGCAGAGCAGGTAGATCCCTGTGCCTGTGGCTGGGGAGCCAGAGGGGCACAGAGTGGGAACTGTCCCCCTACCTCTTGGACACTCAGTGTAGTGGCTTTCTGAGTGGGCAAAGGACCAGTAGAGGCCTTGGGCCACATTCCCTCCCTAGATTCCTAGGACTGTCTTACTGAGCCAGACTGTAGCCACCGAGGCCTGCCAGGATCCCAGGAGATAAAGGCTTCAAGACACTGCCCGTTCAGCCTCTCCCCGCCCCCTTGCTGGCCTCCCTTTCAGTGCCCCAGGACCGTGGGCAACTGAAGTGTGTTCGTCTGGTACACGCAGATGGCTCACAGATCCCTGGAAGAGCAGGGCCCTCACCCTCACTGGATGTGCTGGCTCCTAAGGTCCGGAGAGCACTAGAACCTTTCTGAGGGCACACAGCAGGCTTACGGTGGGGCCTCTCTGTCTAACATCCAGTTATCACTAAGATAACTGTTTCTCCAACCACCCATCCATGTGATAGAAGTTAACTGAGGACCTACTATGTGCCCTGTCCTCACAGAGTTCACAAGCAAACACCAAGGAAACCACAAATTAATAATATTAAATTGTGATGAGTGCGATGAAAGAGACAGAGAGAATAATGAGAAGGGTGGATGGGAGTTCTTGTTCAGGTACAGTAGGACTTCTGTGGGGAGGAAACAGGCCTGTGAGGCCACACACATGCAGGAGTAGGAACAGTGTTCCAGGCAGGGGGAAAAGCATTTGCAAAAGCTTGGAGGCCAGAGAGATCTTGACGTGTTTGAACAAAGAGAAAAGAATGGTTGAGGCAGAGAGCGGGCAGAGTGGGGTGGAAGGTAGGAGAGGTGGTCAGTGGCCAGGCATCAGGGCTTTGTGGGCCCGAGGGAGTCTGAGTTTTATCCTGAGGGTCAGTAGGGGCCACTGCAGAATTTTAAACAGGGGACTGATGAGACCAGGTCACCAAGGTGCACTGCGGAGGATGTACTAAACAGGGCAGGAGGGAGGCAGGGGGCGAGTGTGGAGGCTGCAGTGGCCGATCATGAACTGAACGCTGCGTGCACACACACCCCTGCTCCGTGCTGCCCCCAACTCTTTATCCACCTGAGAGGCTGCAGGAATGCATCTCAGGGAGTCTGGGCTTCTGGGTCCCAGCCTGCGCGTGGCCACTTGACTCACTATGGCCCTTTTCCTTCCCTGGCCTCTGTATCCTCTGCACAGTGGGTCACACACAGTGCTCCTCCGATAAGGACATCTATGCCTTGGGCCTCCGGTTCTAGCATCACCTCTGCTACCCAAGTGTCTGTGTCCTGGGGTCTGCCATGCTTCCCTACACCTCTGTTTCCCGAGGACAGTCAGTGGCGTCTGGGCATTACTGAGACAAGGCAACAACCATCTGGCGAGTCCTCCAGCAGTACCCAGGAGTGCCAGCAGGTGGCGCCCCCAGCCCCTGGAGGGGTAGGAGGAGAAGAAAGGCATTGGGAGGAGAGAGGTTTCTGGAAGGCAAAGATGCCTCACAGGAGGCCCCCTCCCTCCCCACATCTGTCCCTACCTGGAGGTAGGCAGGGCAGGAATTAAGATCCCCGATTCTGAGGTGGAAGCAGGGACTCAGAGAGAGGAGTTAACGTGTCCAAGGTCACAGAACGAGACTGAGGCTTGGCTGGGACGGGCCTCCAGTCCAAAGCTCCTGGACTACAGTCCAGAGAGAACTTCAAGAGGCTGGCGGTGTGGCGCAGTGGGCCTAACACTGGCCCTGGTGCCCACCAACTTCTCTTAGGCAAACTATTTCCAACAGAAAGCTGAGCCCAGAAACTTGTCTCTTCTAGGGCCATAAACCTGATTGAAAAACCAAGTTATCACTAAGATCTTTATGAGGCCATCAGCTCTGTGCCCCACCCCAGGAGGCCCTGGCGGGGTGTGTGAGAGCAGCCTGTAGGGAGGGCTTCCAGGGGGAAGAGGGGCCTACCTGGGAGTCAGAAGAAGGAGGGGTCCAATAAACAGCCACTCCTGGGGCAGGGGATGTCAGAGAGGAAGAGGCTGCCCACAAGACAGGGTAGACAGGGCCTTCTCCACGCACAGAGCCACACTGGACTGCTATCCCAGTCCCAGTGAGCACAGCGGGAGACTGAGGCCCAGGGGCTCAGGGTCACAAGGCGAGTCAGAAGCCAAGGTGGGAAGACGTGCAATTTCAGACTCCCAGCCTGGGTCATTTAAACAAGGTTACAGTGTCCTGGTTGGAGGGAAACTGGGGGTGCCACATCAGGGCTGGCTCAGGACTTCTATAGGGGGGTCCACCTAGGGGTGAGGGCGAAGGGAGAGCGGAGGCTTTTTTGCATGAAGAAGTCAGAGGAGGAAGAGGAACCAGCTATTTGTTTAAGCAAAATCCCAACTAACAAACTAGGGGGCAGGGAGGCACACACAGCTCACTATCCTGGCAGCGGGGGCCAGATGTAGAAGAAAGAAAAACTTTGGCTGGGCATGGTGGCTCATGCCTGTAATCTCAGCACTTTGGGACGCCAAGGTGGATGGATCACCTGAGGTCAGGAGTTCGAGACCAGCCTGACCAACATGGAGAAACCCCATGTCTACTAAAAACATAAAATTAGCCAGGTGTGGTGGCAGATACCTGTAATCCCAGCTACTTGGGAGGCTGAGGCAGGACAATCGCTTGAACCCAGGAGGCGGAGGCTGCAGTGAGCCAAGATTGCTCCACTGCACTCCAGCCTGGGCAACAAGGGCGAAACTCTGCCTCAAAAAAAAAAAAAAAGAAAGAAAGAAAGAAAAAGAAAAACTTCCAGCTAGGACATTGACTTCTATGTGACTTCAGGCAGGTGACTTCGCTTCTCTGAGCTCCAGGTTCCTCCCTTGCAAAATTGGGCTAACAATCAACCCCACCTCGTTGTGCTACTGTGAGGAGGAACTGAGATAACACATGCAAAGGGCTTGACATGATGCCCGGCACTTAGTAAATGCTTAATACCTAGCAGTGCTATTGTTGTTGTTATTATTACTCCAGCAAAATGTCAAGGGCCAAACCCTGAAATCTCAGAGAGAACTGAGCTAGGAGTCAGAAAGCCCAGTACAGGGGAATCCACAGGAAGGGTGGGGGCCCAACCCAGGATGTGTCCGTGGAGTGGGAGGGACATCCACCCCGGGAGGGCACACTACTGAGGGGACCACAGAGCAGCTGGAGGGGCTTCCCAGGTCTTGGGGGTCCCTGGCTCTGCCCTCTGCCTGATCAGGAAAACAGTCTTTGCTCTCTGCTGGGAAAGGACTGCCGCTTTGGCCCCCAGCTCTCAGCCACCACCTAGCCCTGGCCACCATCTCCACCACTCCTGGACCCCTGCCTGGCTTCCTGCTGCTCTCTGGCGCCCCACCTCTCCTCTGGCTCATTCTCCGCACACCAGCCACAGCTGTCTTCCCACCACTGCCCTCGGCCACTCTAACCCCTACATAACACCCTTCCACACCCTCATCAGGCTTGTCCCACCAGGGCCTGTTCTGTCCCTTTCCGGACTCCTCTCTTGCCTCTACCACTCCAGACTGGCCTTTCAGTGCTAGGAGAACAAGTGTCCCCTCGGGCCTCAGGGCCTCTGTTCATACTGACCCTTGACCCCTGCCGCCCTTCCCCACTCCCCAGGGCCTTGACTCACATGTCACTTCCTCCTGCAAGGCTTCCCTGACTCCTCCCTCTGGGTCAAATCTCCCTATTCCTGGCCTTTGCCAAGATGTAACTTTACCTTTATTTGTGATTATTTGATTCATACCTGTCCACACCTACCAGACCCCAGCTGTAAGTACTGCAAGGGCAGGGCCTCACTCAGGACCTAACATAGTGTCAACACAAAGGAGATGTGTTAATACAATTTTTCAAATGGATAAATACATAAAGAAATGAATTTTGTATGCCTTTCCAACCTTTAAGCCTACCATTTAGGCCTGACACAACATACTCTTGAAAGTAGAGAGCACCTAGAGAGCACCCTTCCCCCAGGATAGGCATCCTTTCCCCAGCATCCCTAACGTGAGACTGACCTCCAGCAGTCACTTACATACCTCCTGTGATGATGAGCTCACTCTCTCTCATGACAGCCCATTTCCTGACAGATGGCCCCTAACAGAGCACTTTCTTAAGTATGGATGGGCTGAAATCCACATCTGTAGCCTGCAGCTTCCTCCCTGAGGTCCCAAGGCTACCCTGTCTTCCTCCCCAGACTCAGACCCCACTCCAGGTCTTCTCTTCCTTCAGCCCAAGCAGTCCCTGTTCTCTCAGCTCAGAAAGTGGAGTTCAGTCCTCTTGGGCCTCTTCTCCCTCCTCTGTGTACTTGCCAATTTCCCACCAATCCCTTGAAAACTTGAGTCCTAAGCAGAGCCCAGAGCTCCAGATGACTTCTGAGAAACATTTCAGCACTGCATCCACTTCCTGACCTGGGAAAGTGGGATCTTCCCTGCTGAGGCAGCCATGTGCTCATCTGTGTCATGTGCTGATCTGCACACATGTGGACAGCCATGTGCTCCCGCAAGGTAGCCAAGGGCTCCGCCTGGTCAGCAACAGCCAGGATCTCTCTTCCCCTCTCCTACAAGCAGCCTTCATTTTGCTGCAAACACTGGGCACTACTCGTTTCCTTTCTGGGCCTCAATGCTTCTACCTGTGCAATGGAAAGGGTTCCTCTGAGCAGGAAGTGGAAGGAGCCCTGTGCTGGCTGAGTCTCTGGCTCTATCACATACCAGAGCTCCAGAAGAGCAAGAGTCTCACCAGGGCCAGCTTCCTGGGCGGGTCACCATTGCAGTCACACAGAGGCCAGTGTGTGGAAGGGCCCCGGGCTCAGGTGAATGCTCTGCTGCCACCATCCTGAAATCTTTAATCATTTTTGAACAAGGGACCTTATTTTTTTTATTTTGCTCCAGGCCCAGCAAATTATGTCCTGATCCCGAAACATCTGCCCAGCCCTGAGACGATACCTACCAGCCCTCAGCTAATATGGTGACCCAAGAGAGAGACGGGCTGAACAGATAAGACCCTGATTCTGACCGTCTTCGGGGGACCACACATCCCTGCACAATGAGAGGAACCCCGGAAATGTGGGCCCATCCAATCCCACAGGGTGCTTCTGCACAGTTCCCTGGCACACAGCCCTTGTGGGGAGGGACCCCACCTGACTTCCTGACCCAGAGCCCTGTCCTTCATGCATCCTTCCCCAAATCCCTCAGCCTTGCCCCCACTCCCAGTTCACTGACACCCCCTCAAGTGTTCCCATCCCCCACTCCCCCTTAGGTAGCTATGAAATGTTTGCCAGTCCTTAATATGGGGTGGAGGAACATGTGATGCGTTTAAAATCCCAAGGGGGCTCCAGCCATAATAAATGGATAAGGGCTTTTGGATCCCGATTCACACAAACCAACTGCTAAAAAGACATTTTTGAATCAATTGGAGTACTCTGAATACGAACTGTGTGTTAGGTAATACCCAGGAATTTGTGTTAATTTTGCTAGATGTGATAATGGCATATTATGTAAGAAAATGTCCACGTATTTTAGAGATGCGTGCTGAAGTATGTAGGGGTAAAATGACATGATGTCTGGAATTTGTTTTAAAATACTTCAGAAAAGCGGGGAGTAGATGAAATAAGTGTGACAAAACCTTAATCGTTGTTGAAGCGGGGTGATGGGTACACAGCAGTTCATTATACAATTCAACTTTTGTGTATGCTTGAAACTTCTCAATTAAAAAAGGAGGGTAGAGGGTCATCAAGATAATTTGCTAAAAGTTTCCTGTAATGTCCCCAGAAGACCCCCCCAACAGACACACACACACACACACACACACACACACACACACACACACACACTGCCTTTTGAGAACTTTCTCTAGAAGGCCAACCCAGGCAGTCTCCCAACTGTAAAGAACACTCGTGTATGTTTGTGCATATGTGCATTTCCCCAGGGAAAAACATCCACAGCTTCCATGACGAGAGGGGTCGTGACCCCTCCCCGCCGAAAGATTAAGGACCTGCGATCCTACAGACCGGAGCCCTGTTTGAAGTCTGCGTTGCCCCTCACCTCAAGCTGGTCACTGTGTGAAGTTGGCCAAGAATCCCCCTGGCCCCTGGGTGCTTGTTCCTCCACCTGTAAAATGGGGCTGCAGGGCCGTCCACGCGGCCACTGAAAGGACAAGGTGTTCAGGCCGCTAGGCCGCCCCCTGGCAAGTGATTTCCACTCGCAGCGCGGCCTCCACCCTCGCCCAAGACGCGCCCTCCGCGCCCCCACCCCCTCCAGGCCTTGGCCAGTCCACCTCCCGCTTGGGGCGGCAATTTGTCTCCTTTTGAACCCCCCGCCCCCGACGGGTTTCCCCGTTTGATTCGCGGCCCGGAGGCTTTCCCCCGCTTTGAAATGCAAACCCGCCTCGGCTGGGGCCGCGGGCAGCCCGGAGCTATAAAAGGCCTGGGTGGGGCGGGCGCGGCGGCAGGACAGGCGAGTTCAGGTGAGCGGTTGCTCGTCGTCGGGGCGGCCGGCAGCGGCGGCTCCAGGGCCCAGCATGCGCGGGGGGCCCCGCGGCCACCATGTATGTGGGCTATGTGCTGGACAAGGATTCGCCCGTGTACCCTGGCCCCGCCAGGCCCGCCAGCCTGGGCTTGGGCCCGCAAGCCTACGGCCCCCCCGCCCCGCCCCCGGCGCCCCCGCAGTACCCCGACTTTCCCAGCTACTCTCACGTGGAGCCGGCCCCCGCGCCCCCGACGGCCTGGGGGGCGCCCTTCCCTGCGCCCAAGGACGACTGGGCTGCCGCCTACGGCCCGGGCCCCGCGGCCCCTGCAGCCAGCCCAGCTCCGCTGGCATTCGGGCCCCCTCTGGACTTTAGCCCGGTGCCTGCGCCCCCTGGGCCCGGCCCGGGCCACCTGGCGCAGCCCCTCGGGGGTCCGGGCACACCGTCCTCGCCCGGAGCGCAGAGGCGGACGCCCTACGAGTGGATGCGGCGCAGCGTGGCGGCCGGAGGCGGCAGTGGCAGCGGTAAGGACCCCTCCCTCGCCCTGCACCTCTGGACCTGCAGGTGCTCGGGCGCGGCCCAGGCCGCCCCGTGTCTAACCTCTGCTCCGGCCTTGCTCGGGTTCCCGGGAGTGTGGCCCTCCTGTCCGCTCTCGCCCGGGAGGGCTGTTCTTTGAGCTCCCTCTCCTGAGTCTCAGGCTATCGAAGCCTTCAGCAGCACAGCCTAACCCTCTCTGTACAAATAGGGAAACCGAGACCCCTTGCGAAGTGCGGAAATGCGCCTACGGCCGCGGAGCAAGGCCCGAACTAGAACGCAGGCTCCCAGACTGGTGTCCCACACTCATTTAGCAACACCGACTCCTTGCTCTTCATCTGCTTCTTCTACTCCTAACCCAACCCTAGGCAAAGGCGGCAAGTTCGCCCCAGAAGGGACGATTCGCTAACTGTGAAAAGGGCAGGTGACTTTCCTGGCCAGGGCTGGGTCTCCCCATCATACAGTCAAGAGATTGCTGGGTCATATCCTTCAGGCTGAAAAAGAGCCCTCTTTGGCCAGACTGCGGCAAGGGGTCTGTACCTTACCTTCCCAGGGTCCTCCCTGAACTCTTGACCCCGGGGGAGGGGAAGCGGGAGCAGTGGGAAGGGGGCTACTGTTTGGCTCCTGAGCCTGTGAACCTCCTGCCCCCAGGCAGGCCTCTCTGATCCGCCCTCTTCAAAGGCAGGGGAGGGGGCAGGACAAAGGGCCCAACTTTAATGAGGGGCGGCTTGAACTCCGTTATGGGTCCCCCCTTTGTCATGTAACTGGCTCTGCCTTAGCTCGGTAGTGACTCCTGTTGGCCGGAAAGTGAACACGATGTTCCATTGTCCCGACTGTGTCCGGCCTGTCCTGACAAAGGCCACCTAGCCTTGGGGGCGGGAAGCTGGCCTGCCCACCCTTTGATGTCCAGCCCCTCCTCCCCTTCCCCCAGCTGGGAATAAGCCTGGGACTTCCCCCACCTCCTTACACTCTTCACCCCCGTCTCCCCACACACCTTCAGCTTGCCTCAGGGCAGATGCTGAGTTGGCCTTGATCAGGAGCTACAGGTTCTGGCCATAATCATATACCCTTCTTGGAAGTCCCAGGGATACAGAACTTCCTATCTGCCTCCAGGGAGGTACAGGGAACCAGACTCTGCCGCTTGCTTCTGTGGCCTTGATTAAATAACAGCTAATGTTTTGGAACACTTACTAATGGACCAGGCATGACATAAGTAAGATCTTGCATGCATTAACTCCTTTAACTCTTAAAACATCATTGTGGGTACTATTATCACCCCCATTTTAAGATGAAGAAACTATGGCACAGAGACTTTTAGTACTTGCCCAAGGACATGTAACCCGTAACTAGTGGGGCCGGGATTTGAACCTAGGAGGACTAACCACTAAGTCTGTGCTCTAATTCTCTATACAACAGTTCCTCTTAAATCAGTCATCTTTTCTGGGTTTCAGTTCTACCATCTGTGAAATTAGAAAGAAGGGAGGTTATGCAGTGGTTTGTACCCTTGTTTAAGTTACAAAAGGACTCCTTTGAAAAATCTGCTGAAAGGTACAAATCTTTTTCCTAGGGAAAAAAAATGTTGCATCATTGGGCAATTTCAGGGGTTCTGGAGGCTCCCAGAAGCTTTATCCATAAATCCGGGGTTAAGAACCCTGTATTATATGAGAGGAGGTGGTGGCAGCACCAGTGCTCAGGATCCTGCAGTTCCCAGTCTGTGAGGCCCTGGAGAAGGAAGCCTGCGTTTCCTGCTCCTCTGTTGCACTTGCTGCTTCCTGCTTATCTGGTGACTTTGGAGATGAATGGGGAGGTTCCTTATGGGTAGGGACTTGGAGAGAGGCCATCACTGTGTAAGGGAAAAGGAGTGTGTCAATGGGGGTTGGAGGACTGGGGGATCCTGGAGGATCTTCTGTACAAATCACCTCGTGCCTCTGGGCACGAGAGCTGCTGAACCTGGCTCATCCTCTGGTCTCAAAAGTCGCTTGAAAACTGTTGTCTGCAGGCAGATGAGTCTGCTGCATGCAAAAAAGCGTTTCCCTCCTTGCTCTCTGAGAGTAGAGGGAAAGGCAGAAGGAGGTCTGGGGGTTCCCAAGGCTCCAGGAAAGGGACTGCCTAGGAGCCAGGTTAGCCCCCTTCTGCAGAGGATGTAGGAACCCTGACCTTGAAGCTAGAAGGTGCTGCCTCTCTATCCGGTGCTCCTGAAGTGAGGGCAGAATTGGGTTGAAACTGTTGACTGTCCCTGAAAGAGAGGCCAAGCCCCTCCTGTCTTTGGCCTCAGTTTCTCCTTCTGGGCAATGAAGGCACAGGGTTTCCAGGGGCAGTTCCTGTGCAATGCTGCTGTCCAGGACAGCTGAAGGAGGATCAGTGCATGCCACTGCCCTCCCAATCCCCACTGGCACTAGCCACCAGGTCTTCAGCCTGCCACCAATCCTGGCTAGCCCCTTCTTCTCCCACTTCTGAGCCTCCAGCATTCGAGAATGGACAAACTGGACAGTTAGAGACCACACATGTAGATGAGGAAGCCAAGGTACAGAGACTGTGAGGAATGTTCCAGTTTCGCACAAGCGGGGCTGAGCTGGGCTCGATGTCAGAATAATTGGTTTAGAATTTTCCTATGGTTTCCCATCATATATAGGATAAACCCCACATTCCTTCCTGAGGTCTATAAGACTACAGCATTTGCACCTGCCTGCCTCCCTGACCTAATCCCTGGCTGCTCTCACCTTGGCTTTCAAGCTCTAGCCGTTCCAGACTTCTTTTAGTTCCTCAGACCTGCCAAGTCCTACTGCAGCGCTTGTGCACATGCTGTTCTCTCTTCCAGGAAAGTTCTTTCCCCTGATTCTTTGCAAGAGTGGATCCTTCTTACCCTTCAGATCTTAGTTTAATCATCACCTCCTCTGTGAAGCCCTCCACCATTTCCCAAAGTGGACTCCCCACTACAACGGGGAGTATCTAATCACGAATCTTTGCTGTGTTTCCTTCAGAGCACTAATTCCAGTCTACTCACTTCCTTACACTTGTTTGTATGTTGTCCATTCCCATGAGGTCCAGAGCTATGTCTGCTTAACCCACCACTGCATCCTGGCACCCAGCTCAGTGCATGGCATTTAGTAGGTGCTCAATATATTTTGTTGAGTGAATGAACAGAGCAAGTGTGAGGGACAAAAGACATCTCTGGGGAACAGGGGGGTGGGTGAGATCTTAGCTTTCACACGGGTTTCCGAGGTCCCAGTCCTAGGATTGGGACCTGGGACTGTCCAGCCAAGCAGTTCAGGTCAGTGGAAACCTGGCTGCCTCTGTCTCTCCACTTGGATGGTACCCCAACTCACGTGGGGAAGTGGGGTTGCTGAGGCTGGGACTGAGACTTCAGTTTCTTCTAAGTAGGGGGCGGTGACAATGGGAAAGATGAGAGAGAGGCTGTTGGGCTTCAACCAGTCTCTGATTCCTAAAGACAATATTAATCAGTTCTGAGTGATCAGTATCATTTGATGGAGGCCAGGATAGGAAATGACTACAAGACGTTGTTTTTTTTTTCCTTTTCTCTTTGCATTTTCATGAGGTGGGTTTTAAATATCAGCATTTTCATTGGGAGGGTTACACATCATCCTTCTGTGGAAGGCTCAGCCTCCAATTCCTTTGAATAAACCTGCTCCACAGGTTAATAGCCCATTGGGGTGGCTGAGGTCTCAGGACTAGGGAGACGTTCACGTGGATGAGACTGTGGGAGCAAGGTTTAGATCTTGGTCCAACTCCGTCAGCTTTCAGATGGGGAAACTGAGGCCCATGAAGGGCATGAATGCTCCCCTCCCCCCACATGGCAGGCCCTCTCCCTTGGCCCACTGCCACAGCCACCAGCCTGTTCTCTCACCTTCAGCCTCTCTGTGATGTTCCAGCTGTCTTCTAAAACCATTGCCATATTTACCTTCTCAAGGCACATGCCCTACTCAGGAGCATTCTGTGGCTCCCTACTGACATGGAATTGCCATTTCATTTTATGCCATTTCTTTGTTGTAAAATCTAGCTCCATTTCTGTGGCAATCAGAGCCTTCTTGAGAACTGGCCTCAACCATCTATTGAAGCCATTCTCCTGCTACTTTGACTAGATAAGGCAAGTTAAGAGCCAGGGCTTGGGAGTCTCAGACCTGGAGTTGAATTTCCATAAGAAGCTGTATAGCTTCGGGCAAGTTAATTTGGATCATTTCTCCGAGCCTGGGCTTCTCCATTGTAACAGGATAATAATAGGATTGCATCTGGAAAGAGATGCCTGCAAAGCACCACCCTGCAGCTAGCACACAGTAGTTGTTAGGGCATCGGTGCCTGTGACCACCTCAACCAGTCCTCTGCAGGTGCACTGGAGCACAGACCTCAAATTCCCTGCCTCTCCAGTCTGGTCCCTCGACCTGCATTGCCCTCCCTTCTGTCTCCTGCTCAAATGCTGCTCAGAGAACCTGCTCATCACCAGCTCAAATGCTGTTCCTTCTCCAAGGCTGTCTCCTGTAGGAAGCCCTCCCTAATTCCTCCCTCCTAAGCACTGTATCAGGCCCTTGTTTTCATGACACTTACCACTGACTCTCTACTTTCATTGTCTTATTTATGCCTGCCACTTACCATCTGTAGTCCCTCGAGGACCAGTCCTAATCAGTCCCATCCTCACCCTGCCTTGCACATAGTAGGAGCTCGCGAGAGAGCAAATAACTGTGGCATTGGCTAAATCTTTACTGCATGCCAGGCACTGTGCCAAGAACTTTGCGTGGGTGATCTCACTTAAGTCTCATGATAGCCCTGAGTGGTGTAAGGATCTAGTATTAGACTCATTTTATAGATCAGGATAATGAGACTTAGAGGGTAAGGTGGCCTGCCCAAGCTCACACAGCGAGGACATGGCAGCACCGTGTTTACACCCAGTCTACAGCCCAGCAAGCATCTATGAAATAAAGCCACACACTCAGGAAGGGGAGCCCGAGACCCCCCCTTCCCCATGGACATTCCAAGCCAGGTGGGGAGAAAGGAGGCCAGGCAGGGGATGTACTGTAAGAGGCTGGGGGAGGAGGGGGGCCCAGCAGGGGCCAGGCTGTTTAGAACTGATTCTCCAGGCAGAAGCTACATTTGACACCTCATCGCTCAGATGTAGCTGGGAAAGGGAATGACCCAGTTAGAAGGTGGCAGAAGGCTTTTTTTTGGTTGGGTGTTTTCTCCCTGCTGCTTTGGCAGATATTGCTGCTTAGAGCTTAGGGAATCATTGCGAAGGTCCAAAATGGTTTGTTAGCAGCAGGGTCTGGCGGGTCTGTAGGAAGTTATCTTAATGGGCCAGCCTCTCAGGTTTCTGTGTTGGAGCTCCCGGGCTATGGAAACCACATTCATATCTGGAGTCAGGGCCATCACCATGTTAGCATGACAGACTCTCCCCCTGCCACACTCACCCCTCAGGCTTGTGGGGGCACCCCACATGGATCCCCCCATCAACAGAAAGAAGGAGCAAGCGAGGCTCCACACCCTCCCATGGCTTCCTGTTGCTCTTGAAACCAAATCCAAATCCCTCTGCCACAGAATCTGCTGGCCTCTCCAGCCTCATCTTGTGCCTTTCTCATTCATTCATTCAATCAGGCGAGCAGTAATATTCTCTGAGTGTCTTCTGTCCTGAACTTGCTCCTAGGCATTGGAGATGATGGCCTGAACAAGGCAGATGGGTCCAACCTGCGCACAGAGAGCTGCCCTCTGTGCCCTCACTCTGCTCCTCCCTGCCTGGGGGCCTTTGCACATGCTGCTCACCCTCCCTGGAATCTCCTTCCCTGTTCATGACATGGAAGCCTCCTTCTCAACCTCAGGTCTTGGCTTAAATGTGGCCTGTTCCTGGAGACCTCCCCCAGCTAAGTAAAGTAGGGTTCTTCCCCCGACCTCCCCACTCAGTTTAGCTCATTGCTCACTTTCCTTCCTACTACTAATCCCAGTTTGTCATTATTTCATTTGTTTGTTTGTTTTTAATCTACCTCCCCTGCCATGAAGGAGGTAAGGAACTATTTATCAAGTAAGTACTGTGCAGTTATTGTGGTAATCATAGTGCGAACCAGCATCGATTGGGTGCTCAGTGTGTTCAGCATTTTTTCAAATGCAGGATTTCTGTCCCCAGAACAGCACATTTCTTCTCCATCAGATGAGTGGCTCGGACTAAACTTTAGGAGCAATGGAGATGGACAGAAGGCTGTGCTTTGGAGGCTGAGCCACCAGCTGCTGGGTTGGACGCGGGGAGAAAGGGAGACAGGACTCAGAGGTGCCACCTTGGCTTTTGATCTGAATGGCTGGAGGATGGAGGTGCTGTTTATGGAGTTAAGGAAGCAGAGGAAGTAGCAGGTTTGTTTTATGTATTCAACAAGGATTCATCGAGTATTCACTGTGTCAGGCACGTGATAGGTGCTGGTGAGCTAAATGGCATGGCCCTACCCTCAAAGAGCATTCAGGGAGCCGAGGCCTAAGGGAAGGGTCTTCACCAAGGTCACACAGCCAGCGTGGGGGAGAAAGAGGCTGGAGGCAGAGCTCCTCACTGCAGCCCCACCTCAAATGTGAGACTTTGGGAGCCACGCCTGCAGTGGAGTAGCAAGGGCTTCACTCTCAGACTAGACTAGTGGAAGATGGCCAGGTTGCAGTGGCCTGGAAACTCCACCAGGAAACAGTTCAGAGAGGCCTCAAGTTCTTCAGCCTAGGAGAAGACCTGAAGGGATGCAGTCACTGTTTGTAAATCTTAAAGGGCTGTCTTGGGCTCAGGGTGCCCCTGTGGAAAAACTCAGGAAGGATATAAATGGGTGGCAGATGCAAGAACTGGCTGCTTTGCAGCTAGTAGGCGTGTGTTGCAGTGTGGGTGTCCGGACCCTGGTAGGAGTTTGATCTAGCAGTGTTTGTCCAGTAGGACTTTCTGCCAGGATGGAAATGCTCTGTATCTGTGCTGCCCAGTAGGCAGTCACCAGCTGCATGTGACTGTTGAACGCTTGAAATGACTGGTGTGACTAAGAAACAGAATTTTACATTTTATTTAATCAATGTGGCTAGTTGCTGTCATATTGGACAGTGCAGAAAAATCCATCTCAAGAGTTCCCAGAATGGAAATCCATTCTGCATAAGCTCCTTGTTCTTGCATTGAGGAATTTCTCCTGCCTTTTTTTTTTTTTTTTTTTTTTGAGTTGGAGTTTTGCTCTTGTCGCCCAGGCTGGAGTGCAGTGGCGCAATCTCGGCTCAGTGCAACTTCCGCTTCCTGGATTCAAGTGATTCTCCTGCCTCAGCCTCCGGAGCAACCGGGATTACAAGCACTCGCCATCATACCCAGCTAATTATTGTATTTTTAGTAGAGACAGAGTTTCATCATGTTGGCGCAATCTCGGCTCAGTGCAACTTCCGCTTCCTGGATTCAAGTGATTCTCCTGCCTCAGCCTCCGGAGCAACCAGGATTACAAGCACTCGCCATCATACCCAGCTAATTATTGTATTTTTAGTAGAGACAGAGTTTCATCATGTTGGTGGTCAGGCTAGTCTCGAACTCCTGACCTCAGGTGATCCACCCGCCTCAGCCTGCCAAAGTGCTAGGATTACAGGCATGAGCCACCGCACCCGGCCTCTCTCCTGCCTCTTTCAGCTTCTTTGTCTCTGTAGTATCATCATCTTCGTCATCACAGTTTTTATTAATAAGTGTTAATAAGTGTTAAGTAGGTTATCACTTTGGTCTCCATAACTACCATATAAAGAAAGCATTCATGTCTTCATTTTGAAGATAAATAAACTGAAACTCAAAGAGGTCCAGCGACTTGCCCAGGAACATACCACTGTCACATGGCCAGACTGGGGAAGAGCCACCGGTCTCTGTCTGACTCTAAAGTCCCTTCCTCTTTGCTGCCTCCCAAAGCTGGGTCAGATTGTGGACCTTGATGAAGAAGATAGGACAGCAGATGATGCAAAGGTGGCCCTGGAGGAGGAGGGTGCAGAGATGATGAAGAACTCGAACTAGGAAGGAGGGTGACAGTGGGGAGGAGAATCTGGCTAAGGCTGCAGGACTCCCAAAATGGCTGGCCTGCCCATTGTCCCCCTTTCCCCACTCCCACGCCAGCTTCATCCCTGCTAGGGCTTGAGTGAGGAACCATGATATTAGCAGCCTGGGACTGCCAGATCAGCCAAGACAAGCACCCAATTGTGGGTCAGGCAGAAAACCTGATGTCCCAGGAAGGGCATTCATCTATTGTAGAGCTGGTGAGGTTAGGGCACAGTGGAGGGCCCTCCCCCTGGTGGTACAGATGGGGAAACAGGCCCAAATAAGGGATCGCATGTCCAGCTGGTGGGCCAGCCAGATCTCCCCACTCCCAGGCCAGTGTGTTCTTGGCCCTGTGGCTCCCCATTAGGCGACATTCCTCTCTCTCATGAGGGACTCCACCAACATGCCCGCTTCTGCAAATAGCTGTTTTCTCCTTTTTGTCTCCATAGCTTTTTACCCTTTCCAGACTGCTCTCACAGCCATTCTGTTCCCCAGGCAGAGGAAGGAAAGTCCAGGGAAGTTCGGTCACTTGTCAAGTCCTTCAACTAAGATGGCCAGGCTGGACCACAGCCCAGGTCTCTGCCACCAGGCAAGGTCTGGAAGCTTGCCCCGAACACCCACCCCTTCCCAAACCTCAGTAGAGTGTGATGCTGCTACAGTTTAGGCCCCTCACCAGAAGCGCCACCGCCTCTGAGCTGGCCCATGTCCTGTCACCCTTGCAGCGCTCCTACAAGTATTATCTGGGGTGAGGAGATCAGTTCTCCTGAGCCCCTCTTTCCCACCTTTTCATTTGCTTATTGGCCCTGCAGTCATCCACATCAAGTGACCTATAAGCTCTCTGGACTTGCTTCCTTATCTTGGAAAAGGGGGCTCTTTGCAATAGGATTCTGTGGCGACCCTATTCCCACCTCCCCTGACCCCTCCTTCCAAAAGCCCTATGCCCTTCCATTTGTCATTCCCAGGCTGGCATCACAGACATGGGTGAGCTCCCCATCGCCTCTTGCTGCATGCAGTGTGGGTCTCTGAGAGACGTGGCTGGAGGGTGTGTGGGGCATGTGCTCCCTGCGGGGGTTGCCTGGGGTGGCAGGCAGCAAGGTGGCAGGAGTGGGGCTTACAGCTGCACAGAGGGCTCAAAGCTTCAGAGTCTCGAGGGCACTTGAACTGGTGCGCAGGCAAAACCAAGGCCCAGAGGAGAGGAGGAACTAATTCTAGGCCACACAGATGGCATGGAACTGGGACCAGGACCCACTGACTTCTGAGCTGGTGGTTTAGAATCCACAGGGGCATTGTTAAAGATGACAGAGAAATTAGGATGCAGTAGATCTGGAGTGGGGCCTGGGAATCTGTATTTTTAGCAAGTCCTTGTGTGTACAGATGTGCATGACTGTGTGCATGTGTGTATTAGAGGTTAGGATCTTGAAGCACAGCCAGTTGGGGCTGGACCACTCAGGGAGGAGTCACAAAGGTTTTTGGAGCTAGATTTGTGGTCCAGGCCTGGGGGGCCAAAGCTGGTCATCCCCCAGGGCCACACACCCAGCAGGAAGAGGGCAAAGGAAGTGCTGACCTAGGGGCCATTTGATTGTGCTGAAGCAGAGGCCACACTCTGTCCTTGTTTGGCCCAGGCTGGATGGGGAGCCCCCACTGCAGGCCACCGTGGCTCCTGTCCCCATCCTCCAGCTGGGCAGGCCCAGTGTCTAGACTCTCAGACTGTCAAATTGGTCTTAGAATTGTTTCAGCTACGATAACAAACACAATCAGAGAATCAATAAACATTGGGAGGTTCACGTTTCCAAGTTGGAAGGGACCTTATAAGTAAACGGTCATTTCTAGCAGATGGCCCATTGCACAGATCCATTTCCTGGCATTCCTGCCAGATGGTCATCCCACCACTGTTGGAAATGAGTAAGATCTGCCTTTCCCTGTGCACCTCCTGCATGCCAGGTACTGTTCTAGACATTGTCCATCTATCTCAAGTGAGCCCCTCTATGCTGCAGGGTTGGAGAGGACTACCAGAAACCTTGTACCATTTGATTGATAGGTTCTACTGCTGTTTCTGAGGCCAGATAGACCTGGTTTTGAATCCCACTTGCCTGATGCATGGTCCTCTCTAACCCTGAGTTTTCTCATCTGTAAAATAGAGTTAATAGTCCCCAACTCCATGGGTCATTGAGAGATGTATACAAAGGGCCCGGCACGTGGACGTGTTGGCTATTATTAGAATATTAATTTTCCCCATTTTACAAATACAGAGAATGAGGCTCAGAGAGGTGGGGAGACTGTCCTAGGTTACCCAGCCGGTGAGAAGCTGCACTCCACAACCCCAGAGGTTTGGTTTCAATGACATCCAGGAGCTCTGGGCTCCAGTCCCAGCTGTGGGCTGGAACTCCTGACTGCCCTAAGACACCTCTGGAGTCACAGAGTGTACCTCTGTTGGGCTCCACAGCCCCTCTCCAGAGCCCAGAGAAGGGTGACAAAGTCTGTGGGCCAGGTCTTCACTGGCAGCCTTGCCAAGACAGAGAGGAGTAATCGTGCAGCTAAAGCCCAACCAACCACATGTTAGGGTCACCTGGAAAACTATTCAAGTACCAAATTTTGAGCCCCATTTGAGCCCCACTGAATTTGAATTTCTGGGGCCAGAATCTGTGCTTTGAAAAAGCTTCCCAGGCAGTTCCAAGGCTGCTGGTCAGGCATTGGGAGCCACTGGCCTGTACTGTGCATGCTTTAGGGGACGGGAGTTTGCTACCTCTCGTGGTGGCCTGATCCACATGGATGGGACATTCTGCACATCCCAAAACTGGAGAGAGAGAGCCTCTCATTTCGGTGAGTTACCCAAGGCTCTTCCCCTCTGTACTCACCCCTGAAGAGCTGAAGGGGCTCCCCATTCTCCCTCCCACCCATTCACACTGGCCTCTGGCCCAGAGGATTACTCATTAGGTGGCTGGGAGTGGCCAGCCCCTCAGCAGACACCTGTTATAGGAGCCTGGACTTCCCCCTTAGTTCCAGCGTCCCAGGGGTCTGTAAATAATTCATCCTGGGCCCTCTCCCCACCCCACTGCTCTCATGCACCTCCCTGCCCCCTCCTTTCCAGGCTTCAGAGGTGTCTTGGGGCAGTAGGGAGTTCCAGCCCAGAGCTGGGACTGGAGCCCAGGGTTCCTGGCTGTCATTAAAAATATGAATTCACACATACACTTGGTAAAGATTTAAAAACCCCAAAGTCTCCCTCCTACTTGTGGCTTTCCAAACTCCCGTGCCCTTCCCAGAGGCAGCCCCTATTACTGGCTTCTTGTATATCCTTTCAGAAAGAACTGTATGGGTGCACAGATGTTTGGGTATGTGTGTGTCTCCCCCGTTCTTATACCATTACTATTTACACTATTCTGTCTTGCTTTTTTTTTTTTTCACACATCTTAGAAATTGCTCCATATTGGGACATATGGGGTTTTGAAATTTCTTTTTAATGACTGCATAATGCTCCTCTCCATGAATGCACCATCCCTTCTCTCACCAGCTCTCTGCTTGTACACATGTATGTTGTCTTTTGTCTTGTGCTATCAGAAACAGATGGAGCTTTGGGCAGCTCTTGGTAGGATCAGTTGCTGGCAATGGGATTCTTGGGTCAGAGGGTATGTGCCTGTTAAATGAGGCTAGATATCGCCAAGTTGGGCGCTAAGGAGGATGTTTCCGTTCTCACTCCTGGAACAGCATATGGGATTCCCCGGTTTCTGAGCCACACAGTGTGATAGCAAACATTTTGTTCTTTGGCAGAGCCATTTTCTTGCACTAAAATTGTGTGTTTCAAGCAGCTCCACCAGAAAGAAGTTGGCCAATGGGTTCCTGAGCCCACCAGCTCCTCTCCAGAGCCCAAAGAGGGGTGACAAGGCCTGTGGGCCAGGTCTTTACTGGCAGCCTTGCCAGGACAGAGAGGAGTAATTGTGCAGCTAAACCCTATCTCCATCTGGTCTCACTCCTGACCCCCTCACTTGCGGAAGAGCTGGGCCTGAGGTCAGGACACCTGAGTCTTGGTTCATACCATGACCAGTCAGGATGGCCCTCTGCAGGTGCCCTTTCAGAGCCCATTTCCCCCCACCTATGAAATGGCTGTCATGGGTCTGGGCTTTCATCAGAAGAGGCAGAAGTGGGTGCTAGGACTCTACGGAAAAGGCACCTTCAGGACCACTGCCTGTGATCTCTAGGCCAAGGTCTGGGTGGGCAGGGAGCCTCATGCCCTGCCTCAGGCCCATCCTCCTGGGGGTGGCTGTGAGTCCTCTGGGCATTTTAAGGGCCTCCAGCCTGGGGCTCTCAGCGGCCTTCCCTCACCATGGTCTGGGCTCTTCTTTCCCAGAAGTAGCAATGGAAGGGTGGTCTGCTGTTTAAGCTTCTGTTACCAACACTTTGGGGGCTCCATGGCAGACTCAGTGGGCCCTAAATATGGCAGCATGAGGAGTTGTGCCCTGGAGAGGCAGCAAGAGCTCTAGAGCAGGGGGCATGGCCTTGGGCAGGCCTGTGCCTGCCTGGGCCTCAGTGACCCTGACTACACAGGGAGGCTGGACTAGAAGGGCTCACCAGGCCTCTTCTTTGGCCCTCCAGCTGCCATGCAACCATTGCGAGCCCCAGTCTCTTCCTCAGTAAAGTGGGAGGAGACTAAATTCTGACAACCACTTCCGGCTTTAGCCCAGTGAACCCAGTGGGTCTGTGGATTCAGAGCCGCGTTGGTCTCCAGTGCTGGTGGCATTAGGCAGAACTGTTTTTGAGCCGGCATTGCATTTTCTAGGCCAAGGAGGGGCCCTATCTGGAGCCAAGGCCTGGGCAGCCACTCCCTTATCCCTTTCCTGGGGCCAAGCCTGGCTGAAGGCCGAGGCTCTCCCGTGCTATGCTGGGCAGCGGACTGAGGTCAGTGGACGTGGAAGCGTCCGGTGCGGTTCCTCTGCTCTGGCAGGAAACCCAGGGAAAAGCTGCCCAGGAACATCTGCTGTCTCCCATTCTCCACAAAGCCATTTGGCTCACGGGGAGCCCAGTGGCTGTCCTGCCAAGCTGCGTGGGCTTGGTGGAGTGGGACAGGCGTCAGAATGGGGGTGGGTAGATGGTTAGTGCAGGGGTGCCAAGGGACAGGCAGGGCCAGGGCTGAGACCCAAGAAGGTGAAGGCTGGGCTGTGGTGGGGGCACTTGGGAGAGGCGGGAGGGGTTGACGGTCTTTCAGAGACCCACCATGCCTGGGTGGGAGCGTGTGTGGGTCTGGAAGTGCTTGCCTGCGCCTCCTATTTATAGCCACGTGCTCAGCTTCTTATAAAGGAAATTGGTGCTTAGCCAGGCCCCACACCAGCCCAGGCCAAGCATGACTCCCAGTATTCTCTCCAGACAGACCTCTGATCAGAGTCCCAAAGAAAGCCCTGATATTAACCTCAGCTCTGGGCCCCAGGCTGAGCACCGTAACAAAGCCAAGCCACCGCCCTCTCTCCTGGGTTATGGCAGCTCTCCCTGCACTTCCCCTTCCTCCTACAAATCTGTTCTCCATGCACTAGCCAGAGTAATATTAAAACCTACATCAGACTTCATGTCTCTTCTGCTCAGAATCCTGCAGTGGCTCCTGTCCCAGACACAGGAAAACCCAGAGTCCCTCCCCTTGTCTCCTGTCCCAACCCCTTCTCACTGTACCTCAGCTCCATCAGCTTCCTCACAGTTCCTCACTGTCAGACAGCAGTCAGACAGCAGGCATGCCCCACCTCGGGGCCTTTGCACTTGCTGTTCCCGCTGCCTAGAAGCCTCTCCCCAGACATCTGCATGACTCTTTTTTTTTTTTTCTTGAGATGGAGTCTCACTCGGTCACCCAGGCTGGAGTGCAGTGGTGTAATCTAGGCTCGCCACAACCTCCAGCTACCAGGTTCAAGCAATTCTCCTGTTCCCCTGCCTCAGTCTCCCTGGTAGCTGGGATTACAGATGTATGCCACCATGCCCAGCTAATTTTTGTATTTTTTAGTAGAGATGGGGTTTCACCAGGTTGGCCAGGCTAGTCTTGAACTCCTGACCTCAGGTGATCCACCTGCCTCAGCCTCCCATAAAGTGCTGGGATTACAGGTGTAAACCACCACGCCCGGCCCTGCATGACTCTTTCCTGTACTTCCTTTAGAGCTTTGCTGAAATTTTGTATTTTTTAGTAGAGATGGGGTTTCACCATATTGGCCAGGCTGGTCTTAAACTCCTGACCTCAGGTGATCCACCTGCCTCAACCTCCCATAAAGTGCTGGGATTACAGGTGTAAACCACCACGCCCGGCCCTGCATAACTCTTTCCTGTACCTCCTTTAGAGCTTTGCTGAAATTCCCCTTCTCAGGAAGGCCTTCAACAGCACATTCTATTTAAAATCACAACCCGTCTCCTCCCTAAATTCCTGATCCTCCTTCCCTGCCTCCTTTTCTCCTGAAACACTTATCAATTAGTGTATCAAATATTTTATATGTTTATTTTTCTTTTCATCCATTTCCCTCCCTAGAACCTAAGCATCATGAGGACAGGCGCTTTATTTTGCTCAGTGTTATAGCCCAGTGCTTGACTCACAGCAGGAGCTCAGTGAGGATCTGTGGGATGAGCTGTATCTCTCCTGCCCGGTGCCTGGACACAGAGGGAAGTGTGGACGGCTTGGGCAGACCAGCCTCCGGCCCCTCGTGCAGGCCCAGTTCAGGGCTTGGTATCGTGAGCCAGAACCTTTGAGGTAACTGACAGGTCCTAGGGGTCCACTGTCCACCAGCAGCCCCAGTCCTCCTTGACTGATGTTGAGGCCATCCCCAGGCATTGGGAAGGAACTAGGGAGCCCACACCTGGGACAGTTCCAGATTCTTTCTGCTTCCGCCTCTACTTGTAGTGGCTCTTCCCTTCTCTCTTCTCTTGCACAGGAGGAAGGAGCAGCTGCCATCTCATTAGTCTTAATCACTCTTGCCTGCCCAGTATCCCCTCCGTGTCTCCAGAATTCAAACCCATCTGATATCTGACCACAGAGTCAAAACCACCTGAAGAGTTTGTTAAAAATGCAGATTCCACCCCCAGGCTTTCTGATTAACTGGTCAGGGATGCGCCAAAGCTGTGTTCTTCACAAGCTCCTGGAGAATGGCTGCTGTGCAGCCACATCTGGAAGCTGCTGGTTTAAAGCTGTTGGAGCTGGCCTTCAGAATAGGGCTCTGGGTCAGGAGACCTGGGTTGAAGCTGCAGCTCCATCAGCAGCCTGCTGTTTAACCCTGACCTTGTTGCTTTCCCCACTTCACTGCCTCCCTGATGAGCATGGGAGGAGCACTTGCCTCCCAGACCGTGAGTCTGTGGGTCTGAGTCTGGGAAATGACTGTTTTCCCTCAGCCTGGGGTATATGTCTTTCCCCAGCTCCAGGGTCCTACTTCAGGGAACCTGGATTGTCTTCCACCTAGGGATCCTGCCTGGGCCTTTTTTGCAGCCTCCTCCTCCCAACTCACCTTCCTTCCCGGCTTCTTCTGCTTCTCAGGTAAGACTCGGACCAAGGACAAGTACCGTGTGGTCTACACTGACCACCAACGCCTGGAGCTGGAGAAGGAGTTTCATTACAGCCGTTACATCACCATCCGGCGGAAATCAGAGCTGGCTGCCAATCTGGGGCTTACTGAACGGCAGGTGTGTCTGTCGTCCTATCTCAGCCATAGGAGCAGTGCGAGGACTCTGATCTCTAGGCTGCCAGGCAGATGACAGAGCTCAGTAGAAGGAAAACAGAGAGGTTGAGTCTCCAGGCCATTGTCACACAGCACAGCAGAAACTGAGGTGCTACCAGCACCCTCCCTTAACAAAACCAATATCCTTGCCCCCAAAGGCAGGGGTAAGGGGATCTGATTAGCCACAGGCTACAGCAGGCTATGATTAGTGCTGTAGAAGGTGCACATGCTATTTACATTAGGGGAGCAGTCACAGGGAAAACAGGGAAGGCTTCCTGGAAGAAGCATGGCCTGGGAAGATGGAAAGGGGGAAGGTTACAGAGAAGGGCATCTCCAGGGTAGGGGTGCAAGGTCTAGAAGGGGAGAATGAATTCAGGGTCCACGTGGTCTGGGAGGCTGGAAAAGAGATAAGCCACAAAGCCACATGGAGAAATAGGGGCTCACTGTCCTCATCTCTCCTTCTTGCGCTCTCTCCTTCACTCTCTCCCCGCTGCCCACTCCATCTCTGTCTTCCAACCCCACAGGTGAAGATCTGGTTCCAAAACCGGCGGGCAAAGGAGCGCAAAGTGAACAAGAAGAAACAGCAGCAGCAACAGCCCCCACAGCCACCGACGGCCCACGACATCACGGCCACCCCAGCCGGGCCGTCCCTGGGGGGCCTGTGCCCCAGCAACACTAGCCTCCTGGCCACCTCCTCCCCAATGCCTGTCAAAGAGGAGTTTCTGCCATAGCCCCATGCCCAGCCTGTGCGCCGGGAGACCTGGGGACTTGGGGGCTGGGAGTGTGGTTCCTGTGGGCCCAGGAGGTCTGGGTCGAGTCTCAGCCCTGACCTTCTGGGACATGGTGGACAGTCACCTATCCACCCTCTGCATCCCCTTGGCCCATCTGTGCAGTAAGCCTGTTGGATAAAGACCTTCCAGCTCCTGTGTTCCAGACCTCTGAGGGATAAGAGAGTCCAGGGTGGATGATCTCAACCGCCCATGGGCATCTCAAGCCCCAAATTGTTGGGGGAGGGGCCTAGACAAGGCTTCAGGCCCTACCTCCTCCTCCATATGTTCAGAGGTGCAGCTGGAGGCTCCTGTGGGGACCAGACTGATCGTGGAGAAAAGGGATGGAGCTAAAAAAGACGAATGCTTGCAGAGCATGACCTGAGGAGGGAGGAATGTGGTCACCTCACAACTGCCTCTTCCTGCAGCCTCACCTCTACCTGCCCCCATCATAAGGGCGCTGAGCCCTCCCCAGGCTGGATGCTAAGCACAAAACCCATAGCACTGGGCTCTGATGACTGCTCCACTGGGTTGCACAATCACAACCCTCATGATCATTCTCAGTGAGGCCTCTGGATTGAGAGGGAGGCCCTGGGAGGAAAGAAGGGGGCAGAGTCTACCCTACCTGGTTTCTACACCCCCACCAGGCTGTCCATCAGGGCCCAGGGAGCCCCCAGAGGACTTCTTCCAGACCAAGCAGAGCTCACAGCTGGACAGGTGTTGTATATAGAGTGGAATCTCTTGGATGCAGCTTCAAGAATAAATTTTTCTTCTCTTTTCAAAAATGTATAAAAATCATTATACATAGCATTAAAGAAACATTTTTGAGAAGTACAAATCATCCTCACCTTCCCCAGCAATTGTGTATTCCTTTCCCGTTTGTTTAGGCCCACAACAAGGTCACCTTTAAAATACATTTGAAAGATCAAAACAGAACACTATTCGAGTAGGTCTATGAGACTATGTAAAAATGTGTGTGAGTCCATTCTGTAAGCAGAATCATCAGACTCAACATACCAGTCTTCTGAATTTTTCAGGTATGTTCAGTTCAGGTTTTTCTTTCAATAGATGACATTCATTGCTCACCCCCATGTGCCATGCATGGCTGGGCCTGGAAAGCACATAGTCCTTGTCCCCTAGACTGGAGGAGGGGTGTGAGGGCATGGCCTGGGAAGACGTGGAGGGGAAAGGTTACGGAGAAGGGTATCTCCAGGGTAAGGGAGCAAGATCTAGAGGGGGAGAATGCATTCAGGGTATATGTGGTCTGGGCAGCTGGAGCAGGAGAGAAGCTACAAAGCTCCCCTCAGGGTCTGACTTCAGGGATCCTGAATTGCTCTTCAGAAGTCCCCAGTCCAGTGGGGAAGACTGCCGTGCACACAGACGACACTAATATAACAGGATAAGGGCCAATCAGAGCTATGCTCTGAGCATCAAGAGAGCCAGAGCATCCAGCAAGAGCAGAGCACACACCTAGCTTATCCTGGAAGGCTTCCTGGAGGAGGTAATGTTTGAACTGAGACTGAAAAGGACTAGCAAGTGTGGATCAGGCCAAGAATGGAATAAAGGAGAAAAGGAACTTGAGCAATATGAACTGAAAGTATACTCTTTTTTTGAACTCTTGGGAGTCTCCTACCTGGGGCCTTCTCTCCCCGGGGGCTCCGGTGCCAGCTGCTTACCCCTCTGTTTACTGTTCTGGGAGGTGGCCAGGCCATAAAAACTGTGTACAGCCTGCCTGCCATTGCCCTTTGCTCCCATGATAACAGTGCACAAGGTGGATCCTGGCCTGGCACAGGCCCCTGCAGTGCAGTAGGCACTTCTCTCTCTCCTCCTACCAGTGGCCTGGGAGACAGTGGGCCTTCATTAGTAATGGTGGACACCTGAGGCTTGGGAGAGAACCAGGGTTCCAAGAGCAGAGGGAGAGGGGCTGGTGAAAAGCGGCTGGCGTGGAGTGAATAGAGGTTTCTGATCTTCAAAAAAATATGCTCTGCGACCCTAGGGTAACTGCTTACCCTCTTTGGGCCTGCATTTCACCATCTGTAAAATTGGGGAAGTTGTCTACCAAAAAGAAATAACTCTGGTCAAGTAGGTTTGGGAAATCCGGCAGAAGCCACTCCTCTGATAGAGTCACAGTGGGTCATTAGCACATCAAAGTCTCTGACAAGCCCCACAGCAAAGAAACCCCTTGAATTTTCTTTCATCCGGCATTCCCCCACCCTGCCCCCTGCCTGCACTTTGCTACCTAGGAGGCCCCTATTCACACCTCCCAGCATCCCACTGAACTCCACACACTCTGCAGTGCTGGGATGTTCAGGCTGGAGGGCCACACCTCTGTGACTCAGTATTTAGCAGCAGGTTTTGCCATCAGATGGCCTGGATTTCAGCGTGACTACTTCCAAGCTGCGAGACTTCAGGCAAGTTACTTAGCTTCTTGGAGCCTCGGCCTCCTCATGTGTCAAATGGAAATAAAATAGTCTAACTGAGCTTAGAATTGTGTTTCGCTCAGGGCCCAGCACATAATAAGTGCTTGTTTTTGAGCCACCTCTCACGGGGCTGCTGCATCCCAGTGTGAGAGGCTGGCAGGCTCGGCTGATGTTCTACCCGCCTGAAGGAGGACAAGCCCGTCTCCTCCGCATTAGGAAGACCTCTGCCTGGCAGGAGGTCAGTGGTCACTCCTCTGATAGAGTCACAGCGGTGCATTACCACATCAAAGGGTGAGCTGCAGCAGTCGCCCACATGGGAGATCAGGAGGTTGGATGCGACCCACAGGTTGGGTTGGTGATCACCTACCAATGGGTGTTTAGCGCCATGAAAAAGGAAACTCATCTAAGACAACTTCCAAGTGGTGCAACTTGCTGCCTTGTGCCTAGTGATTCCCCATCACCCAGAGTTCCACCAGAGATTGGGGGGCTGTAATGGCTCAGGAAAGAGACCCTTCAAGTCTAGTCAGATCTTAAGCCACCCCGGGGTAAGAGGTGCTCAGCTCTCCTATCAGGAATGGCCCGTGCTGCTTTGCTTCCGGTGACTTTGTGCTGGCCCTCCAAGGCCCACAGACTGCTTATGTCCTCTAGCAAATCAGAATTGTGCATGTCAACACTGTTTACATACAATTTCAGGGAGTCCATAGACTCCTAACCCTACGCTGAGAACCTGTCTTGTGGAAAAGCCAGTCCCATCATTGATTGCCAAGAGATTGATGTGGACTGAGCAGAACAGTTGCAGCGCTACTCTAGGGAGGGACTCGGGGTTGGGAATGGAATATTCTGAGAGAGGAGGGTTCCAGTAGCCAAGAGTGTGTGTGTGTGTGCGTGTATGTGTGTGTGTGTGTGTGTGTAATGGACTGTGATAGAGATACAGGGGTTAAAACAGGAGGACAGTGGAGCTCTGAGGAAATCAGCCTGGCCCTGAGTGTTTGAGAAGATCTGCCGGGGGATGCAGAGCTGGGGAGCACAGCTGGCCTCGGCCAGGGCAACTTTGGAGGGCAATCCCATCCCAGCTAGGCAGCTCTGGGATCACTTCCTCTGAACCACTCCAGATGGACTAGCAGCCTGGTACCTTGTTTTTCACAGTCGTCACTCCCTGGTGTGACAAAACACATGCTCTACAGTGATAAAATCTGAACATTTAAGCAAATTAAAAATGTTTATTTATATACATTTAAAAATATCTCCCTATATAATAAAAGGAAGTACATTTCATCTGACACTTTCCTTAAGCCACACACACACATCTCCACTGCACTTCTGGTTTGATATGAGACCAGAACAGAGGGAGAGAAGAGGGAAAGAGAGAGTGAATATTTACCATTTGGATTCCTAAGCAGTCATTTTGCCAAGAATCATTCAAAACCCCTCTGGAATTGGGGAGAGGAGACGGTGGTGACAGCAATTGTCAAATGTGCTTGATTGCCAGACTCCTGGCCAATTGTATGATCATAAAATTGGAGCTTCAGTGGGTAGATTGATTTATGTGGATAATGTCTTTTAGAAAATCTTGCAGTTTTGGCTGGGCACAGTGGCTCACGCCTGTAATCCCAGCACTTTGGGAGGCGGAGGCAGGCAGAACCCTTGAGCTCAGGAGTTCAAGATCAGCCTGGGTAATATAGCAAGACCCCATCTCTACAAAAAAATACAAATTAGCCAGTCATGATGGCACACACCTGTAGTCCCAGTTACTTGGGAGGCTGAGGTGGGAGGGTCGCTTGAGTTCAGGAAGCGAAGGTTGTGGTGAGCCAAGATGGAGCCA